>NC_133616.1:50469527-50800552 GCF_964106895.1 Numenius arquata
AGGTTAGAATCATAGAATGGTTAGAGTTGGAAGGGACCTTAAAGATCATATACTTCCAACCTGCCCATGGCAGGGACCTCTTCCATTAGACAAGGTTGCTCAAAGCCAGGTCCAACCTAGACTTGAACACTTTAGGGATGGCATGGTTCTGTTCTTGTGTGTTCTCCTCTCTTGCAAAAATTCTGAATGTTGCCAGGGCAGGATAATGAGAGAAGCACAAGTCTCAATCATCCACTGTATTATATAATACTCTTTAACACAGAAAAGAAGAAACTAGTCAGCTATTACAGCTCCCATGTGGGCATGGAGCTTTACTACAGCAAACTGCACCTACCGTGATACTACCCAGTTAGAGGATGGAATATTCTTTTTGAAAAGAGATTTTGTTAGGCACAAGTGCTGGTACTCTCAGGCCCATCAAATTCCAGTACAAACTTATCAGCACACTATAGAACCCTGGATGACACACTATCCTTAGTTTGAGAAGAATACAAAGGGAACAACATCACTGGGATGTAGCTAGAACAATACTTTTGCTCATACTCTCAGAGTACCAATCATTGAAACAGCTAGGCACTAGTACAAAACAGACGTGAAGAGATAAATATCTTGTTTATCTGACATATATAATTTGTCACTCTGATAGGACAATAAATACATAGCAATTTACTGTGACAATTTTTTTTCCATCTTCACTTTCCTGCCAATCAGAGTTTGCACTATGACTATTGATTGTATTTTATAATTAAGCTGAATTATCCTGGTTCAGTTTTTGCAGTACTTAGAAAGACAGTTCCTAGGAAATTTGGTGAAAACAAAGAGCTGTACGTGATAGAAAAATACAGCAACATCTAAAGAAATTATGGCTAGATGAGAAAGTAAGTGTAGTGAAAATGAAACTGAAGGTTTTGTTACTTATATTAGTTACAATTATCTCACCAAAACCTATATGCCTTTAATTTATAAAAAGAATATTTTGTCAAGTTCAGAGGGTGCAGTAGAGCACACTTTGGATGTTTCAAACTACAATCACTACCATACAGGGCTCAATGATACATCCAAGAGTGTTCATACAGAATATTTATTAAATTAATGCATTGAATGAAAACATAGCAGATTCTTGAGCCATTTGTACAGTATCAGGAACAATGAATTTTGGACAGAAAATTTTAAAAAGAAATCCAGCATTGCAATATTAACCTCCCTCCTGTATCTCATTTACTCAGTTTTGCAATTCTCTCACTTTGAATTTGTACTAGACTCTGCAAATTTCTTCCAAAATCTAGCAGTGGGTTTACTTATTATTTAACCAATAGTGTTTTCCTTAAAAAGTCACTTCATTAATTCAATGTGTTGCATCATTTTTAGCTACCACTGATTAAAAACCCAGAGACGTGACAATCTGAATTTAATAAGCAACATTGACCTGTCGGTAGGTAAGGTGAACAAATGTAACCTACAAGTCAGGATTAATATTTCTGTACACAAAATCAGAAATTTCATTTTATAATTATGTGATTTTCTTTTACCTGCTACTGACATCTTGAAGCTCATTAATTTCAATGTGGCCTCCTTTTTTGAAGGACACAGGAATAGGAATGGTATTTGATTTGAGATATGTTTTTATTTGCCAGGGCAGAGGACTCAAAAACTGCGGGAATTCAGCTGAATCTCTGAACAAAGGCTGTTGCTGGGTTTTATCATAATGTTGATATTGACACTGATGGGAGGTAAAAATCAGCTAGGTAATGAAGAAATTGAGCTTATAAGAATTTAAAGCTTACTTCCTGAGGAAGCATGCACACAGCCTCCAAACAGATTCATATCTGTCTATGATTATATACTCAGTCCTGAAAAAATAAAGGACCCAGAAAAAGGCCTTTGGCACTATGAAAAGAGTACAGAGCTACTAAGAGAATTAGAAAAGCAAGTGGAAAGGCAGCAAAACAACAACAGAGAAAAAGAGCTTAGAAAACGGATGGAAATTTTGATATTGACATATAAGAGTAAATAATTATGTGGGAATGAGGAGAAAGAAGCGAGCAGGTACAAAAGAAAGTATTAAAACCAGGATATGGAAGGAAACAAAAAGCGGTAATTAAGACCATGAAAAGAAAAATGGAAAAAGTGAGGAAAGAACAATCAATATATAAGTTGTAAAGAAACATATCCTAGAGAGGTACCACTTATCCCACAGCAAGTACTTTACAATTTTGTAGACTGATTTTCCTTATCTGTCAAAAGAGCACAAGCTATAGGTATGCAAAGGAAAGAAGTCTTGGAATATAATTTAATATAAAACTTTGAAAATTCATTACTGGCTCACATAAGATACACCTGAAAAATCAATGCATGCACATCTCCTTGGAAACCTGAATCAGAAATTATCTTTTTTTTACTTCTAATGTATTAATATTTTATTCTATGTAAGAATTATATGAGATTAAATCCCAGGAACTCCATAGAGTATTTAGATCCCATAGACTTTCTCTCTGTTTGGAGATGGTCTGTGCTTCATAGACTTTGGAATTGTCAGCCCTAGAACTGGAGTGCAGAAATACTTACACTCTTATTCTTCCACTTTTCAAAGCAGAAACAGATGAGCCAGTTATCAATTTCTAAGAAACGTAAAACTTGCAACATTTATTGGCATCATCCAACAGACTAAGTTTCCACAGTCTGCTGTCCAACTTTTTTTCCCCTCAAATGAAGCAAAATGCCATATTCATAAGACAACCTTTGGGGCCTTCTAGCAAACAGACCTGGCCAGAAGTTTTCCTGTAGGACGTTAGCTGAATGACTTCAACTGGATTTATGTTTTCATTCATTCATCCATTTGGTGATTTGTTACAGCTCCTGTTTGCTGATGATTGTCTTCTCTAGAACCTTTTTATGTTTCCTTAACATTTATTTATTGTTAAAGGAAATGAAGCAGTCATTCCTTCCGAGTGCGCTGCCTTGCCATGAGATTATAAAAAGTGTATGAGAAAATCCAAGGACTATGCAGTGCTTTCATAAGTGAACCAAAATGGATTCTATTAACCTCAAAAACAAAGCACTTGTCTAAAGAAGGTCATAAGCTAATTACTTACCTTATTGTGCATTGCAGAAATCACAAAAACCACAGCAGAAAGAGTCTAGATAGTCACTTTAATATTCCATGGTAAGATCACAAGATGGTAATAAAGGACTTTCAGCTGTTGTGGGCAATTGCAGGAATTTTATGCAGTCTTTTAAGGGAATGAAAAAAAATTATGCTCTTGATAAACACATAAATGATTTTAAATAACCAAATACTACTAAATAAATAATAATGAAAAACACCAGTAAGCCCATTAAATTTAGATTGTCCAAATTAATTTTCAGAAGTGAGCTGTGCTCCGGGGTGCCTCAAAATTTTGGGCACCAAAAGTCACACACCGTAAAACATGATAGTGCTTTAAATGTGGGTGTCAATCCCACTTAATATGTAAGAAATAGACCCTTCCATCATCTTTGGAAATTATGTTCTATTTAATATTAAACATATGATGTGTCTAAAAATGGTTAAATGCATTCTCAGAAAAGAGACTTGGAATGGCAGAGAAGGTGCCTTTCTGCACAAACTGCTACATCTGTTGACTGTCTTCATGAGCTGTACTGTAGGTCTGGCTCTTATATAGGCTTCTCCCGAGCACTGGCTAAAAGGTGCTTGACCCTCCCTAATCAGGGGGCTCTTGCAACAAAGGCTCCAGGCACCATAGCTCAAGGGTAGCTGACTACACTCATTAGAAGCTGCTAGAAGTTCCTCATGCCCACACATAATTGCTTAATTTTACTTTGGGGGACAAAAAGTATGGTTCCAGTGAAGTGAAGAGTGAGACCCCATTGACTTCAAAGAGATCAAAAATTTAAATTTTAATAGCATATTAATTCTTCATATGGTCATGGGAAACCAAGCATTGTATCTCATTTATGGAAACCGATGGTCCTCAGGGATTTTGGTTGCAAGCAATGAATAAGGTTATAACAACCTGAGAAATGGGAAGACAACCCATGCCAGCTCTGTTAAGAATTGTCAGCACATTTATCAGAATTTTTAGCAAGGAGTGAAAAAACAAGAAAACACACTGGACTAAGCCACAGCTATATATTTTAAATGGTCATTTTTAGCACAAGGACTTGAGAAAACAAAAAAGTTTGAGTCACCATTGGAAATTGTGATAGTGGGAGATGCAGAAAAGTGATGTGGATCCAGAATTAGTCATTTCTTCATTCCCCAGTAGAAGAGCAAACCCAGACCCAGACTAAAGCATACTTATCATGTTTGGTTGGGGTTACTGGCAACTGCAATAAAAATATGTCTGACTATAGATCCTTAGACCCATGGACCAGACATAAATAAAATAACTTGCTTGCAAAGGGGAAAATCTAATGGTGGGGAAAACATCTGAATAAGAATGTGTGGTTAAAAGAAGTCTTATCTCCATTCTGTAGAACTTTATATTTAGCTGTTCTGTATTTATTTATAACATTCAGAAATAAGCGGTCTCAGTGCAAGGGCTGAATACAGTCTCTTTATAGAAGAAAAGATGCTTTTCTATTTCTAGGGCAGCAGCACAAATTCATCACAAAACCTCAAAAATTTTTACACTGGTTGTTCAATATTAAATTAGGCAAAAATATTGGGGGAAAATGTTTGTACCATGAGGAGGACTAACAAAGCTACTACTTCCATGATCATTTCAGGTAGACTGACAAATACTTAAATCACATGAAGAATCACTGCTTTGCTTTTTTGCTGTACATTCTTTCAGTCATTGATACATCAGCTCCAAGCTTAAGAACTGGAAAGAAATTAAAAAATACTTTTTAGAAATTACAAAATCTGTAAGGCATGAGATGCATTAGGAATAGTGTTCACAAGACATGGAGGTATATAACTTTGTATGGTAACATTATGCAGAATTATATGCTGTGCTAACAGCCCTTAAATGGTGTGAACTATCTTGTTACTATACAGAAAAAAAATCATTTGATTAGCTTATAGAGTATTCACTAATTTGGGCTGATTAAGCTGCTGAGTGCAAAGCAATTAGTAAAAACATTCCATACACTACTTGTTTTCCACAGC
The DNA here is from genome assembly GCF_964106895.1 of Numenius arquata. Taxonomy (NCBI): domain Eukaryota; kingdom Metazoa; phylum Chordata; class Aves; order Charadriiformes; family Scolopacidae; genus Numenius; species Numenius arquata. The sequence goes on from NC_133616.1 coordinate 50,474,641, forward strand.
CAATAAGTAAATCGGTGTTATTAATCCTTTCAAATATAGCTGTAGTTATTATAAACAAATTCTAGTTTTTACTGGAATGTGCTACATTATCATATATACTCATCATATATCTTGCATACTACAAAGTTATGTAGGGATTATAAAAGCTAATGTCAATATTCTCCTTGAAAAGAAACTTTTCTGTAATGCATTACAACTGACTTTGGAGAGAAATTTTAAGAGAACTCAAATACTGTCTTAATTTCAGATGTAACCAAAAGTTCAGGTTTTATCCTTGCTTAATTTCTTGTGTTCAAGTACAAAAATACTGGGGTAAACTGCAGTGAAAACATCTGTGCACTTTAAGGAGTGGTTCCATATAAGGGCTATCCACCCCAAAATTATCAGGTAAGACAAATTATTACATTAGAGAGGAAGTGCAATGGAAGAATTGTTTTGGCTGATGTTTAATATAAGACTGATGTTAGACTGCTGCTAACAAAGCAATCCTGCCCTATACTAATTTAAAGTGTCATCAGCTTTAAAATAAGCCACATTCTGTTTTGTTAAGTTTGATATTTAATATTCATTCATATAATCCAAAATTGTTCTATGGCATGTATTATTCAGGATTTAGCATTAACCGGTTTCATTACATATTCTGTTGCTAGAATTTCTTGAGAAATATGGTCTGAATTCACATACGTGGTAGAGAAGACTGTAGCTTAGCGGTAAACCAGTGTGGTAAGCAGTGAGGCTCTAGAGTGCTGTGAAATGTGTATAAATAATTGGATATACATAAGTAAATAGTTGAGATGAAGCTAAATGCTCATTGTAAACTTGCTATTTGAACCCCAGATTCCAACTTTTTTTAAGCCCTCCCTCCTGTGAAAAGTTCCAACTACAAAAAACTGCATTTCATTCCAGACTTTCTTTCTGAGAGGTGAGACAAATATATTTTATTTAATGAGGTCAGGTTATCAAATTATATAAATTGCTAGAGTTCCTACTACTAATGTTAAAGACAACAGGGGAATTTATACAGGTCAAGAATGCATTCTTTTCACTAAACTTTAAGACTATCAATCTCAAGTGTTTTAGTTCACCATATCTCTAAAGCATATCTTGTGTCATATGCAATATATATTCTGAAATCCTGAATTTGCTTGTCTTGTAAATTAGACTTCAACACCTGTCTAAAATGTTTTATTGAGTAATATAAACAGGTAGCAAATTTGGGGAGTGTCAATGAAGGATTTATTAATATTTCTGAAGAATTTTGCATGTAAGAAGTAGAAAGTTAATTTTCAAATGTAATCAGATGTTCAAAATTGTTATTCATTGTTAAAAGAAAAGTTAATTATGGACTGCCACATCAAGTAGAGATTCTGGTTCAGCATGGGAGTTGTTATTCAATCATGTTTAGTTTTCACTGCGGGTACCTTCCTCTTAGTGATATCTGCTTGCTGAATCATCACAGCAAAGTACTAAGAAAATATCTGCATTATTTTCCCGTTTCTTTATTCTTTAATTTTGGCTTTAACAGAGTTAAAGTAAGATTGTCTCACCCAGTTTCACAGTTGATATCAGCTGCAAACCTTACTGAATCTATGTTCTATCTCCAAGACAACACCATTTGATCTCCCGTTGATGATTTTTTTTTTTTTTCCCAGTCCTGCAAACTGAGAACATTGCTACAACATCTAGTGGCCTAACATTGGGAATGAAAAAGAGCTCCTTTGAAAGAGAGAACTATATACACACACATATTTATTTGGATGTTTGTCTTTCCTACTAACTTGCATTATGGTACACTACAGAATTGTTCGTTGAGGGGGGAAAAAGGGCTTATGAAAGGTATTGTGCATACATTTTGAAATGTACTTTTTGCTGCATGAGTTATATCTTTGACATTACACATTATCTTTGTTTTAAGAGGGAATTTACTTTTTAACTCTTTAATATAAGATTACTTAATATAAGGGATTTTTATAATGTTAGATATTCTTAAAAAGACAGATCTGGATTTCTGAACTTTTTTCTAGAATATTTGAGAAAGTACCTCCAATATTTTATAAAACAGGCAAGTAACACAGACGTGTGTCATCCATGTGTTGTTCATTAATCCTATTACACTAGCAGGGAATTACTCATGTGAGTTCATACTAGCTGAAGTGGCTAAGTAGTGTACAGTTGTGTTTTCATGTAGTTAGTGATATAATACTTAGTCATGTATGTAGAAGAGAACATATTGGAAAATAGGTGAAAGCATCTAAGGCAATTTGCTGAAGATATTGTGAGGTTTGTAGATGCTTCCATTGCATTCATCATCTTTTTTTTTTTAATAACTTCCCTTTCAAAAAGGCAATTCCAGACATAAAAATGTAACAATTGTTTCTAAGCTGGCTATTATCACTCTAAGAAAAAACAAGATGTGGATCTAGAGAGCTCTGAAACTATCTTTATAGTATAATTTCTTTATAGTAATCAAAGGCAAATAAAGTCAGAAGAATTAAGAGGAAAAGACCAGAGAGCAAAACAATTGCACTACCATTTACATTCCACTTACATTTGCATCTTAAATTCTGCATGCAGATCTGATTATCAGAGGGCTGGAGCCCCTCTCCTATGAGGACAGGCTTAAACAGCCTGGAGAAGAGAAGGCTCTGGGGAGACCTTATAGCAGTTTTCCAGTACCTAAAAGGGGCCTACAGGAGAGATGGGGAAGGACTCTTTAACAGGGAGTGGAGCAATAGGACGAGGAGGAATGGTTTTAATCTGAAAGAGGGAAGATTCAGACTAGATATTAGGAAGAAATTCTTTAGTGTGAAGGTGGGGAGACACCGGAACAGGTTGCCCAGAGAAGTTGTGGATGCCCCATCCCTGGAAGTGTTCAAGGCCAGGCTGGATGGGGCTTTGAGCAACTTGGTCTGGTGGGAGGTGTCCCTGCCCATGGCAGGGCGTTGGAACTCTATGATCTTTAAGGTCCCCTCTAACCCAAACCATTCTATGATTCTATGAATATTTAATGTCAAAAGGACCCATTAGAAATGAAATTAATTATTAGGTGTGGAAAAATTTTCATGTGAAGTGAAATTAAATAGACAAAAGACTTCTTATCCTGACAAAAAGGCAGTTTATGACAGAGGTCTACAAATTCCTGAAGGATAGAAGAAAGAATGATTAAAGTTCATTTTCAGAAAGTATATGGTTACCATATAAAACTCACTGCTGCAAGATGCTTAGGATATCAGAATATAGGTAGGCTAATCATCAGTGGTAAGTGAATGGTAGAAAACACAGTGGTATTAAATTGATTGACTGATCGATTGTTGCTACAACTCCTAGCTAAAGCAGTGCGGAAACAAACATTGCTGAAAACTAGAATTTTGCTCTAGAAATACTGTGTGGGCTCTCATTTTACAGTTTTTCCTTTGTGACAAGTAAGAAGCAGATAGTTCAGGTACTGATGCTCCTGTGGATTGGCCTCACATAGTCTTTCTTAATTTGGCTTTGGTAGTGAGCCCACACACAGATACCTTTAACAAATCTGCTCCTCACTTTAAGGAGAAAGTTAGATTGCATTGGGAAAAATGTGATCGGACAGAGACTTCTAAAGAGGATGATATCTGAAAAAAATACCTGAAAAAGTACTTCTCAACAAATTTGCTGGCATTTGAATTATTAGGATTTTGGAGGTTTCAGGACAAAATAGCAAATGTCTTTATTTGAAGAGTGATGTGAATTCAACATGTCTGGCTGGAATTAGAGAAATTATTGCTGATGCTGATTATCACTGTAAAAAATCCAGAGTAGTATGCCCTGTATTTATAATAAAAATATGGGATCGTCTTATGTTAGATGGTAGGGTTTGTTCAGCAGTTCTTGAATTACTTAACAAGTGCTCTAAACATTGCTCTTTTTTCCAATATTTTATTATTTTCTGTGTGTTTACTGAAAACAAGCTAAAGGAAATGAAATTGCTAGATTTTGTCCGCTCAATGGGAAGACAGAACACAGAGACACTCTTGAATCCCAGATAAAGAAATATTATGGATATTCCTGGTCACCAATTTGGAAAATGACTTAGAAATGGAATATTGTCAGTTTATGTCTGGTTGCCCAAAATTCAAGAAAAATTAAAAATTAAGTTTGCAAGGTAAGTACCTAGTGTCTTCATAAGCAGTCAAATCCTGTTATGGGATCCAACTGGAATCTCAAGTGCTACTCAGAACATTCACAAAGGTGAGAGATCCAGTATCATGCTGAAGTCAGAAGATTGTTTTTCAGGAGTCATTCATGTCAGTACAAGTCCCATAAGGAGAGGAAGATATAAAATGACAGATGCATTTGGCAGCAGAAGGAAGATATTTTAAAATAAAGCATTAAAATATGATCAGGGGAAAGTTACAAGAAATTAGCTGCCAATTGCATACCTACAAATGTAGATTTGAAAAAGCATCATATTAGTTAGGCCAGAGGACTAGCCTACAAAATCATTTAGCTAGGAGACTGAAAGATTTTATTTTACCACCTTGTAGAAGCCAGCACTTAAAATTAGATTCTTTCATGAAGAATCTTTCTCATCTTGCTGTTGTTGTCCAAAAGTGTAGAGAGAAGAAAATATGAAGACTCTGAGCTTTCTTTCCCTCCATAGAGGAGTTTTTCAGTGACAAATGACCTGTCAGATGAGATTGGTGGACATAGTTTTTGCACTGATTGCTTCAACCCTCTGAAAGCCTAAACTTCTTATTAACAAACTGACTTCATCCTGGAAATTAATAAGGGGTTGTAAAGTAGTTAGATAATTATAGCTATTTGAGCTCTCTGACTCACAGGAAGATCAGGTAACAACTGGCACTTTTTAAATTATGCCCTTACATAAGGGCAATATGCAGAAACTGTTAAGCTTTCTCTTATTTTGATGTCATTTGAAAATCAGAATGTAAAGCATGTTTTTAGAGGATTTATTCCTGCGAAAATGGTAGGTGCCATTGGAAGTGAAAATAAAAGTTAAAAAGACTGGACAGCAGAAACAAGAAAAAGAAACACAAACAATGGACACAAAGGAAATAAACTGTAAGGCAGGACTGTCTGCCCTGTCTTTACCTGTGGAAAATCTTTGTATCCAGTTCTGCTGGGTTCCCTACCTCCACCCTCTCCAGCCCTCTTGAGTTCCCTCAAATTCATCTTGACCACCTGTCCTTTGTATGTTATTACTTGAAATCAAATAGAAGTCTACAGTCCCTAGCTCTAGAACCTCTAAGCATCTCTGCAAAGCTCCTACTATGCTTTGGGGCCCTATAAAACACTACACTTACTAGCAAAAAGAGCATGTAGAAAAAGATTACAGCAGGACAACAACAATATTTCTTGTAATGATCACTAATACCCAGTAACTGCAGAACTTTTCATCTCCTTTAATTCCTTTCTCAATACATCTTTCCATTCAACATCCTATTTTTTAACTCAAAAGTAATATCACCGAATGAGCTTCAGCATCACAGTGGGAGCATGAACAAGCTCAAATTGGAAAGAAAGGCAGTTACATAAATAGATAAACCTCATAGACTTGGGCAATGTCTGTGCCCAAGTGACGAAGAACTATTTAACAATATTTTTCAGAACTAAATCTCTGAAATATTTTTATAGTAACTACAATTTGGGTCTATAAATCACGTATTCCACTGTTGTGTTGTGGTTTTTTTTTTCAATAACTGTTAAAAATATAGCATTAAAAAGTCACTCGAATGTTGGAGAAGCAAATGACTGAGTGCTTTAACAACATGCTGATTATTACTGTGCTGCATTTGGGAGCTGTCAATAAAAGGCTGATTTCATTTGAAAATCGTCCCATTTTATAGAGCTTTAAGCTTCAAGGATTTTTTAAGATTGTGCTTGTCAGTCACTTGCCACACATGAAGCACTGTGCATTGAAAACAGACTACAGTTTGTTGAGTACCAGAGGCGAGTTTTGCAGAAGAGTTTAAATAGGTATATTGATTCCCCTTCTTATGCCAGAGAGGAAGAAAAATAATTTATAGAGGCCTCAACTTCTGAGAGTTATTGAGCATTGATGTCTGGTAGAGAAAACATATATGTATCAGCTCTCCTGCCCTAACTTGCCTATGTCAGAGGCAGTCCATCACAACCACTTGAACAAAATGATCTTCAGTATCTCATATTATCTTGACTTTCTAAATATGACTTGGTTTCCAACATAGCTATCCAAGTTTTTAATCCCTCTTAGGACGTGAAAAGAAAACTCATATGATAAGAAAACAGTGGTAAGACTGATGGGACCTTTCAGCAACTTACTAATGTCAGATTCCTTAAGGATTTTGGCTGGAAACCCTAATTCCATTATTCAGACTTTGTGGTATGTGAGCACTTAAACGATGATAACAAGCAACAGCAAAGTAATTTACTGTGCTGTATTCAGTGTATATTATTAGATAAAAAGACCTAAGATTTTAAATTTCCTAAACATCTGCTGACCATCTTGAGGAAATCTGCTTTGTCCTGCAGCTTACCCAAGAAGTGTTAGGACAGATATTCTTTTTTTGTTTGTTTGCTTCACCTGAACATATGAAATAAGCTGTAATGCATGCAGTCAAATTCCCTTGAGGCGCTTCAGGACCATACTACATTTGCAGTTTATGGATGTGAAGGTGTAGAGAATGTGAGTTGACCAAGTGTTCTGAACATACTGCCACTTTGGCATCCTCCTGGGACTGTTTTATTTGAGGCTGAGGATGGGCAATAGCTATTCAAATGGATACCTTGATGGTAAGCTAAAACGAAAACAGAAAGTCCATTAGTGCCATGTGTTTCTTTTTTCCTCAAATATGACCAGATAAAGACTTAGAAATCCAGGATGCAGGGGTTTTTTCTTTCCTTGCAAAGACAACAACAAAAATAATTTAATAGCCAAGTGGAAGGCTTTCACAGGTTACTGCTTGTTCTGATCTTTGGACCAGACATTGTCATTTCAGAATAAAGGGTAAACGTTTTCACAGATCTCAGATCTGTAGACACTGCTTTCATGCATCTTGACTGATCTGCATGTTTATTTGAAATGGAGATTAATTTATAAACAGTTAGGTTTTGGTTTTTTTTTTTCTTTTGGCAGAAAGTGATTTTTACAGACCTCAGCAGAGCAATCAACACTAGCCAGGTTGCAATCATTCCTGTGGGCTTTGGCCAAGTGACTTGAGAAAGGTTTATCCTTTCAGCTCCTCACTATGCCTTCCTCAACTGCTCAAATTCCACACAAAAAGTGAAGTTTTAAAATTTTTCTTTTCAACCTATACTGTGAGTTCACCTCTATCTGTGACACTGTAGAACATTGTGCACAAGCATCTGCATTCTGTTTCAGCACATTAAAATACGGGTATTTTGGCAAGGAAGAAGGGGCAGAGGTGTTGGCCTCTATGCTAAGGAATGGATAGAGTGTGAAGAGATATTCCTAAAGAACAGCCAAGAGGAAGTCAAAAGCTTATGGGTAGGAATTAGAGAACAAGGTAACAAGGGGAACCTTGTTGGTGGTGTCTACTACAGGCCACCTGATCAAGGGGAGCCTACTGATGAAGCCTTCTTACTCCAGCTACAAGAGGCATCATGCTCGAAGGCTCTCATCCTGCTGTGGGATTTCAACCACCCTGATATCTGCTGGAAAAGTAACACTGCAAGCTGTAGACAACCCAGGAGGTTCCTGGAGTGCCTTGATGATAACCTCCTAAGACAGGAAATAGAGAGCCCTACCCAATGGGAAGCCCTACCTCAAGACCTACCTATCAGGGATGTCAAGATTGGAGGCAGCCTGGGCTGCAGTGATCACGCACTGGTGGAGTTCGCAGTACTAAGGGATACATGTCAGACAAGGAGCCTGGTCAGGACCCTGAATTTTAGGAAAGCAAACCTCCAGGTCTTCAAGGAGTTAGTCAAAAGGACCCTCTGGGAAACGGTCCTCAGGGACAACGGGGCAGAACAGAGCTGGCAGATCTTTAAGGACGCTTTCCATCGAGCACAAGAGCTCTCGATCCCCAGGTGTAAGAAATCAAGCAAGAAAGGGAATAGAGCAGCATGGCTGAGTTGGAATTTGCTGGTCAAACTAAAAGGCAAGAAGGATCTGCACAGGCAGTTCAAGCAGGATCAGGTGTCCTGGGAAGAGTATAGGGACACTGCCCGGTTATGTAGGTATGAGGTCAGGAAGGCCAAGGCATGGCTGGAGCTGAACTTGGCATGGGATGCTAAGAATAACAAGAAGGGCTTCAACAGGTATGTCAATCAGAAAAGGGAGGTCAAAGAAAGTGTACCACCCCGATGAGCAAGACTGGCAAACTGATAACAACAGACAACGAAAAGGCTGAGGTTCTCAACAACTTTTTTGCCTCCATCTTCACTGCCCGCCTCTCTCCTCACACTTCTTGAGTTGAGGGACCACAAGACAGGGATCTGGAGGACAAAGTCCCTCCTACTGTAAGTGAACACAAGCTTCGTGACCACCTGAGGAACCTGAAAATACACAAGCCCATGGGACCTGATGAGATGCATCCTAGAGTCCTGGGGGAATTGGCTGATGTAGTTGCCAAGCCACTCTCCATGATATTTGAAAAGTCATGGCAGTCAGGTGGAGTCCCTGGTGACTAGAAGAGGGAAACTTTACACCTATTTTTGAAAAGGGTAGAAAGAAAGTAAAACCCCAGGAATTACCGACCTCTCAGCCTCACCCCTGTGGCTGGGAAGACCACGGAACAGATCCCACTAGAAACTATGCTAAGGCTCATGGAGGACAAGGAGGCGATTCAAGACAGCCAGAACAGCTTTACTAAGGACAAGTCCTGCCTCACCAACGTGGTGGCTTTCTACAATGGAGTGACTACTACATCAGTAGACAAGGGAAGAGCAATGGATATCATCTATCTGGAGTTGGGGTACTGGTGGATGAAACGCTGGACATGAGCCAACAATGCGCACTTGCAGCCTAGAAGGCCAATTGCATCCTGGGTTGCATCAAAAGAAGCGTGGCCAGCAGATCAAGAGAGGTGATTCTTCCTCTCTACTTTGATCTCGTGAGACCCCACCTGGAGTACTACGTGCAGGAGCCCACAGCACAAGGATACAGACCTGTTGGAGCAGGTCCAGAAGAGGGCCACAAAGATGATCAGAGGGCTGGAGCACCTCTCCTATGAATACAGGCTAAGACAGTTGGGGCTGTTCAGCCTGGAGAAGACAAGGCTCTAGGGAGACCTTATTGTGGCCTTCCAGTACCTGAAGGGGGCCTACAGGAAAGCTGGGGAGGGACTGTTTGCGAGGGCATGTAGCAATAGGATGAGGGGCAATGGTTTTAAACCAGAGCAGGGTAAGTTTAGGTTAGACATGAGGAAGTTCTTTACAATGAGGGTAGTGAGACACTGGAACAGGTTACCCAGAGAGGTAGTGGAGGCCCCATCCCTGGAGACATTCGAGGTCAGGCTTGATGAGGCTCTAAGCAATCTGATCTAGTTAAAGATGTTCCTGCTTACTGCAGGGGACTAGATGACCTTTAAAGGTCCCTTCCAACCTAACACATTCTATGACTATGATATTCTGAAAAAGGAGAAATTCAGAACAACTCCCTCAATTTACAAATATCATTATATGCATGTTCCAGGTGGAGAAATGATAGCTATCTCTGCAGCCTGTGTTTTGCACCATTTACTACTTTTTTTCTCTGTTGATATTAATTTTGTTATTGAGAATTTGGTTACACTAGTCTTGATATTGTTTGAGCATTTGTTTATCATTTTTAAATTTAAAATTCTTTTTTTTGAATATTTAATTTTTTTAAAATAGAGCATACAAAAGAATGTTTCCTAAATGTGTATAGGAAATGAAAGCATCCTTTGGACAATTATACTTAGCTTTAAAAGTACATACCCAAAAAGATTTTAATATGAGTCACATACCCAAATGCAGGAGAAATCTTTATTCTGATCCCAACCAGGTGTAACCTGCTGACAAGCTCAGAGTAAGCATTTGGCATTTGTTTGGTATATACAACAATGACTAGGCAATAAAAGTAATTTCTGAACTGCTCACTGTTTCACCATTATTTCATTTTTCATCATATATGTTGTAGTTTTAAGTTTTAAAATGACATGCAGATAGATGCATAGATAGAAATCTACTGAAATACAAATCTGACATTTAAATAAGATCATCAAGAGTTTAAAACTTATCTGTTTTAGGAACAAATTCAATAAGTAAATCAAGAAACACAAAATTTAATTACTATCTGTAAAATAGCTGGACAAATATAGCATAAATCAAAAGTTAACCAACCATAGTTCTTATCATAATCTCAAAGTGAATTGGAATCATTTGGAGATTGGATATTTTTATGATTAATATAATTTATAATGCCTGTTTGTCCTAAGTACTTTCTCTGCAAAAGTGACCACAGCAATGACGTCTCCTAGTAATTAAGAGAACAAGAGGAGGTTCTCATGCAAATTGCTACCACATATATAAAATTATGATGACTCCTGGGTTGGGACATTTGGTTGTCTGACTATTTGAAATAATAATAAAGGTCATCTTCTGCTTCTTACCAGTATGAATGGTAATCATAATGGTTCCCTGATTGCTCTATAAACACTAACTAATTAAATGCCAGACTCTTCTCTTAGGGAGCACTACTGATGTGCAGTATATTATGGATACTTGCTGGGGCTGGTAGAAAGTCTACTCAGACGACAGAGTAATGACACAAAACAAATCTAACTTCTGGCATGCACAGAAAAAAAATATCAGGTATATCCTGATTAGGATATACCCCTTCAGACAAAGTAGCTGATGGACCATTTAGAACTTGCTGAACCTCAGAAAAATAGATATAACATCCCAGTAAGGACCAGATCGTTTTAGTTATTTGGGTGAGTAAGTTATCCATTCTTACCTACAGCCTGTGATTATACAAATGAAGGGTAAAATCTTCCCCATCCTACTAGGACACAACAGCTTTGAGAAGAAAAGTGAAAGAAACTATGAGGACCAAAGTTTCCCAGGTGGAGAACCTACTTGATTCAGGAGAATCTAAAAGGATTTTCCAATGCATCCATCTTTCCTGCTGTTTCAAAGAGGAGAGATTTGTATATAGATATTACCATAATGTTAATTATTGACTCCATAATGTTTGAAGAGGAAATTAGAATGTTTCTTTGACATCATATTCGGAGAGCACTGCCCCACAGAAGTGCATGTTAATAGATGGATGGACCTCCCAGCTCAACATTTGAAGGAGAAGAAAGTTTTGCATAAATGTAAAAGAAGTAGGTTAAAACATAAACCTTGACAGTACCACTAAAACCAATTCAGAATTCTGAGAATTATTTCACTCCTTTGTATGCAATAGTAGTGCAGCAACGCAGAATGGAAATTCACAGGGCTCCATTTCACACAGAGATAGCTGAGTGAGTGCAGTCTGTCAAGAAGTGATCTCACTTTTATACTGGAATAGCTGATTTTTCAGGGTTTAGTTGAAATGCCAATAATCATGCAAGTTACGAGAAATTTTGAGTGCATTCATGTACATAGTAAAACCAAAATAAAATTAAACATTAATTCTAACCAAGCCACTAGGCTGCTTCTCCTGAGATTAAACTTTAATGAACTCACTGAAAATGAATTAGTTTAAGACGGGTCACAACAATCCCATGGAGTGCCAAAGGCTTGGGGAAGAGTGGCTGGAGAGTTGCCTGGCAGAAAAGGACCTGGGGGTGTTGGTCGACTGTCGGCTGAACACGAGCCAGCAGTGTGCCCAGGTGGCCAAGAAGGCCAACAGCATCCTGGCCTGTATCAGGAACAGCATGGTTAACAGGACTCAGGAGGTGATCATCCCCCTGTACTTGGCACTGGTGAGGCCTCACCTTGACTACTATGTCCAGTTTTGGGCCCCTTACCACACAAATGACATTTAGGTGCTTGAGCAGGTCCAGAGAATGGCAACAAAGCTGGTGAGGGGTCTGGAGAACAAGTCTTATGAGGAGAGGCTGAGGGAGCTGGGATTGTTCAATCTAGAGAAGAGGAGGCTGAGGGGAGACCTTATCGCTCTCTACAACCACCTGAAAGGAGGGTGTAGAGAGGCGAGTGTTGGTCTCTTCTCCCAAGTCACAGGCAATAGGACAAAAGGAAATGGCCTCAAGTTGCACCAGAGGAGGTTCAGATTGGTTATTAGGAAGAATTTTTACACTGAAAGGGCTATTAAGCACTAGAATGGGCTGCCAAGGGAAGTGGTTGAGGCACCATCCCTGGAGGTATTTAAAAGATGGGTTGACAGAGTGCTTAATGACATGGTTTAGTGATGTTTTTTTATCAGAGTTAGGTTGATGGTTGGACTAGATGATCTTAAAGGTCCCTTCCAACCTAGAAAATTCTATGATACTAACATACCAGTGTCGTGGTTTAGCCCCAAATGGCAACAAAGAACCACGTGGCAGCCTCACTCTGTCAAGCCCCCACCACCATCACCCCCAGCCGTGAGGGGAGAATCGGAAGAAAAAAGGCAAAATTTGTGGGTTGGGACAAAGGCAGTTTAACAGAGCAGAAAAGGGAACAAGAAAACAATAACAGTAACATGGATAGAGGAATATACAAACATGATTAAGTAGTACCGCGCACCGACTGCTCACCGCCCACACCCCGCGATGTCCCCTGACTGTGCGCCCACAACCGACCTCCTGTCCTTCTCCTTCCCCGGCCAGCTCCCGGATACCCCTGGGCATGGCTTGCATGGGATGGAGTACATGTGTCCCTGCTAGATCCTGGGGAGAATTAGCCCTATCCCTGCCAGAACCAGGAAAATCAGTTACAACATTTAACAATTCTTACAAATTTGGGGCTAAATATTGCTTTTATTCCAATTGGTGTAAATTTTCCATTGACCACTGTTGAGCACAAGAGTCAGTGCAAGAGAAAGAATGAGACTGTGAAGCTTTGTGTGGGGTACAGAGTTTACCACTTTGGAAGCAAAAAAGCTGTTAATTTCGTTTAGCTGCCTGTGGAACTGTACCCCTTGAAAATATACGATATTCACATACCAATGGCACAATTTTTTTTGATGGCTAAGTGTTAAGTATTTTTGCTACAATTAATTTTTCATTCAGACTTACTTTGAGCCACTGCTTTCCCTTTTGCATTTTGTTTCCTCTTGATGCCTTTATGAAAATAAGTATAAGTACTACTACAGTTAACAAGGTCAACATGCGCTATTCATAAACTATTCCAGAGTAATAATTCCATTATACATAAATTAGGAATTCCATCATAGAATCAATTTATCCCAAAAGAGAATGGAGTAAGACTTTTGTCTTGTTTTAATCTTAGGATTAATAACCCCAAAGCCATCAGTATTAATAAAGTAGCCAACTGGTGGATTCTCCACTCTTTTATGTCATCTTTCAGCATATGTTGTAAGACCAGAACAACTGCTACCTTTGTCCAAAACTTAATTCAAAGAAACAAAGTTACTTTAGAAATAAAGAGAATTCCTGGGATATACTCTTTTTAAAATAACAAAAGCAATCTAAATGGCTCTTCAGTCTTTAAGTTCATGAAAGTTAAGTTGGTAAATGTGTTGAGAGGAGGCTATGATCTCAAATTATAGCTTATAACTGAGACTGAAATCCTTAAGCTAAAATACTTTGAATGAAAAAGCTGATAGAACCATCAGTGCACAGGACAAGACCATTCCACTGCAACAAAGCGCATTTCAAGTACATAGAAATTAGTAAGCTGGATTCCTCTGGGAAAAGTACCCCAGTTAGTAAGTCCAAGATTTGTAAGTAAAATAGAACAGTAATGGAACATGAAACTTCAATCTATACGTCATTAATCTGTGTTCAGCAAGTTAGATCCTTGGAGTGCTTTCAGATTTTCATCTCTTTTCTCAAGAGAAAGGAATATACAGAACTAAGAGGCATGGAAGGGAAGGCTTAAAGAGTTAAGCTGAATTTAGCAATTAAAACAAACAAACAAACCAACCAACCCAGAAAAAAATATAGCTCAACAAGTGAATAAACCCTCCAGGCAACTTTCACTTATGTAATAGGCATTTTCTTAGGACATAACGTAGTGGCTAAATATGTCAGAAAGGTAGCATGTTGCAAGGAAAAATGTATCTGATAAACATGGTAGATACTATGTACAAAGGGGTACAGGTTTTCTTACTGAAAACCTCTGTTTAGTTCAAGCTATATAATGTGGTATCTGTTTACAATGACCCTTTTTGGGGGGGGAGGGGGAGCACATCTAGTTAGGTACCAAAATTGAGCACTTTGCTGGATTGATGGTGGTGTAAAAGACCACCATTTCAGACCAATTTAAGAATGAGAATTATGATGTATAATTACAGAAAGACAACAACAACATCACATTTTTCTTTCAAATATGATAACTTTTTTAGGTTTATAGGGATGAAATACCGATTTGTTTCACAGCTCACTTGCAAAGTTCTCTCAGATTCCCTGGTTTATAAGTTGCAGCTGCAGAACAAAATGCTTGGCATGTTACATCTGCATAATTTTCTGTGTAAAATTCCTGTAGCATGGTAGTGACTTGCTTTGGGAATTAAAATTGAATTTTAACTTGTAATTTTGAATGTTCTTGGGAGAACTTATTCTCCTGTCAAGTTAGGAGTGGTGTTAGCATCAACAGGCATAAGGGAGAGGCAGCTTTTCAAAGTCATTTAAAAGAGCAGAATTAGCAACAACAGTACAGACCTTACCGCTACATCTCTTCCATCCCATTACAGTATCTAGATGTCACAATATTAGGACCCTCTTCTGATGCTCACTGTTGTTGCCAGCTTGTTGACCAGGGCATTATCACGACCAGGCAATTCCCTTGCCAGTGCCTGAAACCTGTACTCAGGTACTTATCAGAGACCTCACCCACTGAAGTGATGTGTGAACTAAGTGCAGCTGAAACATCATTCAGCTCTTTGGGGTGTCACAAATTTGGTTGTAGCATGCGGGTTTTTGTCAATTATTTATTTGCCATAATGATTCTCAGAGTGGCAATAAAGTGCAGCTGTAAATTGCACCAGCTTTTATCACCTCTAGTGCTTCCAGTTAAAATTCCAGTAGCAGGCAAGAAAACAACTGAAGGTCCGCCTTTGTGGAATCAGATAACCTAATGCAAGAAATGCTACTGTTGTACCCTCAGCTAAATACTAGTGTCCATACATGCCCACACATTTCATAGGATCTTTATGCTTGATGCTCTACAACCAAGAAATCTGTTTTTGTGAGAAGTTATAAAGAGAATAACACCTGCATAGGCTAGCATAGGGCAGAAACAATTAAGTTCTAATTGGATATAAAAAATAATAATGACATCTCTATAGTTTTCTCAGTCATTTGCTGAGTTGTAGCAACAATTAGAATTTTCTGGAGTTGAACTGACTAATTAAATAAATTAAATTCATATAGTGCTTGCTTCCCAGCACTAACCTGACTGCCTTCGTTGAGGCCAGAAAAGAAGATATTGCAAGCATGAAATTGTGAGATAAGTGGCTTTGAGTTTTAGTTATGCAATGCCAAGGAAAAATCCACACCTTAAAATATTCTGAATAAAACACAAGATTCAGATATAGCCCATATGAGATGATGAAGAAAGAGCAATAAACAAGTGTGATAGTCAGTATTCAGTTGTGACACAAAATGGTGGTATTTTCAGAATGACGGCAAATGTAGGCAACTAGGAAGGGGGGAAATCACAAGTGATGATCTGCCAGGATGATCTTGAACCAATCTTCAAGTTAGATGTCAGAGACATTGTAACTTAGAGAGCAAAGCACGGACTTTTCAGAGTTGCAAGTATAAGAAAGTTAAATCCTAGAAAACATAAGCTGAAGAACAAAATAAGTTTTTGCCTTAATGCAATTTTTCTGTTGAAAGAACCAACTTACTCAATAGTTGTTACAAAATAACCCCCTTGATTTCTTTACCTAAATGCACAATACAGCATTTCTCATTTCTTAATGTTGTGGGGAATATGAAATGCCTTTTGGGTTTTTTTTTTCAGCATATAAAGAGTTAGTATAGTCTATAATAAAGAAATAATAGAAGCAACTTTCAGTTTAAAATTTCCTGAGATGATTAATTATCTACGTCTGTTTAAAACTAGTGTATAACAGACGAATTCAGCTTATTTTTACTCAGAAGCTTTAGTTCACCTGTGTAATCTGTAACATAAGCTAAGACTCAGCAAATGAGCAGACCTCCCAATAAATATTCAGAATACGGAGATGTGACTAAAATGTAGTAATGCTGACAAATCACCCAAAAGCCCTGGCAGTTTGCTTTGTTATCGTTTTTCTTAAGAATGAGAACAGGATACAAACAGTAAGCAATACTATAGAAGTTAAACAATACAGTAAAATAGAGTGTGGACTGGTGGTTTAAGATGCTTGTTAGTATTCATTGTTTTACACATGACCTTATATAGGAGTCATAGTTAACAAAAATAGAATAAATGTAAATTTCCTCAAGACTGTCAGCCTTCTCAGCTCTGAGATCAATGGGTTTGATTTTAGCTAGCCAATCTAAACAGTATCACCACTTTCAGGAATTATTCTGTGATTTTATTTTTTAAAATATATTTGAAAAAAAAAAATCTTTCTACAGAAACGTGATTGCTGATATATATTATACAGCATTATGTTGGTTTGGGAAAATTTGGAAGTAAACAAAAAAAAAGGAAAGGGAATAGACCATATTATAGACCAAATTTTATATCATGTAACACGTATATAGAGATGTATAGATATAATTAAACACACAGATTGCCTTCAGAATATTCTTTTTGTACACAGCAAAATATTTCATGCATTTCACATCATTTGAAGGGCGTCAAGGGCAGAATGATCATTACTAGAAAGATTTCTTTTCAGTCATCCTGCTGGGCAGGTAAAAAAACTCCACCCAAACCAAACTGAACAAAATACCTGAGGCTGCAAAAGCATTGACTCTTCTAGCATAAACAGTGTGTAGTGGAGGAGGAGGACAACAAAGATAACAAAAGGACTAGATGTCATGACTTATGAAGAGTAGATAAGGATATGATATTTGCTCAGCTTAGAGGAGACTGAGGGGTGACCTCATTGCTGTTTACAACTTCCTCAAGAGGGGCAGCAGAGAGGGATGTGCTTATCTCCTCTCTCTGATGTCCAGTGATAGAACACAAGGGAAAGGCTTACAGTTGCATTATGGGAAGTTTGGATTGGATATTTGGAACAAGTTCTTTACTGAGAAGGTGGTCAAGTACTGCAACAAGCTCGCCTCTACTGGAAGTGGTCATGGCCCCTGTGTCCAACGTTACCGTTGGACAATGCTCTTATATCTAAGGTTTAACTTTTATGTTACCCTGTGTGGAGTCGGGAGTTGGACTCAATGATCCTCATGGGTCCCTTCCGACTCAGGATATTCTATGATTCTAAGCAGAAGCCTCTGCTTGTTAGCATAAATCTCAACTATTTGTAATCAAGTTTTGTTTCATATTAAAACATAAATAACTTTCTTGCTCTTGATGACTTTTAAATTTTATTATCAATACATCAGATGATTCTTCCTTGAATGTATGCTTCAAACTATTTTGTGGACTTATTTTTAACATCTTTAAATAATAAAAATTAAGATGATTATGAATAAAATACTATGATGTTTAAAGGCAAGCTTTATCCTGGAGGATGGACTTGCCCAATATTCCTCTGGCCTTATTTCCCAAAAGTTTTTTGTATCAAAGTAAATATTAAGTGTCTCCTCTGGTGTCATGTAATGTAATAATAAGGAAGCAGATGGGTTTTCCTTTTAAAAGTTGTAGTAAATTGGTGTTTATAGAGACAGAGAGATTTTACCTTGGGATTATTTTTTCCTTAAATTCCTTCTAACATCAGCAAGAACACCAGTTAGAACACTGATAACAAAGGAAGTAGCTGTAGGAATGGAACTATCTTTTTTTGGATTATTCATATCTCTGTTAAGCTCCCACTAAAGTAATTAAAGCGTAAGGCATTCATAGAGGATAGAGGATAAATCATCCCTGAAAAACAGTAAGATGAGACCAAGAAGGAGGAAGGCGGGGGTGAATGCTATATGACTAGATAAATTGTTTGAAATTTTTTTTTCTATTATGCATTAGGTGTTAAAAAGGATTATGGAAATGAGATGGGATAGAGATAAGTGCTCTGTTCTTGTGTTGAATGACTTTCAGGAAAGCAGTTAATTGAACTGTTTATCACATCCGAAGGTCGCATGAAACATGGATGTCAGAAGACTTCAGAATAAAGTGCAGTTCATGCTAAAAATCAAAACAGAGCCCCACCTTCATTTATGTTTTTTAAAATTCTAATGTGGCTATTTAATCTCAAAGGAGAAACACTCATCATAATCATGATAGCACTGTTGAAATCAGCAAGTCATCTGCTACATTTCTCTGCTAGCAGTTTTCAGTTTAACAAGGTTTTTATATAAAATAGGCTTGGGGTAAAAATTAGATCAAGTAAGTTTTGGGAGGTAGAAGAAAATATGGCAAAATAACAGCATATTTAATTTAAATTTCTGAAATTATTTCTACACTGTAACAACTAATACTAATAGTAGGTGTTACTCCGAAGGACTCGTTGGATATTTACACACACAAAGATGGACCATTTGGTAACGTGTAAGATAGATTGAGCTGGAGTTCCTCTGTTACTGTCATGAGCAGGCACCACGTGCCTGTTGTGGTTTCTCTATATTATGCAGCTACAGTTCCCCTGCAGTGGAAGAACTACATTTCAGACCTCGTGTCCATTCAGATTTCAGCGCTGGAGCTTCCACCAGGGACAACCCTGGAGCTGACCGGCTCTACTGACAGGGTCACGTGGCCAGGGGAAACCAGGGCAAAATCCATTTCACACATGACCAGGAGATGTAACTTTTCACTCCATGAATTATGCTACATCGAATCCAGCAAGATCCTAGAAACTTCACTGACGTTTCATCAGAGAGATGATAGGGCTTTGCACCAAGTGCACTGAGCTGATTGCCAGCTCCTAAGACAGAAGGCTGTCAACAAAAGGATGTGTACCTTTATTTTTTTTGTTAGCATTTTCTCAATGTGCTGCCAATGTCAAGATCACCGTGACAAGTATCCTGCAAGTGGGACACACTGATTAAGAACAAGAAGCAGCTTAGAACTTTGCTTTTCCCTCACCTAAGTGATTTCCAACTGCAGCATCTTCTCAGGTAAATTGTGTCAATGAAGATTTTCTGCAAAGTTTTCTCTGGGACTGACAGTACTAAGAGAAAGTTGGAGTGGGATTTGATGGAAAAGAAATACTTTGACAAAGATCCCACACTGAACAGTTCTTCTTGGGAAGAAAAAAGTTTGCCAGTGAAAATCAAACTGTTGGTGCCTTTTCTGCCTCAATAACTGGTCCAGTCAATCTTTGGTCAGAAAATGGGAACTATCTTTTTTTACTCACTTTTACATGCATAGCCAGTTTTGCCTACAAAGAATACACATACATTTCTAAAATATGGTCTTTTTGCAGTTAAGGTAGTTTTCTTTCCAAAGAAATGAATTCAGTTTTGGCACGCATTTAAACTTAAGATTTTTTTTTCCTAAGAATATTACAATTTTTTTTTTACAAAACCAATTGTTTTGATCTGTTCCTAGTGTACTTTCTGCTGAACGTACATAAAATTCTGAAACCCTAGACATATTGAACAGGATGATAATGCCCTGTTGTACCTGACCTAGTCCTTTTCACAGCAAGTTACCTTTAATTGAGATTGTCCTTGGAGATCATAGGGGATTTTTTTTTTTTTTTTTAAATTAAACAAACCCTCACATGCAATTATCTTCATTTTTGTAATGTATCAGTGTTTTGCTACCTCTGCTTTCTGCTGGTGGTTTCCAAATAGCAGGTAATATGATGAGCCTGGAAGCAGAGTAAACATTCTGCTTTATGACTGCTTATAAATTTAGGGACAGTATTTGCCATAGAGTTACCCAAGCATTTATCTGAGAAAGTACAAGTCAAATGGAGTCACAAAATCTTGATTATGTCCAGCAGACTCAGCAAAGAACCTTTTGCCTGTTACAGACAAGTTGTGTCATTTTTCAAATGCAGCGACCCATTAAAGACCCAATCAACACAAAAACCTAGTCAGAGAAAGAACCATTAACACCCTGGGCCTTTACTAACTTTGTCACTTTTTAAAGCTGAAATATTATCCCTTTCTAAGTCATTTAATAATGGACCTTAATTGTGGTGCCTGTGAAATTGCTCAACCAGTGCTTTGGAGAAAGGTCATGGGAATATAATGTAGGCAGTCCATCGGGACAAAAGAGAGAAATTTCACCTTCAAAACCAGCATAAAACCCTTACCACTTCCTAAATCTTTGTGTTGATCGGTAATACACTTTGGATCTGGTGTCCAGCTTCAAGCTCAAATGTGCTTTCATACAGAAGCCTTCACGAAGCAAGATGTTTTCATCTCTCTCCTGTAAGCACTGACCCACCTGGTTCCTGCATGTATTCAGCTGTCTTAGTTACTTCTCAGGAAAAGTCAGTGTCCAGCTGACATTGTTTATTTTTTTTATTAATGTTTTCTTTATAATCTAGCCAATACTTTTAATCTAGCCAATACAATGAAAAGTTATTGTCACTTCTCTTGGTTGAGGACGTTAGATTTGTGATTATATTTAAAATGACACAGAAAAACCCAGGGAGGAAGTGGTTTTAACTACTAAGTGAGAAGCATAGCATTTTTAAGTGCTGCTGAGAAGTAAGATTCAGCTCAAATGGAAATAATCAATTTTTGTTTTAATCATATCAGGTCTTGTATGCATCTGTCACATTTTGCAATAAATCCTTTCTTTTCTAGAAAATTCTGCAAAACTTTCAAGTGTTAGCTAACAAATACTGGATGCTTTGTACTTCCACAGAGTTCAAAAGACTTCTTTCAAGACTGAGTTCCTACCTATGAAAACCAGCGGTTGAGCACCAGATTGCTCTGTTGGGCCTATGCCAGTACAGTTGTGACCCCCAAATTTAAACAGAGGAGATCCTGGGTTCTCCGTTTGAGATACTGTAACCTCTAGCTCCATTTTCAAAAGGCTGTGTGTCCATGCAAGAGACAACCAACACCTGGAATTTTCACAATACAAGGACAGGGGATATCTGCGTTTTCCTGGGATTTGCTGATTTGGGGGGCTATTTTCCACATGCACCTTTGGAAATTCCATATGAAGCTTAACTGAATGCTTTAGTCATAGCAATAATTACTAGCAGGGTACATGCAGAATCATCTAACATTGAACACGTTGAATATGCCAAGAAAACTTCTCCATCTATTTTATAGTAATGGAATCCCTGTTACTTTTAAGAAAACATTTTTTTTACTCCTTCCTATTACACGTTATACATATCCCTCACCTTATATTTCACACTCAATATCATTTTAACGTATTTTTCATTTTCAAATGGTGCTATTGGATAAAAATATTCATGGGGAAAATTTTCTTTATTGCAAAGGAATGGGTTTCTATAATGTTATTATATTCTATTGATTAAGCAATTATGTCTTAGTACAGAAAAACTGGAAAAAAATAAACGCACAAGCCCCAGAGGATTAAAGCATGGTGGGGAAGGTAATGTTAGAGAGTCAACCATTTTAAAGTACTGCCCACTGGCTCTATGCCTCCAGAAGACTTCCCAGTCCTTGTTGACCTGAGCTTTTATTCCCCCTTCCTCCTCCAGCTGCTGCATCACTGGCTCGGAGTGTGACTCCAAGAGCTTTGTGCCTGACATTGAGCCAGCAGTGCCACAAGCAGTTCCAGAGCTTCTTGAGAACCTGCAGGCTTCCAAAATGCAAGCAGCATTTCCTCTCCGTAGTGAAAAACCCAGGGGAGCTATAGTGACCTGATTCTGCAATCCCTCATTGAAACGAAAGCATGATATGGTGAACTAGATAGAGAACGGTGGTACGCAGGGGCTTTGTTATGCCTGTACTGGTGCTGTATTAGGGCCATGACAGAGTGGCTTTGCTAACAGTGTGTCTTAGCTGTACATTGTACATACAATTTAGGAGAAGTATATTCCCTCTTAACAGGGTCCAATTTCTGCCAGCATTACCAGTGACTTAGAAAAGCCTAGCACCTTTACAGTATAATAGCTGGCTGGAAAGGATGTGATCTAAAGCGGTTTCAACATATCTCACAAAGAGGCCAAGCAGGGCCAGTCTTCCCTCTGAAAATCCATTATGTGCAGTTTCCTTTAACAAGGAGCAGTATTTCTGCTGTGTGCTTTCTCTCCCTCATTGCTATGTTGTTTGTTTGCAGACTGAATTGCTTTTATTGGTTTTGTACTATTTTGTCTAATGATTTTTCTTGTAAGCCCCACTTTATATGATTTATGACCTTCACTCTTCTGCCACAAATCCAGTTGCAGGATGCTTACTCTACCAGTAAATCAATTATTTTAAACATTACCTCAAAGGGTCTTCTCAGCAAATTTCTCCATCACACCTTAGAGATGTCTGCTGCCTTTTTTTCCTCCTGTCAATTCCTATTTAACATCTTTATATCTTCATATGCACACACTCCCCTTTGGAACACACTTCTCACAAACGTCTTTCAAGGATAAACTACCTGGTGGGACTCTACTAGGCTACTTTTTTAACATTTACCAAGTAGCCAACATGGTTTGCTTATCCATAGCCCTGATAGCTACAAGAGCAATCTGTGGATGGTTTAAGCCTTTAAGTGTCGGAAGGCGATGTCAATCTGGTTTGACTTGCCATCCACATAATTAGGAACAAACAATCAAAAACCCTGGTAAGGCTGTGATTTGAAACAGAATCTCACTCATGAGCCTAGTAAATCCAGTCTAGTGAATTCATTGTTTACAAGGTAAACAATGTAGTTTACCATGTTTCTATGGTATAAAACTACAGCGAGGGTGGCAGAACACTGCAACAGACTGCCCAGAGAGGTGGTGGAGTCCCTCTCTCTACAGACATTCAACACCCACCTGGACACGTTCCTGTGCAACCTGCTCTAGGTGGACATGCTTTGGCAGGGGGGTTGGACTAGATCTCCAGAGGTCCCTTCCAACCCAATATCATTCTGTGATTCTGTGAAATCAGCAAGCAGATATCTTATCCTTTCATATGTATTTGGCAAGATTTAAAGCTAAAATGTCAAAAGAGAAACCCATGTTGAAGGCAAAGGTATTTTTGTGGCTTTAGTCCAGGGAAGTTCTCATTGTTGCTTACATATTTAAAGCTACAGCAAGAAAAAGAATCCTAGTGTCTCCCAGTCATGACATATAACTGCATAAAACAGCAAACCTTATGACACAATAAAATAAGCTTTTTTCCTCTGCTTTTCATATTAAAAAACTCCAAGAGGAAAATATTACAAAAGGCAGAAGTAACTGGTACCTTTTTACTTTAATCGCCATCTCTAAGCTGATTTTCGGTCTAAAACCTCTGCTAGGAATAAAATACTGCTATTAAGTCAGATTACACCATAGAATTAACCAGTTTTCTCCCCCATTCATCTTTAAAGACTCTATATTAAAAACTTAAAATCAATAAAAATGGTAATCACAAGATTCAATTAAGACTTACCTACTTTAACTGCAAAAGTGATAGTGGAGCTAAAATAGATTTAGAGAATATACCAGAACAAGGATAGGTAAATCTTATTTTCCATTATTTTGATGAAGCTGAGGTGGTTAAGAGATACTAGATAAAATAGATTGTACTAAAATAGCCTGTCTTGACAAGACTTGCTTGTAAGATGCTGCCATTGTAAGCGTCTATCAGTTTTCTCTAAATCTCTAACACTGAATTGCCTGACAGTTTTTCACAGTTTATACCTGAGTAGGCAAATACAGGCTATGGACTCAGAAGCATGTAGGTAATAATTTCTTTGTAATGGGATACAGATGACATAATTTCTGGTTGCAAAATTGATTTTGTCAGTCAACATTATATGCTGCATGGTATACATTAAAGAAACAGATGTGGGTGAAGTCACTGAATTTTCTTTATTTCTTTGGCTTGTATGTGGATTGGTTTATTATCCTTTTTTCAGTAACAGTTTAGCAAGTGGCTGGTGCAGACTACAGAGGCTAGAATCTGCCTGTGCACTGCTTGTTTATATATCTTTTATCTGAAATGGGCACATTATAACCCTGCCCTTGGACTCTGTAGGAAGGACAACATGATAGACACAACCAAGAAGCCCACTGAATCGTAGTCTGATAGGTCATTTAAAATTAAACAAACACTTTGCTTCTACTTGGCTATGGAAGCATGGAGTATTTTGCATCTGAGTTTAAGTGATTACATTTGTTCAGTTACACATTTTACTTGTGTTTCTTTTTCATGTCAATTCATCCTGACAAGCTGAAGAGCACAAATATCATGCAGTTAATTTTCACAGAATCATTTTTGTTATGCCTCATATTTCCTCAGGTCTTTAACCCAAAAAAATTATTTAATTTTGCTTTACACTATAGAAATAGGCAATGGTGAGACATAACCCCACATAGTTCCCACCAAAAAAAAAGAGAATGACCCAACAAAAAAACAAACAGACAAACAAACAAAAAACAAGAAAAAAAAACCCTGGTACTTAATCCCTGAGCATATATTGTAAAGTGAATGATTCATTCAGAAGAAGTACCCAATTCTTTACTACTTGGTATGTGCAGTATAACTTCAAAGCCCTCTGGTTGACAGTACATTTCAGCTAATACAAACTGGTTTTATGTGAAACTAGAAGAGAAAACAAAACAACATAAAAAAAATTACACTCAACACCCTCTATCCATAGCATCTAGGCAAAACGTCATGTGGGTTTGCTCATTACATGCTCTAATCTTAGTCTCAGCAATGTCATTTCAAGGTGTACACTGTAAGGAAAACAGTAAGTTTAATAGACTGATAATGTAATTTACGTCTACTGTGTCCTTGATGAAAAGAGTGGTTAATGTAATTAATGCCTTAATCTACCCTGATAGGCATCAATAAATCTGTATAATTTTAGAGAATGGTTTTATCTCTGAAACCCAAAATATTACACAAACTTGGCATAATCTCTCTGAAGTCACTGGAGAGTTTTTATCTCTTATGCAATATCCAAATACACAGGGTGAATTTGCTCACATCAGGTTCTTTTTGACTATCATAAATTCAGAATCACAGTGGTTAAAAAATTCAATACCATTGGTTGCAATACATGGGCAATATCTCTAGAAGATTAATTATTCTTGAATATTTTGTCCATTTCTTGTGTCAAACAAAAGTATGTCTTCAGGAGTAGGGACACAAAGGTCTTTTCCCAGCTATACCTTTGCCTTCTTTACCTAATCTCCTGCTCCTGTGTGCACGGCAGGAGACATATGCCTGCTTGTTTTGGAGGACTAATGCACAATCATTTTTTTAACACGACTTCCCCTAAAAACTGTCCAGCTGCATGTTACATAGCAGGCAAGAGTCCTACTGTCTTACACTTCCCTCACCTCAATATTTATATCAGACTCCACCAAAAAATTGCACAGAGAGAATTTGACAGGAAATAGGCAGTGCTTACGTATAACTGCAGAGCTGCACTAAAGGGGTATCTCCAGGACAGCAAATGCCACCACTCTAGACATTTGCAAAAGGTAAATGCCCTGAAAAGTACATTAACCTATCCCTAATTCTGGTCACACACATGTACCACCAGGGCCACACAATAGTTCCTGGGGGAACACCACAGCACCGTGCAACCCTCGCCACAGGCAGACTTCATGTTTCTAGCAGGCTGCAGCCTGAGAATCACTGAAACTCCATTCTAAAATTTGTCATCTCATTTGCACACAGATTCAAGCTATTAGAAAGCTATCCCTGAACCCTTTTCGATATGTCAAGAAGATGTATAGATTTAATAATCTTACATGAGATAGACCTTCACCATAACAGTTGACCAATTCCTACAAGAAGCAAATACCAAAAAGACACCTCCTGTGAGGGCCAGTGTCCCCATTAAAAATTACTAACAGGAACCCCTTTCTCTTTAGAGACTATGCCTTTCTAACCCACTGTAACACAGAAGTAAATTAACACTAGTAAGTTGGTGGTTTTATAGTAAAAGAAAGTATGACCTTGCCTGCAACTGTGATTTGCTATAGTATTCAAGTACAGTGGTTATTACAGATTTGCTGTGTGATACATCAATTTTCAATGCTAATCTGCTAATATCCTTGAAGCATCTCAGTCTCTAGTGTGTATTCTATGACCAGTTAGGAGAGAAAACATGCATCATTTCAAGATTACAAGCAGTTTGAATTCAGTCATTCTGACCTTCCAGCAGGGAGCTAAAAAACAGTTGGAAAATGAACCTTTTAGTGGTAAGACTGCCATTGAAATTTAATTGTCCCTGGTATTTGAATGACTAAGGGCCTCACTTTGTCAATGCTTGCACTGGTTTTGGTAGCATCAATAAATGGAAGGCTTTATCAGCCTTGATGGTTATGCCTGAAAACAAGGATTAAAAATGAACTAGTTAAAAGAACCAAAATATCCTAGCTGCTATTTTAAAAGAAGTATTATTTGATATTTCTTACTCAAACATGTGTCTTCTAGGATCTGCAGTTTATTTGTTCCAAATTTTAGGGACTTGAAAATATAGTAACTAATTCATGAACTGAACTTGTATTTAATTTGCATTAAACACGGCCCTGACCTCCCTACCCCCCAAAAAACAAAAAAACCCAAACAAACCAAAACAGAGTATCAGGAGTTATTACAGATGGCAAATAAGCATCACAGGTGGAAACTGACCCAGCTGTCGGACCTGTTGGTTAGCATCTTTCTGTTACAAACTATGGAAACATACAGTGATATATTCTGCTTGGCTCTTAAGTCATAGGTATGTTTGCACTTCAGAAATGTTAGCGATGCAGTGAAATTAAACTACCTAATTATGAATTTAATTAATTGAATGAAAAAACATTTAAGTCAGTGACAGACTACATTAACTTCATCTCTAACAATAAAGCTGGAAATGCAGGGGTAAGCATCTTTGTAGAAGATACTTTGGGTAGGTGCATTCTGCATGTTACATGCTTTTTGTTTTTTGATGTTGAAGCAAAAATTCTGTTTGAAATTTTGGTAATAGTTCATGTTAATTTCAGATAGTACCTCGAGGCTGAGATTATAAATTATAACTTCACAACTTCCTGACAAGGACGGGTAGGAAAAGAGGAGTACGAAGTTTTAGAAAACTAATACAAATGACAGAGAAGGCATTTTTATGATCACATTTTTATGATCACACATGAGCTCCATAATGAACAAATGGCAAGCTAGAGATTGTCAATTTAATAAGATGCAAATCTGGTGAATCTCTCTCACGATTTATAAGGTGTTGGGACAGTCTTGAAAACACTGTTGACAGCAGAAGAGGTCTTTAAACTACAAGGAGCTTGCTAAGTGATGCTCAGAGGAGAATGAAGGTGAACTCCTAGAGAAGACAGAAAGTGGGCTCAGTCTCCTGGTATATTCAGTTTGCCCAGTAGTAAAACCAGCAGGACTACAGCGGAAGGAGATATGAGAGAGAGAAAAAAAAGAGTTTTCACCACGAATACAGGAGGGATAGGAAAACATATTTTTTCATCAAGCTTTCTGCCCCACCACCACCCTGCCAGACAGTTTGGGCCTTATTCCAGCCAAGGGGGAATGTCACTGTGAAAGACCTTATTGCTTTTTCTTTTTATATATGAAACATTTTTCAAATTTAAAATCAAGAATTTAAGCCTCTCTTTTGTTAGGGTAGATACATAGCAAATTTAAAAATAAGAAATTAACTTAATCTGAACTCAGCGAAATATCATAGGTATTGATGGGATTCTTTGCAGCATTGCAGATAATCCCTTTGGGTCCCTACATACAAAAGCAATTTTGGGAAGTCTAGAAGGCCGAGTTTGTTTTCTACTATTGCAGGTCAGTTTAGGGATTAGTGGAAATGCAGTCTATAATGGATGTTAGGGGAAAGCTCCTGAACCCACGTGTGCTTAGCAAACAAATAGCCTGAATTATTAGTCATCTACTGACTCCTATCACATTTCAACTGAAAAACTCTCAAAAATAGGAGCCTACTTATCATTCAAAAAACAAGAAAATCTTCTGTATTGATTTCTAACACTACCGATCCTTAAGGAAATGGAAAAAGAAAACAACCCACACCCCCAAAACACTCCATGAAATACTGGCAAACGCCCACTATTGAAGCAGAAGTTTATATTCTTCCAAACTTGTGTGTTTATATCTGAGAAAACAAGAGAACTTTTCAGGTACACCTGACTTGCTTTTAGGGATCTACCAGAAGGTCCAGAAACAGCAGAAAGACACACATAGAGAGAGAGACAAAAATAAAAGTAGTAGGGACCAGATCATGACTATTACTAGGTGAACCAGCTTTCCAGTGAGATGTACCTCTTCCTCTTTCCAGCCTCTGTAGGTGATTATGTATAGGTGTCAGTGTCAGTGCCTGAAGAATTTGCAATTGCTAAATACAATTAAAATTGTAAGATACAATTTAATTTGTAAATTAAAACAATAATTTTAAAGTATCTTTAAAAGATACTTGTGTGGACACTGTGTTTTCTGTCCCTCAGGTGTCTATTGTTTGGATGCAAAGCTCTCTGGAGTACTAGACCTTCTAAGACATCATCTCATTTACCTGACAGAAAGCTATAATCTGCATTTTCAGCAATGGTTGTCTAATGGAGAAAAGTACCCAAAGCCAGTGCTTTTCTAGGTGGTATCATCTGAACAAGATGAGCCAGAAAACCGTAACTCGAGCAGAAACACAGTGTAGAGTAACAGAAAAACATTCTAAAACACTGTGAAAGACATGGCCAAGACAAGCACACAAATTATTTTCCCAATGTAAGATCACAGAATGATAGGAGTTGGCAAGGACCTCTGAAGATCATCCAGTCCAAACCCCTTGCCAAAGCAGGTTGCATAGGAACATGTCTAGGTGGGTTTTGAATATCTCCAGAGACAGAGACTCCCCCAGCTCTCTGGGCAGCCTCTTCCAGTGTTCTGCCACCCTCAAAGTAAAGAAGTTCCTCCTCATGTTTAGGTGGAACTTCCTATGTTCAAGTTTGTGCCCATTTCCTCTTGTCCTGTCACTGGGCACCACTGAAAAGAGACTGGCCCCATCCTCCTGACACCTACCCTTTAAGTATTTATAAGCATTGATCAGATCCCACCTCAGTCTTCTCCAGACAAAAAGGACCTGTCCCTCAGCCTTTGCTCATAAGGGAGTTGCTCCAGTCCCTTGATCATCTTTGTAGCCCTTCACTGGACTTTTTCCAGTAGTTTCCTGTCTTTCTTGAACTGGAGAGCCCAGAACTGGACACAGTACTCCAGATGGGGTCTCACCAGGACAGAGTAGACGGGGAAGATAACCTCTCTCGACCTGCTGGCCGTACACTTCTTGATGCACCCCAGGATGCCATCGGCCTTCTTGGACAAAAGGGCACATTGCTGGCTCATGGTCATCCTGTTGTCCACCAGGACTCCCAGGTCTTTTTCCACAGAGCTGCTCTCCAGCAAGTCAGCCCCCAACCTGTACTGGTGCATGGGGTTATTCCTCCCCAGGTGCAGCACCCTACACTTGTCCTTGTTGAATCTCATAAGGTTTCTCACCTCCCAGCTCTCCAGCCTGTCCAGGTTTCGCTGTATGGTGGCACAGCCTTCTGGTATGTCAGCCACCCCTCCCAGTTTTGTGTCATCAGCAAACTTGCTGAGGGTACACTGTGCCCCCTCATCCAGGTCATTGATGAATATATTGAACAGGACACCTCTGAACAAGGCACCTCCGTATTGTATATTGAGCAAGATGCCTTTGTAAAAAATATTTTGCCATAATAACACCGTTTTATAAGAGTGTGGTTTCAATCTAAAATAAAAAGTTTTGCCTTTAGCTAGATACTATTTTGATCTTAAACGCCACTGACCAACATAAAGCAAAGCAATGTGCAATGGAGATCATGCATTCATGCAAAGATATTTTGATAATTTAACTGAGATAAAATGTAACTTCTTTACTACCTAAAATGTATTTCTAATTTTTCTGGATTTATATCAGATTTGGCTTTTTAAATTATAAAATCATGGTCATTTTATAACTTAAAATACCATGGAATAACAGAATTTCAGATCGAGGCACAAAACTGCTAATTCATTATAATTCACTTAATCCAAACCCTACAGTGTTATTAACATAAACCATTCTGCAGAGGGACATTTATCTACTAACTCCGAGGAAATGAGAAAGGAATTATTAGTAAGAGCTCAGGAATGCAGTTTGCCCATCCTTCTGCATACAAGAACACTCAATCGAGCTCACATTTTAAAAAGAAAAATTCCAGTTTTGGGATCAAATTTATGATTATGTTTGTAAAGTAGCTGCCTTTTTTGCATAGTCAGGCACTAAAATCATGTAAAGAAATGGTCTAAACCCATTCAAAGTTATTTTCTAAATTGTAGATTTGATTCTGTCTCTCATATATGAAATATTTCTCCTTTTATTTATCCATAAATCTATACCTGTCTATTGATATAAATAGTATAGCCCTACCATCTGTAAAGGGTAACAACAAACAACACAATAATAAATTCCAATTGTTGATTCAAAAGTATTTAATGCTTTAGACTAAGCAATGTTTTTTTTAAAAAAAATTTAAAGCCTCTCTAAGAAATGCAGATTCCAAGCAAGCAGGCTGTGTGTGATGTCTCTTATCCCACAATAAATTTCTTATGATGTATTTATTTATGAGTCTTCTAGAGTTGTTCACTTAGGTTTGTAAATGTTCAGTATATCATCAAGGGACAAAACAAGGATGTGCCTTAACTCCTCCACAGTCTTTAATAGTAATCGAACTTCCTGCTGTAAACATATTTAATACAGACATCACAGACTGTATGTAAGTGATGTTTTGTAAGTAAAATGCCTAGGAAAACTGGAAGAGACATGACATGCAGGAAGAAATATGGAAAACTCACTTCAAAACCATACTGCAAAGAACAATCCATTCTCCATAACATATTGTTTTGACCCATCACTTCTTTCACCATTAGGTAAAAGGCATTATTTGCTTTATTCAAGTGTTACAAATTTGTTACTACCATCACAAGTATTTCTCTTGCTTACCCTTAAGCCATCAAAAAAATTAGATAAATTATTCTTTTCAAAGGTTGTCTTAATTAGATACAACATTAAAAGCCCATTGACTGAAAATTAAAAAAAAAAATATCAAAAAACACAACAAAACAAGAACAACGAAAAAGCTGCTCCACACCAAAACTACATTGTATTTATAAGTGCCATTTGTTAATGGTAACATAACTGTTATCAACTTAAGAATTGAGTGCCAATGGCAATTATAACATTATTAATAGTGTTCAAATTACTAGTGTTCAAGTTACTACTCCTCGCCTGAGGAAATGCTAATCATCTGTTCAGATTTTGCTATGGGAGCAGCTTGGCTGCTCTCTCTCACCCATGCAGTCATTTAAATGTGTGTCATGCTCTTTGTGAAGAACGTATGAGACAATTAAGCCAGTTTTTCTTTTGAAGTTGTTGTCTACAATAAGATT
Organism: Numenius arquata; assembly: GCF_964106895.1. Lineage (NCBI taxonomy): Eukaryota > Metazoa > Chordata > Aves > Charadriiformes > Scolopacidae > Numenius > Numenius arquata. The sequence continues at coordinate 50,506,320 of NC_133616.1, forward strand.
CAATGACTTTGTTGATGAGATCTAGTATTCCTACTGATATTTTCCTAAGACCATCCTTTGGCAAAAAAAAAAAAACTCTCTCCACTCCCTTACTCAAAACAATTCTGAATTTATAGTCCTATTCTCTGACCATGCTGGAAAATAAATCAGGACAGGGCTCAGCTTATCCTCTGAACTGCCTATGGTTTTTGACTGCCTCATGCTTTGCAAGCACCTCCCCACAGTACAATCCTCTTACCAGAAGTAAGAGTTAAGGAAAAGGAAAGTACTCTTACTGAACCTGGGAAAGGCAGTAGAAATTTTATTTTACCTTTATTTGTGTTTTCCTCCAGTACATCTTCATCTTCAGCCTATGCCCAAAAGCCCATGTTGCATTTTCTGGCTTTTGCTGCAAGCTACAGCCTTGGTTTACTCAAGCACTTGTTCCTAGAGATGTGAAAGACACTTTCTGCCACTTCTCCTAACCCACATTGCTCAACCTTAATAGTTCCTATTCCACTTCTCCTATCCTGGATGAACTCTCAGACCAATATGCTGGAACCCACACAGCCATACAAAAGCAAAGAGGAGAAATGGTACCACCCCTCCAGTCTCCCACACCTTGCTCTAGTTTCTACCCCTGTTTTCCACTAAACAGCCTAATTAAGTCAGCAGCTGCCAGCACGGTCCAGCTGGCTATCCCTGCTCCCAAAAAGGGGTGATGTGGTAGCAAGCATGAGGCAGGGTATGCTGAGGGGGAGGGAAAGGAGGCAAATGATGTCCCAAACTGTGCTTGCACCATGTTTGGGTATGTAGTGTCCACCTCCAGCAGAAACGTGGAAGCTGCCATGCTGCAAGCACTCCTACAGGCCAGGTCCCATCACTCAAGCATTTCCATCCTCTCCAAATCACCAAAAATGCCATCTGGGGTATTGTGAGTGGCTTTGCACCCATGAAAAGCCCCGAGACAGGTCACTGCTTGATGCCCTTTTTCACTTTAGCCATGCCTCTGATAGGCCACCAGTAGTTTTTGAGAGATCACACAGTCACCCAGATTAACTAAAAGAATATCAAGTCTTAATTAAAAAAAGAAAAAAGAAAAAAAAATAGAAAAAAAGGAGACTTTTCAATTTGCTGGATTTTAAGTTAACCAGCTCCTCAAATACACATTTCTGAATAGGAATTAGGAATGGATGTAAGCCAGGGACATAAAAATTTCCTTGTCAGGTTCCTGAGTTTCAGTTAGAGCCAAATTTTCAAAGCACTGCTGTTACACAAACACATATTAAAGCATTTAACAATAACAGGAATTCTAATTATGCTGTAGCACATAAAATGAGATTGCAGACATTAAGAACATTTTTCCCTCCTTGCTATGCACAGATAATGCTCTTATACGTGCAGAATCATTGGTCAGCATACCTAATATTTAAAAAAACCAAAGAACTAAAAAATATAGTTTAAAATGGTAGGAAATGTTTATTAAATACAAAGGCACTGTCTAAAATCAGAAATATGCACAAAATAGTCACCATTAAGACATACTTTTACTGCAAATTGTGCTAAGAAAACTATAATGTAGAGAGAATCAGAGCAATTAACCTCACATTTTCCACATATATACATTGACAAATGTATATGTACAATGTACGTTTGTGTAAAATGTGTATAAATATATGTATATATAATTCAGCTTCTTTAAAGCACAATGGCACCTAATTTCTCTTAGAGAAATAAAGTACTTCAGTTCAAAGATCAGACCACATTGGAATATCAAAGTCCTGGCCTTGAAACTGTCAAATGCATCTTGGGATGTGCTCACTTTAGTAGAAGGGAGGATATTGAATGCTTAGCTGGAAACTTCTGCAGATGTCATGGGTATTACATACAGTGTCACAGATAACATAGTGTAGCTGAGAGTTAATACTGATTTGTTATTATGCTAATCTTATGTTATTTAAGATTTTAATCCCCAAAGTTGGATAAAATATAATTTTCTCCACTTCCAATATTGTATTTCAGCATTGTAGTTCTGGGCATCTGTAATAAACAACAAAAATCAAAGATCAGTCAGCGCAAAGCTTTGACTATATTTTGCATGGTTATGTAATATTGTAGAAGACAGCTGAAGCTTGATATTAAATCAAACAATTCCTCCTAGAAGAGTTTCAGAACTTGAATAATGTTACAGTGGCTGGTTACATGTTGAGTTGCAACACAGCTTGAACTAGTATTTAAGTTAAATAAATGTCTACCTGAGAAAAAAAACTGAAAGGAAGAAGACAAATTCCTCATTTTACCCTATTCTGAAAGCTAACAGAAATTTTGCTGTCAATGTAGATGGGTCAGGTCTCCGATATACAATGGATTTTGTTCTACTTTGTTTTAAGGAAAGCACCTCTTTCTTTTCCACTTTCATACAGAAATGTTAAATCTATACACCTTGCTTTCATGATATTTGGCATAATTGCCCCAAATCTGAATTCTCTCCTCTCTGAAGTTATCTATCAGATCGTAGTAATTTTCCATGTAAATGGCCAAAGGATAATTTTAACTATATTACCTAGGGACCCCACATAAAAAAAACCAAATAGCAAAAAATTAATATTTTACATAAATTTAATCATCTTGAAATGAAAACTAAGACTTAGCCTCTTGCCTTTTAGGGTCGTTCAGGGACACCATTGAAATGTCTTTTATATCTAATGATTGCAATTATTAAGCTATTTATTCTCTTATTTGCATATTTAGTAAATACAAAGAGATTAATCAAATTTTTGTGTAGTGATATTGGGTGGTAAAGAAGCTAAAAATCTCACCTGCTTTTCTATTTTTATTTCTTTTTTTGTTATATATGCACATTAGTACCATCTAATAGAGCAATAAAGATCTCTTAATCTCCACATCCCTCTTGGTTTAAGTATGATTACTGTTGAAAATTTAGCAGAGGTTTCGGAAGGAAATGAAAGAAAAGACAAAACCCAAACAACAGACACCAAATCAGAATTAATGAAAAAGACATTAATCATCTTTGCCAATTAAACAGCATTATTTGGTGTAATTTTGCCTTACTGTGAATGTGTCCCATCCACCTCCATTTGCAGGTATGTAGAGCAAACCCCTTTGCATAAATAGAAGATATTTGATCCTGTAATTTGCAATTATAATCTCCATACAGTCACCAACTTCATCTAAATTTCCATCTTGTTTCCATATAGAATGGCTTGATTATTTTCTTTTCTACTTTTTTTTTTTTTTTTTTTTGAGAAAACTGCTATTTTCACTTTCAAGAGGTGTGATATACTCCTTTAATGTAAACATTTTCCTAGCCTGCTGTATAAATACTTTGGGTAGCTTTGCAACATTCGGACGGACTTTGTTTTAAAATTTAGAGCTTGGCACACGTTATTGTTACTCAAAACCGATATTGGCATTTTATTTAAAATTAATTTTTTTTGGCTAAAGATAGATGTTGTGTGAAAGACGGGAAATATCAGAGTGAAGATTGTTTAGAAAATATTGTCACTGGGTGATTCCTCTGACCTGAGAACTGCAGCCTAGCAGTACAGTCTCATCCATGGATTTGTCTTTTCATATTTATTGTAATTCTATTTCAGTGTATTAACTTGAGGGACGTGTTCTTTGCTTGGTGTTATCACAAGTTAGTAGGGATACATAAAAAAAGTGGCTCACTCGGTGCTTTAGGTCCGTACAGGGCAGAATGTGCCACTCCTACTTATGTCAAATGCCACTGCTAGAGCGCTACAGAACCTACCAAGGCCTGCAGGATGCTTTGACCATCTTCACCAGCAGCCACAAGTGCAAAATCAGCATGTATCATGTTTTGGGTTTGGGCATTTTGTGTGATGAAAGAGAAAAGGAAATTTGTTCCTTTCTCTGCTCCCAAGTCACTGCAGCACAATGGTTGGATTTTGCCCAAGCTGTCATTGATTATTCCATTTAATAATTTCTTCACCACAAATGGAGCCTTCTGACTTTAATAAAAATAGTTTACCTCATTTCCCTCTCTGGGACTGGTCAGAATTCTGAGACAAAATGTCGTTTTATGATCATAGTTTACTGCATGTAGTCTTGCTCTGTCATTGGAAAATGAACTGTTTTAGTCTGCCAGTTTGAAATTGGAAAATACATAGGATTGGTAGAAAAACCCTAATTATCCCTAAAATCCAAGGTGTCTTAAACATTCAGGACATTATGTTGCTACCAAGCTGTTAGATTTAGGTCAATGTGCTATTCCTTTTGAGATTATAAAACTATTCTGACCTGGATTTTGCTAATGTAGAGATTTTTCAGAGCAGTTCCTGTAGCTTGCAAGCTATAATGTGTTAACATCAACATGCCTGGACACTTTGCTTTTTTTGGATATTAGATGGATAGATTAGATGGGAAAATTATTTGAAAATTATTTGCAATGTGCTTTCAAACAGTATAAATCATCCTCAACAAATACATAGAAATTTACCCTGGCTGCTTCAAGATATATGAATGGGATGATAAAAAGTCTCTAGCAATTACCTGTTTGATTCTGATTTACTATATGCATTTACAAATAAGGAGAAACTCAATATAGTAGTAAGAAGAAAATCAATGTTGTATTACTTTAGGTTAGACACTTAACTGGTGAAGACATCAGTACTGTAATACACTGTAACTATTTTTAAACTTCATATGGAAACCAAACTGTGATAAATTTCCTTCTTTAATGAGCACAAAAGACCTAGTCTCAGATTTTGAGCAGCTCCACTAAGCCAGGAGAGAATTTGCTTTCTTATATTATGGTGTGGAAGCTGTAATTCGCAAAGTTTTATAAGGCAAAAATTTGAATAAGTGAAGAGCAACATTATAAAGGGAATTTGCTACATAAGGAAGACCGCATCAGCCTTTCTATGTTTGCTCTAGCCTTGTTAAATATTCATGCTGCAGCCTCTGCTTTGTTTTCTGTTTATGTTTACCAAATGTGACTTGAATACCTTGCCTTAGCAAGATTTGTTTCTTATGGAAGGTTGAACATACAACTTAGGATGAGGAAGATGAAAAAGTGGCATAACACTTCACTAATGAGGACAAGAAAAGAAAACTTTTCATATATGTTAACTTTTTTCACTGGAAGTAAGAATAGTTTCAGAGCATTTTCACTGGAAACTGATGATTGGTATAGCAAAAGATCTGATCTAGCACTAGAAGGCAAGATTGTCAAACTCAGCATTTCATGTATATTTGTGGTTCTTTTTGTTGGCTCCGAACCTAATTTCTTATTAATTCATTGCCAAGCATCTCATATTCATGAATCCGTGAATGGCAGCTGAAGGAAGAAAACCCATCAAATGCAGTGAAACTCAAAGTAAATTGACCTAGGTTGGCCTTATTTTCCCAGATACAAGAATTTACAATGCTTCAAAGGTCCAAGATTTTCACTAGGAAGTCAGCAAAGGGCTACACACTGAATTTGTATATCTTTTATATGAATTTATTTGGCAAATTTATAGACAGGAACTGCTGCTGCCTTTGAACACTTAAATATCTATAAAACTGCACATAACTAATATGTATAATTTTGTCCTCTACATCAATGTTAAGACTAGGTCTCCAGCATCTATGCCTTTCTTAGAACTAAAGACTTTTTCAGCTGTAGAGATGGCATCTTCCTAAATTTTTTTTCTCAGTTAAATTTTATTTATTCATATGTAACACGACAATGCTTCGGGGACTTTTGTTTTATTTCCAGCTTGATACATTTCAGTATCTCTGTTATCAGGCTTTTGCTGCAAATACAGCCAAACATAACTGCAGGTATAGAAAATGGCCTGATTTCATGTGCAGAAAACAATCTATTTTCTGGCGGTATGAAATCGTGCTGCTTACTCTGGATGCTAAGATTCTTGAAAATGAGTGCACTGTCTGCCTGGGTGGATTAGCATCCTGCTGCAAAGCCGCAGGGGGCCAGAACCACTTGTTTCAGTGGTTATTGCCAAATGTGCACAAAGATGTTACATATGGGATGCAGCTGATCACAGGTGATAAGATATAAACTGGATTTCAAAAGGGTAAGAGACTCAAAAAATTTCTGCTGAATCTACCCTCAGCACATCTTTTATTTTCACTAAACATTGTCTTTAAATGTTCAGGATGTATTCCTGTGGGATTTCCCGATGCAGATGCCTCAAGTACATAGGTGGTGTAAAGGGGTAATGTATATCCTAAGTGGGACTTTTCTTTGCGTGGAAGAATAACGGTCTCCTGGGGACATAATTTTGCTCTAAGAGATATCCATATACTTTGGGGTAAAAAGACCAACAATGAAACACAATTAGATTGCTTTGCCAGGAAGACACGTTTTAAAAGTATTTCAGAGTGTTAAGGGTTTTTGTAGCAGAGTCTGGAGGTTTTTCTGTCCTTTACTTATTGCAAAGGCTATGTACTATAGAACTTGGTTTTTATTTCTTAGGACTGTTTAGTGCAAAACAGGAATGAAATATCAAAATACCCACAAGGACACCACAGACAGGGAGAACCGCAATTGTTTTACTTATTTTCACTACACTCTTGCCTCAACTTACTAAGCAGTCACTAATCTTTCTGGGTTTTTTTGACCCGGAGCTACACTTCAAAGAATTTTAAAAATTATTCCCTCTGCAAGGTCTGCTGCATTTGAAAAGCCATTTCACCATTTCCTTTGCAGAACAATCTCTTAAGTGTTGTATTGTATTAAGTACTCTAATGCCTCCACACAGCATATTTTTGGTTTTTGTTTTTCAGATGAGCAGGTCAGAAAAATTACTTCTTTAATTGCCATTTCAAAAACTGCGTTAAAGTGGATCAAGCCATCACTTGCTACATGGCACTCAATACATACAATTTTAATACAATTCTGAATTGCAGAACATTGCAGGCATGATATTATATTCAAAATACCAATAACTTTCATAGACAACATTAGCAGTCAGATGGCCTCACAAAGGTGAGGTTTTTTTAATTCCATGGTTTTAGTCCATGGCTAATAAAATTATGCAAAATCACAGAACATCAAAAGATACGATTACTTTAAATGAAGTACTCTACCATAATACAGAAAAATCCAAACAGACAATGTCCCACATCAAAGCCATTTCAGAAACAAATGTGACATTTTAGGGAAGGAATTTGTAAACTAACAACTTGGAAGCCATGGAAGGAAATGGTCTTCACAAATAAAAATTCTTGAAATCTCGTCTTTCTGTTTTCACAAGAACTTATTAAAGCAGTTAGACACTTTCCTTCTATGTTCTTCATTATATATGGTTGATGTACTGAATTATGTTTTGCTGTTCTTTCTAAACTTACTGCCCTTCCTTTTTCTTCGCCAGAAAAGAGGAGTTATTCACAGCTATACTGCTAGTCCCTCACCTCATCTTTAACAGAATGAAGAGGGCAAGTGTGTCCATCTCTGCAAGACAACCTACAGACCTTGTATCTTGGAAGAGGGGAAAAAGTGGGATGATGATGTGCTACCTGGCCTGCTCTTGATTGAAGAGGTAATACTGAATTTCCCAATTCAGTATGTGAAGTAAAACATTTCTGGAGATATTGTGAATAGGGACCCTAGCTTTTTATTGTACCCTGCCTCTGACCACCATGATTTTTGGTAAAATGCCTAAAAAAATTGCAGCTTCAATGGAGAGCAACAAGGTATATTTTCCAAGGCTCTAACAGCTGGGAAAGTACAGATACATCCAGACACTTAATACGTAACATAACTGTCCTCCATTACTTTGCCCAAGCACTATTCCAAACTATTCTGTACTCTTTCCCTCCACAGCCTAATGACTGAAGCTTTTGTCCTAGTTTTGTAGGATCCGTAGGTGTATACAGTCACCACAGTATTCTTCACTTAAGTGGTCTCTTCTCCATTCCCAAGAAACTTCCCCATGTTCTCTTCGTCCTTTTAACCATCTCTGCAGCTGGTCCTTAGAAAACTGTTCATAATGGACCCATGGTTTCTTTCTTAAAAGTAATAAGTAGTTAGAGCACCTTAAGAAGTGAAGATAAGGTTAGGTTTTCCCGCATGTACTACTTTGCAGTGACTGATACGGAATAACATTAGCCCTATTATATGAAGTCATGCAGCATTTAAAGAACCTTTTGTAGCTCTTCCTGGGAGCTTTCAATGTAACTATTTTGGATAAATTAGTACTACCTTCAGCCTTCAAAGAACTAGTGCAGAATCTGTCTAGTTGTTTTCCCAGCATCTCAGGTTTCTCTACCCAAGCACAAACCTAGACCCTGGCAGATACTGAACTTGATTGAGAAAGCTTATTCTATTATAAGGGAATACAAGCCCTGAAAAAGATGCCTCTGATGAATTTGTAAACTTAGGTCTGTTCTGTTTCTAAATGTGCCAAAATGATGGTGATTTTGTCTCTTTTTGACTTCCGATTTTTTGCTGCAGATTTTTATTTCAAAGACATATACTGTGCCTTTTCAATCACACAATTTACTCTCATATTTTTCATTTTCTTTAAAGCTTTATTTATAGTAAATTCCAGATGAAAAAATTCCCTGTTTCTATCACTCCATTTAGATACAAAGGTTTCATAACTTTTTGTTACATAATCTGTATACCGTATTTGTCTAACTTTTGTTACATCTCCTAGATCTCCTTGAAATTATTATCTTGAACCCAGCAGATGAAGGATTTTCATGAATCTGAGGAAACTTCTATAGAATTCACTGGAAAATCATTCTTTGTCTCATTTATTCATTGTCTATGCTCTTTATTGGCTTCTTTACTCTTCAGGAAGTCTTTTATTTTATTATTTATTTGTTTTACTATTTTTACTCTTCAGGGAGTACTCTTAATTCCTGAAATAAGGAAGGACATTACTCAGGAAAAATCAGAGACATAAGATAAATCCGTCAGTGCTCTGAGTGATGTTTTGTATAAATCCCTTCATACCAAGGTACTGTTCCTGTTTCTATCACTATCCTAATGATTTTTTCCCTAATGTTGCTAGTAAGTTTTCTGTAGAATAAGAATTCTAGTCATGATCTTCTCAAGTGCTTTCATTCCTAATCACTTATTTCTCAAATTTAAGTGCAATAGCCATGTAAGTAGCTTCATCAGAAGCCAGACCAAAGATATATACATACTTTTATGTGTATATAGCTCTAGGTTTCCATGCTTGAGCAGGGGATTGGAAGAGATGACCTCCAGATGACCTCCAGGCATTCTTGCCAATCTCAACCATTCAGTGATTCTATTGTGTGTGTGTGCGTGTGTTACGGGTAAAAATATACATACATTACAGAGAAATTATCAAAATCGGTTTCCCTTGAAGACTGCCAAGTAGGCACAGTTACTTATTTTATGATTTATTGAATATCTTCTATCTAGACAAAGACAAATATTAATTATTCTCCCTGAAATAACTTGCATGACTTTCAAAGCATCATTTGGAATACATGCCAGTAAGTAGAATCCAAGAATGACCCTCTAGACTAAAGGAAAAACAAATCAGTTTTTAATTGGTTCCACTTTTCTTTGCAGTAATTATGGACCATTGTGAGGGAAGGTCTCCTACTTTATCTGATAACTCAGCATGATCAGGTGCCCCTCTGCAGTGCCTGCAGACTAATGCAAGCAGGATGGGGAACAAACAGAAGGAACTGGAAGTCTGTATGCCACTGCAGGGCTACAGTCCCACTGGGATCACAGAAGCACAGAAGCACAACTCTCATGGCTGGAGTGGTTCAATGGATGGGTACAGGCCCTTTGTAAAGTACAGGTTGGAGCTGCGAGAAGGGTGAGTTACCCTGAATGTGGGAGAGCAATAGGAACACATGGAGCTCTGCCTGGGACAGGTGGTCAGCTGGCTGGGTGTTTAAGGGTCAGGACTAGAGGGCAAGCCAACATGGCAACGTTGTGATGCATGTCTGCTATGGACTGACTGATCTGAGAGAAGAACATAAGGCTTCTTCAGCCAGCTGGAAGAAGCCTCACATTCGGAGGCCCTGGTCCTCATAGGGACTTGAATCACCCAGATAATCTGCTGCAATGACAACACAGCAGGACACACAGTCCTGGAGATATCTGAAGTTAATTGAATAATAATTTCCTAAGACAGGTGACTGAAGAGTGGATGAAGGAACGTGCTCTGCTGGACCTAATACTTACAAACAAGGAGAACTGGTCAGGGATATAAGAGCCGCATGGACTGCAGCAACCAAGGGAGGCTGGATGCCACGAACCTGAGAGGATGGAAAAAATGCAAACCAGCAGGACCACAACCCTGGGCTTCAAGAGAACAATCTTCAGGGAGCTGCCTGGAAGAATCCCATGGGAGATGGTCATGGAGAACTAGTTGATTTTCAAAGATCACTTTATCCAAGCTCAAGAGCCCCATGAGCAAGAAATCAAGCAAAAGTGGCAGGAGGTTTGCATGAATGAATGAGGAGTTCCTGACTAGACTCAAACATAACAAGGAAACATACAGGAACTAGAAGTAGGGACAAGTGACCAGGAGAAATAAGTAGACACTGTCCAAGAGTGCAGGGACAGGGCTAGGAAAACTAAAGCCACCTGGGCTTTACCCTGACATGTGATGTGAAAGGCAGCAAGGGTTTTTGCAGGTATATTGGCAGCATAAGGAAGATGAAGGAAAATGTGGATCTATTGTGGAATGGGGCAGGGGACCTGGTGACAGAGGACATGGAAAAGCTCAAGGTACTCATTGCCTTCTTTGCCTACACCTTCGCGTATCAGATTTGCTTTCTGGAATCCCATGCCCAAGACCAGTGGGGAAGTTTAGAGCAAGAAAGACTTACTTTCAATGTAGGAGGATCAGGCTAGGGAACATACAAACAAATTAGACATTTTTATGTATAAGCCCATGAATGGGATGCAGCCATGACTGCCTGGGGAGGTGGCTGATGACATTACGAGACCAGTCTTGATCTTTTTTGAAAAGTGATAGTGATTAGAGGATCAGAGGAGGGAGGTGGTTCTTGAGGACTAGAAGAAATGAGGTGTCACTCCTGTCTTGAAAAAGAGCAAGGAGGACCCAGGGAACCTTGATCGCTAGGAAGGTGTTGGGGCAAAACGCTGAAAGCTGTTTCAGACACCTGAAGGAAAACAGGTGTTTGGGAGTAGTTTAAACAGGAGAAAACACTTTTTCACTGTAAGCGTGGTTTAATACTGGCACAGGTTGCCCAGCCAGGTTGTGGAGTTTGCACCTATAGAGATACGAAAACCTGACAGAACACAACCCTGAGCAACCTGCTGTAGCTGACCCTGCTTTAAGCAGGGAGTTGAACTACATGGTCGACAGAGGTTCCTTCCAACCTGAACCGCATTACCTTTCTGTGATTGTTGTTTTCAAGAAGCCTATCCACTTTCAAATCATCATTTTTCACTTTATTTCAATATTTTGAACAAGACCAATGTCGAGAACTATTCTTCTAGAGCAGCACATAACACATGAAATTTTAATAAAGACAAAGACAATGCACCAGCAGCACTTTGACAGAAGAAAATATGCCTGTTGGAATGCACTGTAGTCTTATAACACACTTTGAACCACAGAACATGCCTTTATGCAATATTAAATATAATCTGAAAAGAAAAGAATCAGCTCATTATATGAAGTTTTCTTCATTTTAAGTTAATCACAATGTACGTCCCCAGACCTGGGAGGCTGATGCTGTTCCAGTTTATGTTTACTGCACATGAAAACCCCATAGCCACATGGCAATTAAAACCATAATCACACAGGTCTTGTTCATCTTTTACAGTATCTATGATTCTGTGAAAGTAAGAGTTTTTGTTCTTTGTCACATAATGAAATGCATTGACATAAGATATAGTAGCCTGATGGAGAGTAGTGCTCCTACAAATAAATGAAAAATATATATTTATTGTTCTTTTGTGCACAACTTTTTACCACTCTAAAGAAGACCACAGCAAGTAAGGCTGAAGGGATACTTACTCTGTTTGTCCCTTTTCAGCGTCTCCTAATTTTCCCTAACGCATGTCTTTGGTACCAACAGTTCCCACACTTGGTGACTGTTTAAAACATTTTTTTTCTACAGTTTGAGTAAATGTAGTTTGTTTTAGGTATATTACAGTGAAAACTTTTCTCTCCTTGTATCTTCCAAATTGAAACGTCATGCTCAGACAAACCCATCACTCAGAAACTAGAAACTCCAATAAAAAGGAAAGTAGCGTATTTCATAGAGAACGCTGTTATCAAGGATGTAGTATTTTCAGCATAATAATTGTTTAAATTATCTGCTTCACAATGAACAAAGGTTTTCTTCTATCATTCAAGCCATTTTCATGCTCAGTGCTTGCTGTTTGGAGAACCAGGAGGTGTTCAGCTTCATGGAGAAAACCCAACCAACAAAATTCAGCTGAAACACCATAGTATTATGGGATGTAGAAGGTGTAAATCTGTTGATGACCTTCAGTCTCCAGTTCTATTAATCCTGCCAGTAGAGCTATGAGATCTAAGAGTCTTCAGCAAAGAATTATTAAAAAAACCCACCCCAAAACACAAATGGATTTCAAAACATAGCAAAATGTTTTCCTCTGATTTTCTTTTTATTCCCCCCTCCCCTTAATTTTAAAAACCTCCGAGATGTAGATCCCAGGAAGAATTCACATATTGATACCCTGCTGCAACGTCAAGCACTCAATATAGGCTTCCACTAGAATTTTCAGGAAATTTTTTTGCACAAATAGTAATGATGTAGTTAAACCAAATTAATTACTGCCAGTTCAGCTATTTGGCTTCAGAAGTATTGTAGGGGGGGAAGAAAAAGAAACCCAAAACAAAACACCCAGGACCCAAACCAATTGAATAGAATTTAGGGAAGCAGCGGTCAGACCAGTAGCTTGCAGACACCTTAACCTTAAAGTTAAGGTGCAACGAGACACAGAGGAGGGAGGTTTGGAGATAATCATTCTCTGAGAAGGCTTCATCCTATGTTTTGAAATTGCTTAAAGTCTTGAACTGTGAAAGGGAGACAGTGATTTTATTCCTTGCTTGTAAGTGCTCATCCAAGACTTTCAGATGGAGAAGGATTCACCCCTGTGATAATGTCTGGTGAATGTACAAGAATGTTCTCAGGAAAAGTCAAAACTTGATTTCTGTTTTTTTAATGCTCCCACTTCCTTTCTTGGCCTGACTTTTAGTATATTGTTATCAGGTTAGTTCATATGTTCCAGCTACATGAGATGTTCTCAGATATACTTTCTGACATTTATTTGGGAGACCTCTGTAACTACCTGTCATGCAGAATTTGGGACCATGGTGTGAAAGGTTAGATTTCTTTCTGATGAGCTTTGTTTACAGCAAAATCCCATTATGTGACATCAAGGGAAAAAATTATTATTTATAAAGAAAAACAAGGCAAAACAAAAAAAAATATTATCCCATCTCACCGAGATAAGACAATTCAGTGGGATTTCTGAAGATTCTATTAGTAAACAAATATAAATAGAAATGGGTTTTGGACATTTTAGACATGACTTTCATTAAAAACAGACTGCATTGTCCTTGGCTCTTTTCATTAATGGTGTGCCAGGCAGCCTCTCTTGTTTGAAGAAGAACTGCAAAAGCTGGCTGAGAGCAACTCAAGGGAATAATTATGTTGAGCAACTCAAGGGAACAATTATGTCACCCTATGAATTAAATCTCACCACTGCTATTCCCAGAAAATCTGACAAGCAATGAGAGCAGAGGGAGCTGCACCGAATTTTCAATGAAAAAGTGTGTTCACTTTTGGAGCAGGTATTTTCAGCACATTTAGTTTAACTCATTGTCACAGCCCCAGGAAATAAAGGCTTACAACAAAGAGAAGAAAGTTGCAATAAAAGTTAACCAAGAAAAATACCAGGATGGTTTAAGACATTGTCCAAAGCAAATGGATTTTCAATTGTTATTCCAGGTTCAGTTTCATGTTTTCAGACCTCTGCTGTAAAGTCATTGAAATGAGACTGAAAAGATGAAACTCATTCATGTTTTAATTTACATGTGCCAGAATGCTGCAAGGTGGTAAGCCAAACAGAGATATGCTGAAATCATATTATGTTAGTGTGCAGACCTTAAGTCAATTTTCATAGCTACAGCTGAGTCACTAAGGCAGCTGGGCCACTCAGTGTAATTAAACATAGTAAATTAAAGGCACATGTAATTGGCTCTCTCTATATATTGCTCTCTCCATTTTCAGTGCATCTGAATATGCTCAGGATCAATTTAATAAAATCTCTTTTGGCAGAATTCCTCTGTTCTCTTTCTTCTACTTTCCTGTAGAAAGGACCTTTGAGAACATCAAAAAACAGATTACAACTAGTATTAAATGAGGTATATATGCAAAACGGTTCTTCAGAGGCTCTCAGGTGTCATTTGTTTGCTTTTCTCCATGGGGGTCTCAGAGGAAAACGACCTGATCATTATGACCTGAAGTGAGTCTCTGTATTCCTTTTCATACATTTGAGGCAATAATCTTTTTTTTTCTGCCTCAGTACAAGTTGGTAACGAAAACAAATATGTGCAAATGAAGGCTATCTTTCCCGTACCCAGATATTTCTTTGACTTTAATAACCTGCCAAAATCGGTCATCAGTGCCATAATTACAATAGCAAGTTAGAAGTGCTCCTCTTCCATTTATTTCCATGTATCACATCCATTACAGGTATAATCAGTGCTCCCTTGCACTTCCTAATTTGCTCCTAAGTGGCAAGGTAAATCTTGACAAGTTAACTGAATGTTGATATTGCAAGAGCCCAGAAAAAATAAAGTACCATTTTTAACCATTAGGATCTTCAAAATTATGGGTAATCAAGTGCGACTGTGGCCAACCTGCCATTCCAGAAAGGGCTCTGCCACTTCTTCTTCCCCCTTTCTTGGCCAGCACCAACCCTTCAGCAGCAATCTCACATACTAACTAAAGTCCCCAAAATGATCAGTTCCAGATATGCCTCCCCAGCACTGGTACTGCCCTGGCAGTGCTCAGTTTGTTTGAAACATGGGGCAACCAAGAGACAAGGAATGAAGTATTAGTGCAACAATGACACATTTGTCTCAGGGAGGGGAACTCCCTTTTGGTTCAGGTCTGCAAGGAGCTGTTCTGAACTGCAGTGGACACCATTTAAAAGGCTTATACACAGGGAGGTGGTGTGAATTCCTTCTCAGCATCTTGGCTAGCTCCCCACTCAGTTATTTGTAATTTATACAAAAGGGGATAGTGATGGGAAAGTGCTCAGGCTCTAAGACCATTTCATGTGTCACAATGAGCATGTCTCTGAAAGCAGATACAGCTCTAGTAAGGTGGCATAAATATGACTGAAGCCTAAAAAATTCAACAAAAATAAATGAATTAACAGACAACTGAATATCCCCCAGCTTTTCTTCTTTCCCTTTCTGTTCTCTCATTCTACTAGATTTTCATAGAATCATAGAGTCATAGAGTGGTTAGAGTTGGAAGAGACCTTAAAGATCATCGAGTTCCAGCCCCCCTGCCATGGGCTGGAACACCTCCCACTAGACCAGGTTGCTCAAAACCCCATCCGGCCTGGCCTTGAACACCTCCAGGGATGAAGCATCCACAACTTCTGTGGGCAACCTGTTCCAGTGCCTCACTACTCTCACACTAAAGAATTTCTTCCTGATATCTAGTCTGAATCTCCCCTCTTTCAGTTTGAAGCCATTACCCCTCATCTTGTCACTACACTCCCTGACAAAGAGTCCCTCCCCATCTCTCCTGTAAGCCCCCCTCAGGTATACTGGAAGGCCACTATAAGGTCTCCCTGGAACATTCTCTTCTCCAGGCTGAACAACCCCAGCTCTCTCAGCCTGTTCTCATAGCAGAGGTGCTCCAGCCCTCTGATCATTTTCATGACCCTCCACTGGACCTGTTCCAATAGGTCCATGTCCTTCCTGTGCTGAGGACTCCAAGGCTGGATGCAGCTCTCTAGGTGGGGTCTCATGAGAGCAGAGTAGAGGGGCAGAATCTCTTCCCCCGGCCTGCTGGCCACAATTTTGATGCAGGGCTGGATGCAGTTGACTTTCTGGGCTGCCAGCGCACATTGCTGACTCATGCTGAGCTTCTTGTCCACCAACACCCCCAGCTCCTTCTCCTTAGGGCTGCTCTCAATCCACTGTCTGCCCAACCTGTATTTGTGCCTGGGATTGCCACGTCCCAGGTGCAGGACCCTGCACTTGGCTTGATTGATCATGTAGGCCCACCTCTCAAACCTGTCCAGGTCCCTCTGCATGGTTTCCCTTCCCTCCAGCATGTTGACCATGCCACACAGCTTGGTGTTGTTGGCAAAGTTGCTGAAGGTACACTCTATCCCACTGTCCATGTCTCCGACAAAGATGTCGAACAGCACTGGTCCCAGTACTGACCCCTGAGGAACACCATTCATCACTGGCTTCCCCTTGGACATTGAGTTGTTGACTGCAATCCTTTGAGTGCAGCCATACAGCCTTTCCTGATCCACCGAGTGGTCCATCCATCAAATCCTTGTCTCTCCAGTTTAGAGACCAGGATGTCATGTGGGACTGTGTCGAATGCTTTTCATAAGGTAGATGACGTCTGTTGCTCTCACCCTTCCTGTGGCCACTCTTAAAATAGTTAAAACACAGGGAGTTTAAAACTGCTTTGTTTGTTCCTAGGCTGTGCAGCAGTGTTCATGCTCGCTGCAGCTCCCCAATGAGGAAGCATTTGTTAACATCCAGAAAAAGTCATTCTGTTGCATGTTTGCAAAATCACCCTAGTCTGTCAAGTATAGCATGGCCCGAGGGAATTATATCCTGGACTTTATCAGCATTGACACTGAAGCCTTACCACGTGAAAGGTAAAAGAAGATAGCACCATAACCTCATCTCTGGACAGCTTTGGTTGTGAACAAGGGGTACAGAGCCTTCTCTCTCACTAATTTTAATGGGACTTCTAAAATACATGAGTTATTCTACATATTACCCTGCCTTACTCCCAAAAAGCTATTTCCTTTCCACTGCAAAGCTTAACACATTATGTGACCAGCTTTGAGTACAAAGTCTACCCTGCTCCTCCTTGCTAAAGCTGCTGAGCACCACACTAGCCTTTTGCATTTCAAGGAGAAAAGAAGACTTTACATCATTAACATTGGGCTAATTACTCCAAACAACCTCACCACATTTCACAAAGGATGTTCTTGCCATTTATAAAATAAATAGATTGACCTGATACCAAAGTGTATCAACATGTAAAAAGCATGCAGAAAGTAAAAGGCACACATCTAACATATTTAAATGCCCTTTCATAAACAAGAAGGATCTTCATTATCTTTAACCTGATGGAATATCATATGTTACCAAAACCACAGTGTTTCTGACAGATTCACATTAGTTTCTCCAGTATATGTTGGAAAGCAATTAAAGTTTTTTTTCTTAATATGTAATTTAAAGTAATTAAAAAACTGTCTTCTTTTATTACAGGTGGGAAAACCAGAATGATTTCTTTTACTTCATATACATAATGAACTGAAGATGTGTCAAAAATTTCTAAGAACCATAGTACAATACAACAAAATTTAAACTTTTACCAGAAAAGCCAAAAAAAGAGGCAAAATTTTAAAAATTCATTTAAATGGAAAGATTATAATTTTATATATGCAAAATTCTTGACTATGTTATTCTTATCCCTACATTCTAGCAGCAGCATTAAAGTGGTCAGCTCATGTTCTGATAAGCATCCAACTTAACATAAACTGATCTGTACCGCTTCTCTGTCTGAGCTGTTACTAGTCTACCTCAGTGGCTAAGCCAGATGGTGTAAACCCAGTTAAGTGCAGAGACCCTCACTGAAATCAGTCATCTTACCCTAGCAACACTGGATTTGCCCACAGGAAAATAGTGGCAACACAACAATGAATCTTCTAAGAATCGGAGTGCCCAGCTACCTAAGTACTGGAACTGTAGACTTTGAAATAAGTACTGAGTTTACTTTTCAGAACAGGTGATCCCACCAAATGTAGGAAATGGGTTGGTAGAACAGGCATAGGTAACTCACTCTTTCATTCCAACTTTACAAATATTTTGCTTAGACTGTCTGACTATGAATTTACAAATTTTTACCTTTTTCTATTTTTGCACATGTAAATTTCTCCTGCCACGTTCTATTTCTTTTTTTAAGCAAAAAACATGAAAGGAAAGGCTTTAAAAATGACCAAAAGTGCATGGAGAAATGTAGAAAGAGCCGCAGTGGAAAAAAAAAAGTAACATGTAACCATGTTAGGAAGACAGCACTTCAAAGTAAGGCAGAGTTGTTGAATCAATTATATTACCAACTTTAATTCTCATAGTTCATAATTTCCAAGAGATTGACTTACCAATCTTTCCAGTATTTTGAAACATAATGACTCGATGTTACATTTCCAATGCTGCCCCTCAGGGTCATTGAGCAGGACACAAAATGCTTCCTGGGCATCCATGGCTGACTGTCAGACTGCAGTCCTGCATGGCTGCACTCCACTGTATTTTTCTTCCAAACATAACCATGTAGCTTCAGGCTCCTGAGCTGTCTGAGAGACTGACACCTTGAAATAACAATTAATTCCTTCTCTCTCTCTCTTCCTCCTCTGCCCCCTCCTTTCTTCAAGTGCTGCTCAGTTAACCTGACAGGATATTTCTCTTATTCCTAGGGGAAAAAGAACTGGTCTGTTTTCATATGAATCCGCCAGCTTCAATTTATCTGCTCACTATAGTGCAAGTAATTTAGTGCATTTACTTCGAAGAAAGACTTTAAGGCAATTTCACTTACTCAACATATTTCCCCAGAGGAGGACAACAGAGATATAGAGGAAAAGGCCTCTCTCATTCACTACCCTTCTCTGGCAGAAGAATTTGCTGGAGACAGGAGGAAGACCATGCGTAGATTTCGAGCAGGTGCTGGAGCTGCATGAAAGCTTCCAACTCACTTGATCTGGGCCAAAGGACTCAAGTCCTCCCTGCACAAACCAGATCCTGCCTAGACCTGAAAAGGGCCATTCCAGTCTGATAGCAGATTAAAGTTATTTCAAAGCTACTGAATGCAACTACCTCTTGTAAACCAGCTGTTACAACCTGTTGAAGTTAACACATGTGTGGGAAAGGCTGGAGGAGGATTCTTTTCAGCCATGCTGCAGCATCAGAAACCTCTGAGGCCTGTGTAGCCAAAAGGCAAAGCAATTCAAGGAGAGTGACAAGAAAGAATTCCATTGTCAACCTGACAGAATAATGAAAGTATGTGGGTATCTAACTTTAGTGATGACTGTTGCAGATTTTCTGAGCTATGTTATTCCCAGAGTATACCCTCAATACAATGACCGTAATTTATAATTCTGAACATGAGAAAAAGAAGATGAGGTACATTTATTATGGAGTAATCTAGTTGCATTAGAAATGTCTTATTAGTGCTTTTCTTACAGAATCATAGAATCATTTAGGTTGGAAAAGACCTTCAAGATCATCAAGTCCAACCATTAACCTAACACTACCAAGTCCAACACTAAACCATGTCGCTACATGCCACATCTACATGTTGTTGTGGTTTAGCCTCAGATGGCAACAAAGAACCAGGCAGCTCCTCTCTCACTCCCCGCCACAGCCATGGGGGGAGAATTGGAAGAAAAAGCAAAACTCGTATGTTGACACAAAGACAGTTTAACAGAACAGCAAAGTGAACAAGAAAACAACAACAATAACACTGACAGAGGAATGTACAAACACAATTATGGTACCACCATTCACCCACTGGACCCGGGATGCCCCAGCCCACTCCCAAGCTGCAACTTCCTGCCCCCTCCTCCAGCCAGTTCCCAGCTACAGACTGGGCATGGCTCACATGGGATGGAATACCTGTGTCCCTGTTAGATCCTGGGGAGAATTAACCCTATCCTGCCACAACAAGGACACATGTATTTTCAATACCTCCAGAGGTGGTGCCTCAAACACTTCCCTGGAAAGCCTGTTCCAATGCTTGACAATCCTTTCAGTGAATAAAATTATTCCTTATATCCAATCTAAACCTCCCCTGGCACAAGCTGAAGCAATTTTCTCTTGTCCTGTTGTTTGTTACTGAGGAGAAGAGACTGATCCTCATCTTGTTACAGCCTCCTTTCAGGTAGTTGTAGAGAGCAATAAGGTGTCCCCTCAGCCTCCTTTACTCCAGGCTAAACAATTCCAGTTCCCTCAGTTGTTCTCTAGACCCTTCACCAGCTTCGTTGCCCTTCTCTGGACACGCTCCAGTACCTCAATATCTTTCTTCTAGTGAGCAGTCCAAAACTGAACACGGTATTCAAGGTGTGGCCTCACCAGTGCTGAGTAGAGGGGCAGGGTCACTCCCTTAGTCCTGCTGGACACAATACTTCTGATAGAAGCCAGGATGCTGTTGACCTTCTTGGCCTCCTGGGCACACTGCTGGCTCATATGAATTCTCCCCACCTCAACACCACTCATGGATTTATAACAGTGAAGGCTGAATCAAAACTGAAATAAAATGGGAGTTTCCTTTACTGGAAACTAAGCATATCCTAAACTTAACATTATCAATTCTACCTGCACCCTTTATTTTAATTCTGGTCATATACCCTTTTTCCAAGTCCTGACCAGGTTGGAATGGAAAAGTTCTGATGAAATCCTTTTCTCTTCCCTATTTCCTCCTGCCTCCACCCCAGTTTTCTGCCATTTTGTATGCCTCATTTGGGGGCAACCTGCAATAAATCCTGTCTGTATGGATTCCAGACTCATGTTTCAGGACATGGTGTATTTTATTTACTTCCAGATATTTTGGGAAGGAATAGTAGGGAAATGGAGCAAATGGTGGGGAACACAAGTTTGGGGAAAGATGGACTGCATTGGGGACATAAGAGAAATATTTAAGGGAAAATCTTGTGTTAGAAAATCTTTATTTCAGTCTATGCATTATACAGTCAGTAGAATTCAGGAAAATTATTCTGGCTAGAAAAGACATGCTTTTGAAAGCTGAACAATTTTTAATAAGCATACATCTGGTGGAATGAAAAAGAAAAGAATGGGGTTAGCTGACAGGGACAGAATACAGTGGGTATTTGGAAGGAGCAAAGAAGGATTATCCGAGGACAGAGATGCCAGAGAGTTTTTACTGTTGCAACAAGAGAGAGAAGTGAGGCTGACCAACCTCACCTTGATCTCTGGAGAGGTGATGGAACAAATAATCCTGGAGATCATTTTCAGGTACCTGAAGGGTAAGAATGTGATTGTGAGTAGTCAGCAGAGATTTACAGGGGGGAAATTGTTCTTAATGAAATAGCCTTTTACAATGAAGTGACCAGCTTGGTGGATGATGGCCTCATAAGACACCAGGACAAACTATGAGTTAGATAAGTGAACAGCGAGGTGGATTGAAAACAGGCTGAACATCTGGTGGGTGGGATCACCACTAGAGGGTGGTGATTAATATGCAAAGTCCAGTTTGTGGTATACTAGTGGTCTATCTCTAAGGTTAATACTGGGACCAACAGTGTTAAACATCTTCATTAATTACCTGGAGAAGAGAACCGAATGTACCCTCAGCAAGTTTGCAGGTGATACAAAACTGGGAGGAATAAGTAATATACTTTTGCTACCATTCAGAGGGACCTTAACAGGCTGTAGAAATGAACAAGCAAGAACCTCATGAAGTTAAGAAAAGGGAAATGCAAAGTTCTCCTCATGGGCAGAGATAATCCTAGGCAACAGTACACACTAGAAGCTGAGCAGGACTGGAAAGCAACTGCAGAATAGCACCTCAGGTCCAGTGGACAAGCTGACCATGAGCCAGCAATGTGCCCATGCAGCAAAGAAGGTCAACAGCTTTCTGCGCTGCATTAGGAACACCATTGCCAATCGGAAGAGGGAGGTGATCCTTCCCTTCTATTCAGCTTTAGTGAGACAGCTCTGGGTCCAGTTCTGGGTTCCCCAGAACAGTGAGACATTGACACACTGGAGCGAATACAGTGAAGGGCCACAAAGATAATTACAGGACTGGAACATCTGATATACAACAAGAGTTTGAGAGTTGGGAGTGTTCAGTTTGCAGAAGAGAAGGTTCATGGGGATCTTACACATATGGGAGGGGGATAAAAAAGACAGAGACTCTTCTCAGTGGTGCCCTCTGACATGACAGGAGGCAACGGGTGAAAACAAACAAAAAAAAAACCAGCCAACCAAACTATAAAATTTCATCCAAACACAAGAAAACACTTTGGTTTTTTTTATTGTGAGGGTGGTGAAACATTGGAAAGGGTTTACTGGAGTTTGTGGACTGTCTGACTTTGGAAACGTTCAGAACTCTACTGGACAGGCCCCTGATCTACCTGCTCTAGGCAACCCTGCTTTGAGCACAGAGGGGTAGACTAGACAATCTTCAGAAGTTCCTTCCAGCATCAACCACTATGTAATTCTGTGAAATTGCAGGTGTAAGATTGTAATTGTAGGACTGACAGTTTATACGATTTACATCAGCTTCATCCATCACATTCAATATCATTAACTACCAGCATCACATATACCAACAAAATACAATAAATACATAATCGGATCATAATAATGGAAGTCCAAATTTAGTTATTCTCATGTGATACATGTTTGAGAAACAAAAATCTAAAATAAACTGTGACAAAAGGTATATGTAATTAAGTGAGAATACACTTGTCTCCATAAAGTGAATAGGAATTTCTTTTTTCATTTCAACAAGGACAAGATGTGTACAGTGAGAGTGAATAATGTCAGACCCCCAGAATCTTCATGGAACATACAAAGGTGCAGCTTCAGGATAGAGTAGCAGCCTTTGTGTGAATTTTGTTTCTTGGCTTACTGAAATTGAAATGTTAATGCCATTTGGTGTTTGATTTGACTTTTTTTTTTTTTTTTAAATTTATAGGGATAATTGTTTTAGCAGCAGTAGCTCTAATTGTAGCAAATAACAATGTCACTTTTTTCTCTTTAAAAAAAAATCCAGCTGAGAGTGTGGAAAGAAATTATAAAAGAAATGAGATTAAAGGTACTGAAGACTTCCCATGATGGCATATTTCATTTATATTCTCACTAAATAAAGATGCAGAAGGGTGATTTTCATTTTTGAGCTTACCATGCAATTTTGAGAAGAAAAAGAATCACCATCACATGAAGGAATCACGTAGACAACAACAAAATTCTGTCTAGTTTAGGAGATCATCTGTTCTTCACCTCAACAAATCCTAAGGTTTTCATTTCCTTATTCTCTTTGTCCTGATGTGCTGCTTACCCAGAGCTAGGTAAGTAACAACAAAAGCTTAGAGATTAGCCAATAAATACATAACTAAATGAACTCCTAACATCTGTGTTATATTTTGCATCCTTTGTCTTCTTGCATCCTTACTCTGTATTGGTAAAGCTAATCAGCTCAGTGACTGCTGCATCTTCTATGCATTTATCATAGTGCTTGTGTAACTGGGAAAAGAAAAAGAAACTCAAAGTCATTTACTTTTCCAAATGTAAATTTTTTTTAGAAACACGTATGTCCAGCGCCTCCCAGTTTTGCAAGCTAAACTGTCCCATCAACTGCTTCATCCTCTTGGGAGGCAGGTAATGACAGAAGAGCTCAATAGTTCCTCCTCTTGCCCCATCCTCTGTCTTCATAAAGCAAACACTAACAGTGCAGTGCCCACCTTGACTACCCAATAGAAATGCCATAGGCAGACAGTAAATCACTGACAGAAGCATGTCATTGGTCAGAGGTGAAGCACAACTGCAGAGACATTAGCTTTTTGTATTGCTTTTTACCATCAACTTTTACTCAGGAAATGGGTATCCCAATGTCCTCAAAGTCACAGCAGCTGCTTTTGACTCTCTTTTACAAATCCATCTCAAAATCATCTCAGTCAATTACAGGAGCATTTCACACAGATTCTAGGCATGCAACTGAAATTAAGACGTCTGATGATTCATCCAAACTGAGAGAGGAATAAATTTTTAGAGGAAGGATAAAGCGACTAGCCATTTGGGTGGCTTTTAGATGAATAGTAATCTCAGTACTGTTCAAGAGCTCTGTTTCAGATGCCATTAATATACTAAGCAGCTGCATATTTAAGACTTTTAAACCATTCTCCAGCCATACAGGCTGCACCTTACTAGCAGACTCAGTGCAATTTCTTCTTTTCAACCAGTATGTAGCATATCTAATAGTCTATTATATACCCTAAGGTAGTCCAAAGTGATATACAGCAGTTATTTTATGAAACACTGATTTGCAGCTTAGTATCATTTCCTGGTACATCACATCACATATTAATGTAGCACAAGGTGGTCACTGACTACAGGCTTTTTGAGAAGAATATTGCTATTAGGGGGAAAAAAAGCAGAAATATGTAGCTGCTTGAGTTTATATCGTGAACAAAAGGCTTTACTGCACTAGATTATAGGGTCTTTCATTGTATTCCATTTTTCCCTTTACGCTCCAGCAAGCGGGACATGCAAACTGAATTTAATTCTGGATAATTGTTTGGGTACTCTTATGACAGCACTTTATAGGAGGAAAGAAGGAAAGGGTGAAAGACCGAGGTCTCTTGTAAACCTGTAAACTATAAATATTTTCTTTGCAATAAGGCAAGAGATTGGAGGCCAAATCATTTTCTGGAGAAAAGACAAAAGGAGGAAAGAAAGAAAGGAAATCAAAGCAATTTCACAATGCCATTAGGAAATAAGAAATTGGCTTATACTTGACACAATAATTAATTAGGGAAAAGACAGAACAAATAAAATATGTGTCTTCACAACCAAGCATACATGAAAAAGTCAAAAGAAGTTTGAATATGTATCAGTTAGCATTTTTCGATATTTTGAGTTTTGATCTCCCTTTAGAGAAGGCCTGTTATCACCAAGCTTTCAAACAATGTGGATCAAATTCAGTGATAAACTACAACCTAGAAAAAATTCTGTAGAAATTGAATTTTGGCTGTGAAATGAATACAGGATCAGACTGTGTTTCAATTAGTGGAATTTGTTCTTAACCATCTGTTCCACATCTTGAGTTAATATTAGAGTCTTTCCTGGAGTGGTTTTGGAGTCTTAAATAACACTGCTTCAAGAAAACAAGAAGAACAACAAACAGGTGGGATTGGCGCTGATCAACATGGGTGGTGTCCAAAGGCATTGTTTTGGGTAGCAGCAGCAGGAGTATCTGACAATGTCTCTTCAAGCACACTGCAGATTATGTTGTGTGGATGCCAGGGCTGTAAAGAGAAGAAAAACAGGTTTATCACTGCCTTCTGACATCACTGCAAATATACAAAGCTGGGGGGAGGGGGAAGGAAGAGAAACACCTTAATTTTAATGGATTTTTCTGGTAAATGAATTGTTATTGTTATAGAGAAAATTCAGCTAGCTGAACATATATAATTTATTCTTTGCCAGTTTTCATTTTAGGATCTTTTCAAAGGGAAACATTTTAAAGACAGCAGCTTTCCTTAAAGTAGTGCACAAAAATGCCTAGGAGCTGAGTTCTGTTTCCTTTAAAAACTTTTTCATTATGGTAAATAAAGATTGAAAGGTAAGATACATTTGTGCTGTCAAAATATTAGTACAAGTTCAGTTTTTCATTAACAATTCTGTTCCATACATTTGACTTATAAAAGATCAGGCATCCATTTCTGTGCACAACATCCCCAAGAGATCTCCTCTGCTACAACCTTCCAGATATCCTCCAAGAGGTCGCAGTCATTTCTTCAGCCCTGGCCACTGGAGCCACACCGGAAATCATAGAAGTATAGCCTAGAGCATACCTCAGTTATGAAATCCAGAGTATTGCTAAGATCAGTAATAACGTAGCAGTAAACATCCAGTCACCTTGTGGCAGTAACCATGGGTTGTCTCCTCATTAGAGGAATTATGCTGTTTAAGTGAGAACCACATGGTAGCACTTTCGTCACTCATGGGGGTTTCAGTCTGCACTAAACTTTGTAAAGTTTCCTGGAGCTTTGAACAATGATGTGAAGATAGACAAATATGGGATAGTTAGTTTCTGTATTTCTTCTGAAGGTTGTTCATCACAGCTTACCACTTTTTAAAATATCAGGCAAATTAGTATTGTGAATAACTAGCATCTTGTTCTTTTACATCTAATGAGCAACTGTAGCATTTTTCCTCTGCTTTACTTTATCTTAACAGTAATAAACTTTTTTCTAACTCTTTGTAAACTCATTCCGTTTATATTATTTTTTTCTGAATTGTTTCCCTGAGTCATCCTTGCCCTCTAGAGGCATTGAGAACCATCCCTGGCTTAGTAGTCAGACCTGTGAATCCCACAGTTCACATCTGAACTTCAACAGTATTTTAGCCCATTTGCAGCCTGGGAGTCCTTAAAATGTTAATAGCCAGAAACTGACGCTATAACTGTGGATGTGCTGGACTTAGACACTGAATTGGCATGAATCCACCAATAGCTGGGGCTGATTTGTCTCATCTCTATTTGTCTATATTTTTTTATATTGTACATAGTGGATTTTGCTTCTGGCACTTAAAAATTATAATTGTTACATTATCCTGGCATGTGAAGGATGATGAAACAAGATGTAAAAGCCAGTGCCTTCCTTGGCCTTCCAAGATGTTGCCCTATGATATGTGTCATCATTCATTCTGCATCCTGCAGGAGCTGCCTTATGCAGAGCAGGGCATGCCAAAAGAAGAGTGTCCCTTTCTCTGGTGCAGAACATTGTCTCCAGAGACCTCAGAGAACTTGACTGGCCTTTGCTCATTGCTAAGCAGGTACATGCTGTAGGACAGATGCGTGATGCTGAGCCGTTCCACTTTTTTTTTTCTTTCTCTTTAACTCTGCAATTGCTTTTAACCTAGCTCCCTTCTTTGCCTCTCTCTCTTAGAGATGGATGTATGATTATCTCAAGTATTCAAAGCTGCACAAGCCGTTTGCTTGAAACTTATTTCCTTTGGATTTGATGGGAAAGGCTTGCAAGCTCAGCAGCTGTTCAAGTGAGGCAACATGAGGGTAAACTAGACAGAAAAACCTTTGTATGCACAAACCTTTGTATGTATAATTCCTCAAGATCCTGCATATGCCCAGTGTTCTATAGGTAAGTCCCAAAATTGCCATTGTCACTGTACAAACAGAGGAAAGCTTTGAATTCTTTGCATATCTTTCAGTTAGTCTAAGCTTTAACATTAGACTGCTTTACCGCACTGTAGCCTCACAGCAGTGAACAATGTAAGCAAAGAGTGCTAATTAATACTTCATAGACATCTGGGGTGAAAATTTTGTTTCAATACAAATCTCCTCCAGTATTTTCACTGTTCTCTCTTCCTTATGATTACATATTAAATGAAACCATGACTGTGAAATGAATTAATTTATCTAGAAATCCTGTGTGGGATCTCTGGCCAGAGGAGCTGCAAAACGACTTAAAATTTACACGTCTCAGATTGGAATCAGTTTTAACAGATTTGGAGAGTTTATGAATATAATTTTATCATGAGAATATCGTATCATCAGTGACACATACAAACAGCCTCTGATGTGTACCCAGAAAAATATGGTAACTTTTAAATGATGATTGAATCTGCTACGAAGTTGCATTCAAAAATACAAAATACTTCTCATCCAGTACTTGCTGTTCTTCTTCATGGGACTGTTTGGTTTTAATAATACAAACTCTGTGGAGCACTGGGGGTACAAGGGCTTAAGCTACTTATACATCCAAGAAATATACCTGGAGAGTAACTGGAACTACCACTCTGCAAAGGTCTGGCAGACATTTGAATCATCACTTTTCTGGCACATTTCTTATTACACTGAGGAGCTAAAAATAAAGGTTATTACAGAACTTTCACCATTTTACTTGTGTGCATATCCAGCGAATTTCATAAGCTTGTCTTCATAAAACAACAAATTATTTATTTCCATTGTCATTTAACCAGATCTTTTGCACTGACAAAGAAAAATGCTTTACAACATAAGAAATGGCAGTCTTAAAAGATGTTACGTGAACCCACATTGTCTTTTTCATGATCTAAAGACAACAGAGCATCTGAACTAAGCCACTTATCATCCTTTAAGCCTAAATATTTCATCATAAAGGTTCTCATGGAATTCAAAATTAATGTTACTCCTCCTCCCCACATTCACAGTGGTCATTTCAGAGCTATTGAACTATAGAGCACCTCACACTCACCTGCCTGCTTTGTCCAGCAGCAGGTGCTGGCTGTGATGCAGTGCTTCATGGCAAAGTAACATGGACAGTACACTGCTTTATCTCACTAAATGTTTTGGGTGACGGGAATTTAGAGTATTGTAATAGAATAATAAATGTTTCGGAGTTTTCTTAACAAATTGGCAGGGTTAACAAATGTGCCAATTATGGTGGTATATATGTGTGGTATTTTGGATTCTTCACAAATACAGAGCAAGGCATTTTGACTCTTGAAAGCTCTAGAAAGCACTTCTGACATACATTGTGAGGCCTCTGAACAAACTCTATCTTTTTCTTCCTGCTGTGTTTATTACAAAAGTAACATGTGGTGATGAATTCTTTAAGGTAAAGTATTGATAGATAGTCTGTATTCACAGGGGATAGCATTTGCCAGCATGCTAACAGACTACCCCACCAAATAATGCCTTTAAAAAGTAGACTTCTTTGTTGTTGCAATACTCAGATTATTATTCTTCTAGCGCAAATGTTTAGAATGAATGGGTGATATCTCCCTCTTTCAACCAAAATGATTGGAGCAGATCAGCATGTGCCTAGAAACACCATAAAGTGTTTATTCTCTGAGTAGTTGAAGTAAATGCTTTCCCTTCAATGATTTTAAAGACTCAAGTTGGTCTTTCACAAATACAAAGCTTTCAAAGCCACATCCGTAGACTTGACAAATTGACAAATATTATTTACAAAGTAATGTACAATTTAATCAAAGGAAGATATGCAATCTTTGAGGACTGAAATTAACTACAAATTACTAATTCAGTGATAGAAGTACATTTGGTTGTTTATAAAATTCTTTAGGATTCTGATGATATTTCCTAATTGTAAAGCCATAGCCAGCAGCTGAGGCATAGCTTTCACACATTTTTTTTTTGCGTGGAGTTTTACACCTAAGCTTGTATTGGTATAAAGAAGTCAAACAGAAGAAACATACAGTTTTAAAATCATTGTCATCACAATATTGTCACGTTATTTTTAAGTGGCACATCTCTTATCTAGGGCCTTCATTTGCTATATTTCATTGTTCACTTTTTGGAAAAGACGGCTTTAAAACAGTTTATGCATAATAGAGCACATCCTAGAATTTTGAGATGAGATTGCCTCATTAGTCAACAGCCCATAATGACTACAAAGGAAAAACATATGAAGTATCACTTCAGGTCCAGCTCTCCTGTAAACTGAGAACATACATTGGCAAATACTCTCTTCTTTGTTCCCATTTTCATTGCTCTTAATTCTGTTTATATCACAAGAAAATCTGCATGCAAAGAAAACCAATGTTTTCTTGGTTTTCCACATCTTACAGAGAAATAAATCAATAATCAGGCAATGCATTTCTGGGCAAATATAACAAGCCTGCAGTCATAGTGAAAGGCAGGGGAGCATAAGTCAAATGGCTCAGAAACATGCTACCTGGAGAGCCTTATGAAAATGACCTTGTACATAAAAAGAAGTGCAGCAATCAAACATGGCTGTGAGTTTAGGAGATCTTATAGATGAGATCACCAGCAGCCAATGCAAAAGCTTCATGTCTGCCACATACCTCTAACTATTTCACACTTTACTGTATTTCCTTACATAGAAAGTAATTAACAATTAACCAATGTAAAGACCTAAAAGTGTGCAAGAGAAAGGACAGCAAACCCCATTTCTACAAAAGACTGTTGTAGAGTTTTGTTACGAGGGGAAGCACATTCTTATCCCACCATGGGTTTGGGTCCTCTGCTAATTCTGGTGCTGAGGAAACTAGACCTGGACTATCCCATATTTCAACTGTAGCTGGTGAGAGTTTGTCTATGAAAATCTGCTATGAAAATTTAGTCTTAAACTTTAAATATCATATGCACAGGTCTTCATTGTCTGACCCAGAGCAATTAAATTTAAGAATTTTCCTTTGCAATTTCTCCACCTTTAGGGAAATCAGAATCTGTTCTTTGCCAGACAACAGTTTTGGTATTGTCCTACTTGAAACATCATATGAAAATTATTTTATAGCATAAGTATGAACTTGCTTCTGAGAGCCTTAGGGTTTGAAAATGTTACCATTTGATGTAACTGATGTGGCACATGAGAAGAAGGATCACATGCTTTTTTTTCAATGCAAAAGAATGAACATATATTCCTCATTAGTAAACTGAGTTCACTGAGACGATAAAGAAATGGGTGTTCATCTATTGTTTCTCCAGTTATATTCAATTTTCCTTAAATCAACAACAGAAACTTAATTTGTTTCCAACCATACAAACACACTTTTAGATCTATCTAACTAAAAAACCTCACTAAATCAAAGGAGGATGAGGGTTTACAAAATTTCAGCAGTTTTCTACGGAATGACATGACACTGAAGATCCCTGACATGTCTGCAAGATTATTTAGACATCTCACATGGGCTGAAAGACTATGTTGAACTTGAGAAATTGAAGAGACCAAATTAATTGACAGTAATTAGGTTATTGGACTATATTACTTTTAGTTTATTTTTCTATCAACCGTAAGAGAGTAAGTGGGTTAATCCCTTGCCTTTCAGCTATGTACAATAGAAGTAATAAATCCTATTGATTTCAGGATCCACAATTTGAAGAAGCTATACATATGCTGGCATTTTCTTATAATATTTTCTTTTGTAATATTCTTCCACTGAATTTGGAAATTCCACTTTTCCTGCTCTGCAGTGTTGTGCTCTCCACGGTCCAAACACGTGCATCCTCAGGATACAGCCTGAGGCAGAAAAAACCTGATGGAGAGCAGAAGTATCCCAGCAATTTTAAGACTTTATGTCGAGCCCCTCCAATATGTAGATAACTTTTTAGTACAAAGCCACTTTTTCAGTAAAATAAGGCAGAGTATACAGTTAGGAAAACAGAAATATGAAAGTAAGATAAGGTGTTGTGAAGGCAAAGCATAAAGAGGAAAGAAACATTGCTTGTATCACAGGTACTCTCTGTTGCATGGTAGATGATAATTCGTGATAAATAAACAATGGGAAATTGATTTCAAATTCTTTCATAATGTGTTAGATTTTCTCATATTTTCCTAATGTGGGAAAAGTGGAATTAACATATACAGTCCCTGCCTGCATAATACATGTCAGAAGCCTCTGTTTGTTAGTACTCAGAGTTTAAGCCCACTGTAGCAGGTTCTTGCCGTCTTGGTCACAAATTCTCCCCGCAGTCACTTTTTTTTTATGAGCAGACAGAAAGATGATTTAGTTCCCTTTAACTCTTTCATAGAGCTATTCCCTTCAGGAAAAAGGTGTAAAGATTGTTGAACACTCAAAGCCAGTGCTGAAAAACCCCCTTATCTATTTGCCTACATTTTCTTACTAGAACTCAAGTCAGTGTCTGTAAGGTTATTTTTCTTTTTTTTGGTCAGTGGAATTACAAATAAATATAGCTTGTATTATGCTGATTTATCTAATTTTTAAATTTGTTTACTGTTGTCTCAAGAATTACTTAAGCTGGGGTTTGAAGTGTTAAAAGGGTGAGTATGAATTTTGAGTCACACTAGCTTGTTCTTTTCAAGTCCTGAAAATGAATCCGGTGTTGTTTAGAAATGTGATCATCACTCAATTCAGTAAGACTATGCACACTGCATGTAGGGCAGCCCCAACGTCTTTTTTGTTATATTTTATCTCCAGGAAATCTAACATTCTGGCAGTGTAACATAATGAAAAGTGTCAAACCTGAGCCATAAACATTACTCTAGTCATACAAAGAAGTGTGCTGATAAGTACACAGAGACCTAATCCTCTTCAAGCTGTTGTTCTTAAAATGAAGAGGGACTGTTGACTCTAGCTACAAGGGCAACTCTGGAAGCAAGTTTCTATTATCCTTTGTCTTTCCCTTTGCAAACTAGTTTTTATTGTTCATGTGGAGATTTTTCTGCGTTTTTCCCAGATCCTCTAGTATGTGCTGACTGACAAAACAATTGCATAGACTTCTTCACAGCATTCCTGTCAAAGTAGAAAACAGCAGGGGTATATCAATCTAGTTTGCAAACGAATGCTCTTGACACATTTTCTTGTGTTTCATTAATTGGAAAACTGCGCATTCAAAGGCTCTAATATAATTGCAGTTAGATTCCTAAAAAGAAAAAATGTAACTTTGTTTGTCAGACTATAGGGATTGGTCAAGACATTCTGATTTTTAAATAAACAATTACATCTCTATTTTTTCCCTAGTTCCCAATACAAGTAGCTCTGAATCGTCCCCTCAAGGAGATCAGTCAAGGTACCATATTGGAAATGCTACAGTAATTTCTATTCACTTTGTGAGGAAAATATGACACAGCATTATCACTTAGGACCAGCATATGAACACACAAACATAAATAAGTTGATAATTAGTTAGAAAGTGGTTGCAGAAAAACCATGCTGAAGGTGTACCTTCCACCCTTACCCCTCTGAGAGCCTGTTTTGTAACTACACCAAATGCTATCAGACACCACCAGCCAAATGAGACTGTGATGTCGTAACCACATTACTTTTCAGTACTCACTTCTTGTAAACACAGAGGCTGTCAAATTGAAGGGGAGTATGCGAATACTAAAAAGGCTAGCACTAATTACTATGGCAACTCTGAAAATTCTGATGCTAAAATTAGACATTTTGGTCTACATTTCCCTTTTTCTCTGGAGAAAAAAACCCAACTTAATAACATTTTATATACCTTACTTATAATGAAAATATTTTAAAATATGTACTTTTTTTTTCACAGAAAATCTTTAAATCCAAATAGGGATCTCAAACACAAACTGATTCAGGTCTGAAATTCATGAAAGATTGTAAATATGAAGTGAAAATATTCTACAGATAGGTTTTGCAGGTATAATTGAGCAATGTGGTTTGGAAAGGAGACAGCAATTTTCTTCAACTCATGCTTGTCTCACTGGCTATTAAAATGTTTTATTTCCAAATTAGCAAACAGCAAAATTTTATGTGGAGAAGTAAAAGGTTGTAAAATGTCATCCATTGAAACAACCACAAGGGAATGTCAAGGATACATTCAAGAGGCTCAGAACACATTCTTTGATGACTTAGAATTAAAAAAAAAAAAAAAAAAAAAAAAAAAGAAAGAAAGATTTATCTGGGGAAGAGGGCAATAAAAATTTTAAACCAAATGGAAGAGCATACACTGAGAGTCTCTTCTTGATATCAAGACTTCCATCGGTAAAACTAAAAACCTGAGTTATTCTAATATCTAAGATGGGATGTAAAAATAATGGAATTAGAGAATCTTACAGTTTTTTATTGCTAGCCACTTTTGGATAGCCTTCCCCACTGCTTGAAATGGATGTTGAAATGAAGACTGATAAAGCATCAAGCCCTGTGGTGTAGAGCAGAGAGCATCAGTGTTGCTGCTGGCAGTAACTGCCGTGTTCACAGAGGTGGTAAGGTGACCAGAGGAAAGGGCAGCCCTACACTCAGTGTTCGCTTTTCCTCGCACACATCACAGCCTGAGCAGGTCCCTGGAGTGACCTCATAGGTGAGGGTGGATGGGGAACCACAGCATGCATAAATCTTGTTTGCACTGGGTTCTGGGAGAGGGCTTGAATGTCCTTCCAGACCTACGAGACGCTCCAAAGTCCCAGAGTGTAAGCTGGGTCAGAATCAAACCTAAAATAAATATGAAGACCACTGACTTTATAATAGAAATTAGCTCTGCTTCACCTGGTCTAGGTACCTGATTCAAGTCTTAATACTATATTACCATCTAGTTATATAGCTTTCAGACATACTTCTCCCATACTTGAATGTCTTTTGTAAGGCCAAACATACACATCTCTTGACAGAGACAGAATTTTTGACAAGAAAAAGATGAACACGAGTGACCAGAAAAGAGCTCACTCATTTTTATGTAGTCACATACTGTTCAATGAACAGTTAACTTCAGTGGTAAAATGGTGAGAAATTTTATGCTTTTGTTCTCTGAAAACTAACTAGCAATCAAAGGCAACTACTTTTTTATTGGCTTCAAAAATCACTGCAAGAGCAGTGGGAAAGCCAGGGGAAAGTTACTGGTTCATACAAAGAAAGATGAACACCGTAGTCCATCAATTTTCATAATGAAACCCCGTCAGAGTTTCTGGTTGCTTACAGTGACTCAGAAGTACAACACAACAACTGCTGTGTTAACTGTGCAGTTTCTTCACTTCATAAAGCATGGAAAATGTGTGGGAGATGAGACAAAGATGGGACTCTTGACAGAGGAGGGAGCTGTGTCCATTAACAAGTTTCCCCTTCTCCCTCTCACTTTATCACAGTTGTCAGCTCATCTCAGATTATGGAAATGCTTTCAAACTGCCTTTCTGCATTAGCCTGTCATTAGTTTTACACTTTGTTCTTTCATCAGTGGCCCTTAATTACTGTAATTTTGTTCTACAGTCTTTGATAATCTCACGCAGCACCCCTTTTTCATGTTTTCATCCTATTGAATTGAAGAGGATAACTCCAGCAGTTGCAAATGGAGTTAAATCAGGACTAAAATACCACACCACACACAAATGATTATGTACCCACATCATGCCTTCCACTTTCACGTGGTTATTTCAAGAGCTAAGGCTCTGATGTAAATTAAAGAAAGGCCAATGTCCAGTGTGTGACGAAGGGAAGGAGAACAAAACAGATTTTATTACATTTTGTCTGGACTTGGTTGTGGCTTCAGTCCAGTTTCCTGGACAGTTCTCTGCTGCTTGCTTCTGAGTAGACATCAGATGTCCCTGCCTGCTTGCCAGTGCCAGCAGCCAGCAGGAATATGCTTTAGCTGTATAACATTACAGAGATGGACTAGAGGTGACTCATTCCCAGCTGTCAAAAGCAAGATGCTGAACAGAGTTACAATCTTAAGTATTGTTCTGAGGATAACTTTCAGCCGACAGCTTCAGAACAAGTATGTTCAAAGATATGGTGACCCTATCTAAAGTCGACCTTTATAGGACAACTGTGTTTTTGTTTTTGTTTTTGTTTTTTTACTAATTAGTGGAGACAAATTCCCTCTTACTGGCAGTGTTTCTCTCCCTTCTTTTTCAGGCAAGAGACATCAAAGATAAATGATTGTGAAGTTTTTGTAAGACTGAATTAATTGCACTCTTTAGCCTGATAGAGGGGCACTTAAAGTGGAATATACACAGAGTCCTAGAGTAAGCCTCTGTAAGCACATACAGAAAACAGCTTTCTGGAAGATACATTTTTTGCTATTAAGTGCTGTAGCTATAAACTTCTAAATTCAGAACCATTCAACTGAACTTTGAGTTTCAAGGGGACTTAGCTGCAGAACTTACTCATCTTAATGTGAATTTCATGGCTAGAAAAATATGTTTCTTTACAAATGTATGTAGAGCTGTTCATTCATTTTTTGCTATTTAGTATTTCTACCAACGGAAGCATTTATACTTGAAGTAAAGTGAATGGAAGTTAGTATAAGCAGAAATTTCAGTAATGTTCAAGTTCGTATTTCTATGACCAGTGTTTCAGCAAGAGATTGTATGCTATCATATTACAGATAACAGCATTATCTCTGCCAAGCTGGCCTCACATGATCCTAAATCACTATATAGTTTTATTAAAGGGTGAAACCCAAATACAATATAAGGCAAAAATCATATGAGGCTTTTTTAATTACTGGGTTGCACTGAAGCCCACAAAGAGAGTTGGTGGTCTATTGTACACAGTACAAACAGAAGCTAAGAAGTGGAAAGGACCACAGAGGCCCACTAGCCATGTGTCAAAAAAGAGAGGAAGGGAGCAAAATGAAGCTGTATTAGTCAGCAATGGCAAGCAAAATCCACTCCAGGCATTTGTATAAGATGTTTGTTAAGAAATTAACAACAGTTTGGCAGCAGTATCTCATGTTGTCGATGAAAGAGAGATCGTGTTTATGGAGGTGAGCTCAGCACCAGAAGTGCAGAAAAGCAGCATTCATTTTAGGGAATACAGAAGGTGGTTGGCTGGCATGGTGCTGAATTCCTAACTTATGTTTACTCAAAATACATAATTAAAAAAATATTTGCATACTCTGTTCTGGATTTGCCTGGTTTTGTAATGGTTCTCATCCTAACTTTGAGTTCTAGCGTGGCTTCCACCCAATTTATTAAGCTTGTCAAGGAAAAAATAAGGACATTGCCAAAATTGTCCTCACACAACAAATATAATAGCCTTTGTCAAAAATGTACACTTCATGTGAGTTACAGTATCTGTAATAAAACTTCAGGAAGCTGCATTATGCAAAATGAAACGTGTTGTCAGTCAGTCAAAGGTTACTCAAGCCAGACAGGTACCCTCCACAAACCATTACTGTTAATTGAAACTGATAATGCTGAAACTTGGAGGATTTCTAAAGGCTCAGTCATGATGGTGGTGATGACATTTAATGACATCCTATTTCTAGAACAGGTGTCTTGATCTCATAGGTTTTAGCAGGTTGTCAAATTGCATTGCTTTAATTAAACTTTGAGCTGCAAACCGATTGTTCTCATGATCAAAAAAATACTAGTTGACAAAGCAATTCACATTTCATTTCTTTGGCATTTGTTCAAGAACAGCTCCTGTGACTGGAGAAGTTTTCCACCAGCTTCTGCCAGCAAGGTCCTCTGAATCATTTCAGCTCTGACAGCTTGGGCTTTATCAAATAGTTCATAGAATCGTAGAATCGTAGAGTGGTTCGGGTTGGAAGAGACCTTAAAAATCATCGAGTTCCAACCCCCTGTCATGGGCAGGGACACCTCCGACGAGACCAGGTTGCTCAAAACCCCATCCAGCTTGGCCTTAAACACCTCCAGGGATGGGGCACCCACAGCTTCTGCGGGCAACCCGTTCCAGTGATTCACCACCCTCACAGTAAAGAATTTCTTTCTGATACCTAATCTAAATCTACCCTCTTTCAGTTTAAAACCATTAGCCCTCATCCTATCACTACACTCCCTGATAAAGAGTCCTTCACCATCTCTCCTGTAGGGCCCCTTTAGGTATTGCAAGGCTGCTATAAGATCTCCCTGGAGCAACTCTCTCAGCCTGTTCTCATAGCAGAGGTGCTCCAGCCTTCTGGTCATTTTTGTGACCCTCTGCTGGACCTGTTCCAACAGGTCCATGTCCTTCCTGTGCTGAGGACTCCAAAGCTGGACACAGAACTCCAAGTGGGAACTCACCAGAGCAGAGTAGAGGGGCAGAATCTCTTCCCCCGGCCTGCCGGCCACACTTCTTTTGATGCAGCCCAGGATGTGGTTGGCTTTCTGGGCTGCCAGCGCACATTGCTGACTCACGTTGAGTTTCTCATCCACAAAGCTCCCTAGTTTCACTGATGTTTGTATCCTGCTTTCTCCTGTGAACAAGTTAACAAGCTATTTTCCAGATTAAGCAGAAAATTTCTTCCTGACTTCTCATTTTATCTATATAACCATGGCATGCAGGGGGTCTGGGTGTGGCGCCCCATGGAGGTAGGCACTATGTGCACCCTGTCATTATGCTTCTCCAGCCACTGGGAATTTCATCTCGGAACTCATATCCAGCATCTTTTCCACTCTTCTTTTTTTCTTGCACCGTCTAATGTGCAAGTCTGAAAGCCAGATTGTCCTTTCTTTGGGTGGCATTCGGCCATATCCAATCAACCTTTTCTTCTCTAGGTAAATAAGAGGTGGCACAATATCTCCACAACAGTTATTTCTCTCTGTCATCCTGTGCTTCCTCAAAATGTCTTGTATTTCTCTCCAGGCAGGAAGCACAACTTGCCTATTTGCAAATATAGTGTCATAGTTGCCTGTGGGGTATTAACAGCACAAGCAGTCACTGTCAGTTAATCTCACGTGACCCAACCAGTCCTGGTATAAATTAGAGCAGGTATATGGTTGCTGCAGTGTGTGCTCATCAACTGTGTAAGACTAGCATAGCAACCATTTGTATACATCTTCACAGTGTTTTGTTGCTTCCATTCCATCCAGGAAAAACTGAAACTAGGCCTGACAACCTCTCACAGTCCAGCTGTGGGCCATTGGCCGCCATTGTTCCTGTTCTTTCTGAGCACTGTGAATCTTTCTTTCTCTGTCTCAAAATCTTTACAGTGTGGATTGTAGTCCCAGTAATGAAGTTTACTTGAGTGAATAGTAAGTCCTCTTCCAAAAGATGCAGGAATCCTGCTGCTTCCAAACCTGTTTAGTTCAAGCAACCTCTCTCCTGCTTTCCTGAAGCTGGATGCAGCCTTTTTAACCTCAGCAATCACAACACTTTTACCAGGCTGAAGCTTTATAAAGAGTGATAGAGCCCATAGAAGATAGCCTTTACATTTATTTCAGCTTTACGTATAATTTTGTCCAGTAATCTCAATCTTTTGCATTTGTCATTATCCGCTTTCTCCTAGATGATGGGTTTTTTACACCACTTTTCCAAAAGTTGATCTTACCCTTACCACAATAGCAATGCTGCAAAGTTTCTGAGACAATTTAGGAATTTCATGTGATGCCTAGTGTAGCTTTAATCATCCAAATAATGTCATCCAAATGACATTCATCCTTCACTCTATTCCCCTTCCCTATAGAAATACATTTTAATAAAAAAGCTCCCTGCAGAAAATGTTTAAAATTCTACATCAAAACCTTCTGTAAAGATGGCTTCATCTATAAATGGCCCATGAAACATCAGAAATTCCTTCTGTCTTACTCTCAAAGTGAGGGCAAATGAAGAGGTGACTATGATTTACCCAGATGGCTGGAAGAAAGTGGTACAGATTTCAAAAATCCATTCTAAAAGTTAATTTATTTTTAAAAAATGGATATATTACAACACAAAAATATGGTTTATGTAAAAAATGGCCTGCTGTAATCTGTTTTATCAGTCTGATTTATGAATCCTATCTGGGTGAAAAAAGTCTGAATCACTTCACTTTGATACAGACTTTCTTTGATACAAAAGCTCACTTCTGTATCAAAAGAGGATAAACATGTCCTGCTCTGAAGGATTGCTATCCAGTTTCTCAGGAACTGAAAGAGCCTTCAGAAAAGGCAAGTAATTTAGCTAGTTTATGTCTCCAGACACCCCACAAAACTCGTCCATTTAATGTGGGTGAGAAAGAACAGGCAGCTCTGGTTCACATCAAATTCTCTGGGAGAACAAGATGCCAGCAAAATACTAAATAATCATGAGCTAATGTTCAAAAATATTAATAAAAACATAAAATAAAAGAAAGAAAAGATTTTGCAAGAATAATAGAGATAAAACATCTAAAAATGTTTTGCTGGCAGTGTTGAAAGACTTGCTTCCTAAGCAAAATTTTATTTCATTGCAAGGTAGATACAGAACCAGATCCTGAGTGCTGTCCAAATGTGATCTTAGTGAATGGCTGCCTTGACACAGTCTACAAGTGGCAAGCCATTGCCAACCCACACACTTCGCTTATTCTCTGAGAAAACTCAAGACTACTGTAACACCACTTGAGCAGAAGCTCAAGTAACAGAAACTTTGCCACGCTTTCTTATCCTGCATATTGGGCAAGAATCATATTAGCTTTATGCTCCTCTTTTAGTGCTGGCATGCTCTCAAAGACTGTTTGGAAGTTAGGTTGCAGCTTAATGTGGTCTGACTCATGCCAAAATTAGGCGTGTGAACTAGCCAGAAAGATGGTGTGAGTATGCCACTGAGTTTATTTATACAGAAAAGCCCTGTAATTCCAGAGACGCGTAAAACTCACTATCTGTATTACTGGTATTCCTCTGTAAATTCTGAAATTGCTACAGTAATCTGGAGTGCACAGCTTGCCATTGCAATATCAGTTGCTTTTTAGTTGTAGGAAACCTTACAGCACTTTTATATTGACATCTAACAGATGCTTCCATCTTAGAGGTATTTCTTAATAGCTTCACAAAACAGGTATTTCTTCTTCCTCCTAACTCTTAAATGCCACCAGCAATAACTGCAATAACTTAATTGGTCACTTGCTGCTCTCCAGAGTTTTTACCTTTATTGGTTTGTGGGTAAATTTATTTTGACAGCCTTATGATGAGACCAGTTTAGTGTATGCTTTTTGCCACTACTAATGACCACCATGTTTAGCAAGTCTAAGCAACCCAGAATAGACAAAGAAAGAGATTATACAGAGCAGTAACTGAAGGAGCCATTCCTTCCCCTTCATAGATGGAAATGTCACTGCTTAAAAAATATCAAGAGCTGATAAAATACAGATTCTCTTATTTCATTAATCCTAATAGGTAGCAACAGATACAGAATGTTTCCTACCAGGATCAGTGACATTCGTCTTAGTGTATGTTCTTTTGTAATCAGGGTATTACTATCGCTCTTTTAGACTGGGTTTGCAGAAAC
Organism: Numenius arquata; assembly: GCF_964106895.1. Lineage (NCBI taxonomy): Eukaryota > Metazoa > Chordata > Aves > Charadriiformes > Scolopacidae > Numenius > Numenius arquata. The sequence continues at coordinate 50,546,831 of NC_133616.1, forward strand.
CAAAATTTAACCAAACTTTTGTCTATGAATACCGAACATTATTATAAAAGAACACGAAAGGGTCAAATAAATTCACTATTTAATAGTAGTTGGATTATAGTAGCAGTCACAGGTTTTCAAATCCCAAATATGCAATGATTTAGTTTATCAATACAATATCATAGCACTTAACAGATATATCTGGCCATGCTGGTCAACTTACTGTCTCAGTTCAGAAGGTAACTTCCCTCTTAACAACAGTAGCACTGCATTTTATCTTAGAAATATCAATAAAAAAATTCGCTAATATAGTCCATATCTTTTCTGCCTGCTGATCCCTGGGTCTTTTCCCTGTGGCCTCTTTGTATCATTGAGTATCTTACCACTGCAGAACAAGGTTGGTCCTGGTCAGAAGCTTGGAGTAGTTGTTTTGCACCTATGTATTCACAGATGCTTTTCAATTAACAGTCAAACAGATTTTTTTTTAGCAGTATGAATTAAATCTTAAAATGCATTCAGGCTACTAACTCAGAGAGAAATCAGTGGTTTCTACTGGAAGGCTGCCTGAATACCATCCTTTGAAAAATGCCTTCATGGATGAACAAAACTAAAAACAAAGCTTACAAGACGTGAAAGCAGTGACAAGCAACCTATAAGAAATAGGGAGACAGTATCCCAGCATTCAGAGGTGGGTTAGGAAAGCCAAAGCCACCAGGAGTTGACCCTGGCAAGTGGCATAAGGTAATAAAAAGGGCAGCTAAAGGTATGTCATCAGCAAATGGAAGAAAAGGGAAAACATAGGTCCATTGCTGAATTGGGCAAGAGACATTTTGACAAAAGACATGGAAAGGGTCAAGTTATTTGATCACTTTTTTGGCTACATCTCACTATTAAGATTTGATCTCAGGAATCATAAGGACTCTCTTAAGAGTTGCCTTCAGGAATTTCCCTTCATAGACAAACTGTTGATATGTAGGCTGGATAAGCAGACAGTGAGATTGATTAAAAACTGTCTGAATGGCCAGGCCCAGAGGGTGATTAGTCCAGGGATCTGCCAGATCAGTGGCAGAAAGTCTAGTTGGAGGCCAGTGACTAGTGATGTACCTCGGGGATCTACACTGGGTCCAACTACTGGGTCCAACTTTGCTCAACACCTTTGTTAAATATCTCAATGATGGGGCAGAGTATATCCACAGCAAGTTTGCTGATGAGAGAAAACTGGGAGGAGTGGCTGACACATGAGAGGGTTATGCTGCCTTCCAGAGGGACCTTGACAAGCTGGAGAAATGGACTGACAGGACCCTCATGAACTTCAACCAGGGGAAATACCAGTTCCTGGAAAGGAACAACCGTATGCAGCAGTGTATGTTGCGGGCCACTCAGCTGGAAATCAACTTTGCAGAAAAGACAATTGGGGTCCTGGTGGACACAAAATTCAACATAGCCCAGCACTGTGCCTTTGTGGCAAAGAAGGTTAACAGCATCCTGCATTAGGAGGAGTGTTGCCAGCAGGCCAAGGGAGGTGGTCCTTTCCCTCTCCTCAGCACTGGTGAGGCCACACCTGCAGTACAGTGTCCAATTTTGGACTCTCCAGTACGAGAGACATAGAGCTACTGGAGACAGTCCAATAAAGGGTCACAAAGATGATGAAGGGAGTGGAGAAACTCTCATGTGAGGAAAAACTGAGAGCTATGACTGCTTAGCTCAGAGAAGGCTTAGGGGGGATCCTATTAATGTATATACATACCTGAAGAGAGGGTACAAAGATGCTGGTACAAACTGAAACCTAGTGGGTTCCATATAAACATCAGGAATCATTACTGGCACAAAAAGTGTCTGGACATGGTTCTGGGCAATCAAGTCTTGGTGTCTCTTCTTGAGCTGAGCGGCGGTTTGGACCAGGTGAGCTCCAGAGGTCCTTTCCAACTTCAACAAATTTTGAGATTCTGTGCATCTCACGCCTCTGACACCAGTGGGAAAGTCTGGAGCAACAAAAACCCTAGGTGGAGGAGAATCAGGTACAGGAATATTTGAACAAGCTGGATACAAGTCTATGGGTCCAGATAGGATACACTCATGAGTGCTTGGGGAGTTGTCTGATGTCCCTGCAAGGCCACCCTTGATCATCTTTGAAAAGTGCTGACACTCAAGATGCCATCCCACCGAGCAAGATGGAATGTCCAGGGAGCTACAGGCCAGCTTCTCCTTGATCCCAGGGTGGAGGCAGAGCAAATAAAGCTGGAAATAATTTCCAAATATATGAAGGACAAACAGGTGACTGGGAGTAGTCAGCATGGATTTTTCAAGGAAGAAATCATGCCTGACCAACCTGATAGCCTTCTAAATGAAATGACTGACTTGGAGAGTAAGGGGAGGGCAGTGGATGTTGTTTATTTGGACTTTAGCAAGGCTTTTAACTCTTCCGTAATGCCCCCATAAGCAAACTGAAGATCTACGGTCTAGATAAATGGACACTGAGGTGGACTGAAAACTATCTGAAAGCCCAGGCCCAGAGATTGGAGATCAATGTCTCAAAGTCCATATCAAGGCCAATCACTAGTGGTGTATCTCAATAGTCAATACCAGAGACAATATTGTTTCACATCAGCGTTAATGACCCGGTCAATTGGACTGAGCACACTCAGCAAGTTTGCTGGTGATACAAAACTGGGAGGCATAAGTAACATAGCAGGTGGGTGCTACCATTCAAAGGGACCTTGACAAACTGGAGAAATACACAAACAGGAACCTTAGGAAGTTCAGCAAAGGGAAGTGCAAAGTTCTGCTTCTGGGCAGGGACAATCCTAGGCAACAGTACACACTATGACCTGACCAGGATTAGAAAGTGACTTTGCAGAGGAGGGCCTCCGGTCCCAGTGGAGAACAAGCTGATCATAAACCAACAATATGCCCATGCAGCAAAGAAAGAGGACAGCTTTCTGTGCTGTATTAGAAAGACCATTCCAAGTAGGAATAGGGAGGTAATCCTTCCCCTTTAATCAGCACTAGTTAGACTAGTACAGGGAGACAAAGACATACTGCAGTGAGTCCAGTGAAGGGCCAAAAGATGATTGAGGGACTGGAGCATCATTCATACAAGGAAAGACTGAGAGAGTTGGGATTTTAGAGAAAGCTCATGGGGATCTTAACCTTGTGTATAAATATCTGATGGGGGGAGATAAAGAGGACAAGAACTACAGTCTTCTCAGTAGTGCCCAGTGGGTCTGGTTAAATGGATACAGGTTGCCCTTTGAGGCTGTGGACTCTCCATCTCTGCAGATGTTCAAAACCCAACCACACAATTGTATGCAACCTGCACTAGGTGATTCTGCTTTGAGTAAGCATTTGGACTAGACAATCTTCAGAGGTCTCTTTCAATTTCTGCAATTCTGTGATTGTGTGTGATTCCATAAAATATGTCCAGTATACAAGCACGAAAGTTTTCAGTAAACTGTTTATTCATCTTCAGGGAATCCAGCCCCATTCTGGAAGAGAGGGTTCCTTCCAGAGGTTTTGCTGATCCCAGCACTCTGGGAGCACCTTGCAGTAGAGAAGTATGGGTGCAATTTTCCTCCTTGTTTCTCTTCCAAGCACTTTTCCTGATATTTTAATTCACTTCACAAATACTACTGTCAGACAACACTTAGCAGTTAAGTAATAAAGTAATGTAGTTGTCATGAGTGTTAGTAGGAAAAAGATTATTATAAAAATGTGACTTCATGAGGTCTGATATATATCTCAGGAGCTAAGCACCTTCTGCTTTAACATTTTCTCTCTCCGTTTTCACAGGTTCACTGTTCTACGTCACTGAGCCCTTTAACATCTGCTGAATCAGTGTTGTATGCTTCAGCCTTAATTTTGGAGATCCATTTTAAAATCTGGAAAGGTTTTGTGTTCCTGTTCCTGGCAAGAAACTTGAGATGTCATGAGAAGAGACTGAGAAAAGTGGTACTAAAATTCAGGATAATTTAAAAAGCGTGACAAGCAAATGGAAATGGCTTGCAAAGGAGCTGGGAACTAATTCAACAAAGTGCTGTAGTTCAGCAGTTTTACACAGCAGTGATACCATAACAGTGTTTAACTTAATCATATTTGTATGAATAAACTGCTGCAGTGTTTCAAAATAATTTTACATGAAATATATAATTTTGGGTTAAATGCATAAGCTCACAACAAAATTTGTGCCCAAAATTTAATTCCTCAGTCTGGCGATACTAGAAAGGAGATAGTACTCTAAGTTTGTCATCAGTACCTAGGTACAGCAGAAGCTAGAAACTGAAGGTGGAATAGGAAGGGGAAGGAAAATAGGACAAGACTGTGGAAGTTCCCTCCAAGTGCCAGACTGTAGCATTGGTATTACCATTTCTCTACTACTAAGCTTCAACTGTTAGCACCAAAGACAGCTCTCCCATCTTATTTACTCTGCTGAGAAAAAGAAAATCCCAGTAACACAGCATTGGAATAGATATTTACCACACATTGTTGGGGCAAACAAACATTAAAAGAAATGCAGGTATTTTAGGCTCTGATAGAAAGCAAACAAAAATAGGAATAGTTTAATATTAGCTTAGTATTTGCTTGTTAAGCCACCCCCAGGTAAAGGAGTAGGGTGCAGTGCTGTAGAGATGTTTCCCATGTTTCTCAACCAGCACAACAGAGCATTCTGTACCCAAAGCTCAACGGTTACATCTACACTAGTCCTTCAGTTGTTTTTATTAAACCTTTCTAAGTTCTTCTTTTCTTCCTGCAGTTGATTTCTTTCAATTTCTTATGCTATTTTTTTCCTTCTACTTAATTAAATTTTGTGTTTACACAGGTATTCTGTTTTCTGCACTGTGTCTGTATCTTCTTCTTTTCAAATTTATGTCCTTCTATTTCTCCCTCTAGCTTTTACCTTTACATATCAAAGCTAGCAAAATTGCTTATCCATAGGCTGAAGTTCAACTTCACAAGCAAAAAAAAAAAATTAAAAAAAATCCATTTTCTTGGCTCCTTATATAATTTCCCACACACTTTCTTTCCCATCACCCACCCGTGTCTGCTCCTGTCACATACGCAGCATTTTTGCTTTCTTTCCACAAGGCTTAATGAATGGGCTTCCCCACCTGGTGCTGAGCTGCATTCAGGCAGACCTGGTAGCTCCCTGTGAAGCACAGCAACATGTCAAGCACAAAGAAAAAGATGAAAAGGGAATCTCTTTGGTTCCTTGTATGCTCCCTCTTTTGCCCAGCCTCATATTTCTCTCAGAGTGGGATCTCTTCTAAGGGTGTTATAGGCTAAATCTTGATCTCTCTGGTCTCTTTCATACATAAGGGCAAGATCCAGGGGTCTACCCTTGAGTCCTTCACTTAAACACCTATTGATCATGGCAGAAGTTATGACTGTTATAATTCTACAAGCAATACAGATGGTCTGCTACTGGCAGTCCTGCAGTGGAAAACACAGCATTTCTCATTCAGTTTTATCAGAGACATCTTCCTATAACTTGCTTTGTTAAAAGCACCTGTATTTTCTGGATACCCTCCAGTATCAGCACAAGACAGGTGCATGCCTCATCAGCTGCCCCTAGTTATTTAAATAAATTTGCTCAGCTTTCACAACAGAAAATATTCAGCCATAATTCATATTCATTCTGGATTTCTCATCAAGCAAACCTATTGTAATGCAGCAAATAAAAGACCATAGGTGAATATACTTAATTTCAACCTGGTAGCTGTGGTTGCTAGATTACACCAGCTGCGTGCTATTGTAGAGAAGCCTTTGCTTAAAGAGACTCTATCTCATTTAAAGCAGTGATGTCCCACACAACAGTTCAATAATTAATTTTAAAAAAAATTTAAAAAATTAAAGCAGTTATGTCCCACACTAACAGTGCAATATATGAAGTTGGAAAGACTACAGCATCTTAGGCACAAATAGAACAAAGCTGTCAAAGATCTCACTCCCAGTTAAATACCAACAAAGTGTGCACATCTAAAAAGAGAACAGGAAAAAGTCATAATTACCAGTTAAACTATCACTTTAGTGAACTTGGTCTTGCTGATCAGAACAAACCAGGTGTGAAAAGTCTACAGTTTTGGTATTAATCCAGATGGTTTCAGCATTTGCCACTGCACGTAAAAGTGGAACTCAAAGTAAGGTGGAAAACTTTCAGGAAGACAGGAAAGCTGAATTCTACTTTAAAAGAAGTTTTGTGTTCCCCACTCTTAACATAACACACACATCTCTCTGGTTTTACATCTTTCCTTTCTATCCTGTCATCTATGAGACTTTTTTACTGCATTCCTCACTTAACTGCATTCCTCATTTTTTTTCTTTAACTGGTGGACTTCTGTAACTGTGTTTGGACTTCGTGCCTGCTCCCAGCAATCAGACACTAGAAACATGAAGGTGGATCCCTGGATACCAGAATGCTTTGTACAAACTTGGGCTTCTACTTCTTATGTCCGTCCAAGACAGCCAGCTAGGAGAATTGTCCTTACCGGGAAGTAGATCAGAGTTTTGGTTTTCAGGTTGAACTATGCTCAGCAGTTCTCTCTGGTCACTCATGGTTCAACCACCATCTTCAAAGCATTTAGCCAGTTCGTCTTTTCTTTAGTCAGCAGTGTATAGACTAATGTGTAAAAAAAGCATAGTTTATTGCTCCATATTGCCCTAGGGAAGGGCAGGGGTAACTTATGAAGGCTTCCCAAACAACGAAAAATAGAAATTAAGCACAAGCATATTTTTTTTCATCATTCATTTTATTCTTTCTAACCTTTTTTTGATTAACTCACCTCAAGGAAATTCACTTTCTCTAAGTAAAAGAATTTGGCATCTATGTTAGCTAGCATACATCTCTTTTAGAAATATCTTCACAGAACCCATTGCAATGCTGGGGCCTCCTTTTTAAAGGGATGCCTTCAGTGGGTATGGCCGGAAGTTGCAGCAGTAGATGTATTTGACCTATGTACCTACCATCTGATTATGCCACACCAGAGTATCTCTGAATCTGAGCATCAGTTTCTCACAAGTTTAGGTAAGTCCTATAAGTCTTGCCTGCTGTATGAAGCTGGATGCTATGCCCATAGTTTTGCAGTCACTTAAAATTATTGCTAGACAGCTGATTTGTGAAGAACACTACCACACTACAGGCATCCTAGGAAGAGCTGAGGAGATCTTCCCACCAGCACTATGAAAGAAACAAAACCCAGCGGCCTGTAGTATATAGCACATCTTTTGATGTCTGTCTACATGGTTAAGCTTTCCACTAATGCTAAATAAACACTAAATCAGCAAGGATGCTTCTAATTTATCTTCAAAGTTCTCATAAATGGCAAACATCTGTTGAATAATTAGATGCCCATAAAATAAGGACGTAAAATTACAGTTCAAATCATATAGTCTATATATGTGCTGTCTTACATCTTAATGACCATTTCTTATTTTATTAAAATTATGGAATTGATAAATATGCTTCTGAAACTGTAGATAAAAGGTTTGAAGGCCCAAAACCCCCAAACAAACAAACAAACAAAAAAGAGATCAAGAAAATCCCCAGATTCTATTAATTTTCCTAGGCTTAAAGATGGGAAAATTTCTGCATTTCCTTGCCTGGTGGGATTCCAGTGTGAAGTAGACTAGAGCAAGGGATGAAGTAATAATATTCAGAACACTTTTAACTTACAGTGACAGGCAAATGGAAACAATTTTAAGCAGGACTGGGAAATCATTCAGCAAAATAGTCTATTTCAGCAGTTTTCTACAGCAGTGACATCAAAAAACCATAACACAAATGCCATGCTAGCTCATAAAGTTTAAAATACTGTAGTAATATATACTGCAAATGGGAAGACCCAAGGAAAAGAAAAATGGGAAGACCCAAGGAAAAGAAAAATGGGAAGGAGAGAGTCATGAAAAGCCAGCTCATTAATCAAGTGAACAAATGATGACAGAAGAAAAAGGAAAGAAAAGTATTCTAAGAAATTAAAGAATTAAAAATGAACTGATTTAACTTTATATGTCACTTACAGTCTTATGACATAACCTTCAGTGATATCCAGTTATTGTAAATAGTTAAGACTTTTTTGAAACATCTTATTGTGCTTCAATTTGGGACCATAATATTCACTGTTACCCTCACATCATGGCTGATTTCTGTGTGTATCTACTATAGGTATTTTTTGTTTTCTTCTCATCTGATTATCTTCTAAAAACAGAGCAGAAACATGTAACTTTACACCAGTCTGTGGCTCACCAATTTTTAGTCCATATATTTTCCAAAAATTTTAAGTTGCAGGAAAATCAGGCGTAAACTGCACATGTGTTTTGCCTGTATCTTAAAGCTAGCATTGTTCTTCTTCTAGCAAAATCTTCTGTGTGGCAAACTATGTCTTAACTAGTCAGTAGAATTACTTCTGAAAAAATGAAAGGAAGCTTAAAGTGCTTATTTGCTCTGTTTAAAGAAAGCGGTTGTTAACTCATGCTACTTGGAAGTCTCCAAAGTTCCTTAGGATCTGCAGTACATGCCTATGAGCCATTTACCAGCATTAAAATTTTTGCAAGCATCTTGAGGCACTATTAAGCACACACTGGTACAAAGGCTCCAAAAGACATTTTTGTGCACATCTTTCTGGTCTTTGGTGAGTGCAGAAGGTGCCTCTCTCTGTACTGCTTTTTCGGAAGCCATTTCCCCCCATGTCCCGTAATATGGGATGACTCCAAGTCTGTGATCCAGGTCCACCGGCCTCACTGAGTGGAAAGGCTGCTGGGTTTGCCCATTCCTTCACAATACCCCTTGAGAGGAAATAGAGAAGAGGCGTGGGATCAGACTCCCTTTCCACCTGGGGACAAGGAGACACAGGATCTGCACAAGATACCCTGTTGCCCCAACCCAGTTTTCCCAGTTTGGCATCCTCCTTTCACTCCTCCCAACCTCTGATTAAAATGGCCCTTTCGCTTCCCAAAAGCAGCTGGTGGAAGCAAACACAGCTCTTCTCTTGCACTGGCTTGTGTGTTAGCGGCTTCAAGGAGAGACATCTGGCAGCGCTGGTAGCAGTAAGGCACTGTGACTCGGGCAGAAGGTGTTGATTCCCACGGCTGAGCCTCACGCCTCCCCCTGACCCTCTGCCTTTCTCCTGCTTGAGAACCAGTACCTTGATGCAGAGTATACTCAGCAAGTCTTAGGAAGCACAACCTAATATTTTTCCTTCATCCAGAGGATGCAAATTCTCTGTTAAATTAAGTATTGTGAATGTGAAAACATGTCAGGATGGAGGTGATATGGGGATTTCTGAAGTTTCTGGGTGGGAATTGCTGAGATTTATATACTTTTTTTAAGAAACACAGTGTCTAAAGCCGAAGTGCAAGCAGTTCACAACCCACTTCCCAGCCATGAAACCAGGGAACCTATTCCCAGGGTAAGGAGGGTTTGGAAAAAATGGTCATTAATCTATTCTGAATTCATTAGTTATGCATTTACAAAAGGACATCATACACATAGAAATTTCATTTTACAATCAAGATTATGATTCAGACTAGACAAAAGCAAACAGTTGATTAGCACAAACATTCCCATTGTAATCTATACATCCATAACATTACTCTAACACTTTTGTGCTTTTTTTTTTCTTTTAATAGGATCTCCTTAGAAGGCATATTATTCCTTAAACAAACTAACACGTGTTCTCAAGTTATCTCAGGATAGTTATTTCAAAAAACAATGCAATATTTCATAATAAACATTTATAATCAAGTTTTTAACAAAGTAATTCATCATATAAACAAATGAATCAGTCAGACACTAAATAAATATTTGTACTGGTAAACACTAGAATTTTGCTTATATCACGTAGGACCTGATCCTGCAAGCCCTCCGTATACATCTTTATCCCCAGTGAATGATTGGCTTCATTTCTTATTCTAATCTACTATTTTACTTTGAGCTGAGCAAATACTTTCTGGCCACTAAGTTATATAATTGAAATAAACACTGAAATACATCCCAGCAGACAATGATTTCCTTAGATGTTTTTATAAATAATTTTTTTTTCATTTTTCAACATTGATCAACAGGCATTCAGTTTTTGATATTTACAGTCTGAGTTGCATCAGTTAGTCAAGATTAAGCAAATAAATTTTAAGTTCCTTGTTCTTGGCGCTCTCGTTGAACAAAGCATGACCTTTGCACTAAATTTAAAGAGAGGTTTCTGATAATTATTTCATAAGTAATATTGAATTTTGCTTTCTCCAGACGTTTGAGCTAACAATACTGGGCTAGGAAGTCAAGAGCCTCAAGGAGAATAACAAGCCAGGAGCTCTCCTGGGGAGCAGGAGAGGGCAGACAAGCATGAATTACCTTCTGTCTGTTCACACCTACCACAATTGCTACCTTCTCCAAGGCAATGGGGATGGTCTTTTTTAAAAGATATAAAAAGCTGTGGCCAGCCTTTTAATTCTGAGTTTACTCATCCCTTTTCAGGAATGTCTTTTTCCTTGCATTCTAAATCCAGAACAGAAAACCACAGGTAAGAGATGTTAACTGACTTACATACCCTCCTTGATGCCTTAAGAAGTTTATCAGGATATCTTCATACAGATAGAAGTGACAGGGAATTCCAGTCTCTTAGTTGGTGTTTGAAAGAAAACATAGGAGGAGTCAGTTACAGCTGAAAATGTATTTAAGTATCTGAAAACTCAAATTCAGTAATTGCTTACTTTTTCTTGCCCAGATCTATTTGAAATATAGTTTGAAATCAAGGGTACTGTGGTTATTAAATGTACCTGCTGTATTAATTTAAGTTTGGCTGGATTCTGATGGTTTCTTGGATGCCTTTGAGCTCTTACCACAGTATAACATTAAATGCTCCAAGCACGTGGCAAAAATAAACGATTATAACAAATTGCTGCCTGAACAGAAAAGAGTAATGTATTTTGAAATTACTCTCTACATATACTTATAAATATAGGGATATAAGCACACACACACACACACACATATATATCCCTATATAAACACTTTTCTAAAATACAGAACTTGATTTTATTATTTCTTATGGTGGTATCATTTAAAATCATTTACTCTGTGACTCACAATATGACAACTTCAGGTTGCCCAGAGAGTTAAATTTTAACACAGGCTTATAACCTCCATTAATATAAATATATTGGCAAGGAACTTTGACCAGCAATAGTAAAATTTGAAACTTAAATAATTATTCTATGATTATTTTAATTTTAACAACAAATTGTTACTAAGTACCAATACTCATGGAAAATGTGAAAAAAAAAAAAAAGATACTGCTTTAACTTTAACACTCTATCAAGTTCAGCTTTATGAAAGGAATATAAGAGAAAGTTATGTATAGAGATTCATTCTAAAAAGAGAAACAGCAACTTATACTATGTGTTTCAAATAAAGAATACTGTATGCCTGCACGTTATCATAAATAACCATGTTAATCATAGTTTCTTCTTGCCTGCAAATGAAGGATGTTGGTTCACAAATCTTCTAAAGTGTATATGAGCATTTTATTAAATCCTGCTCCTTGTAAAAATAAAGTTCATTTACACTTAGAGTGAACAACAATGAGGAGTTTGTTATTATAATAAGACATTAAAGGACCTTGGTAGCCAGTACCAGTTGTATTTGCAAGTAGCTCCTCAGCTTTTCTTTTTTTATTTTTTTTTTTTAAAAAATAAAGGTACAATCATAGTTATTAATTTACTTTAAAAATTCTAAAGATGAAGAAAAGTAGCATTTATACATATAAGTCATCATATAAATTATAAAACTCAAGTTTATCTTATAGAGTTCCATCCCCAGAAGAAGCATAAAGCACTTTTGTGGTACCTTCACCAGTAAATATTTGTATCACATCAAATCTGAGAAAAGCAACAAAGATGATACTGCATCCCAAAGCCGAAAGACAACATTCTTCTGATGCAGTCTCTTGTGATGGATGTGCTCCATGGGATCATATGATTGCTGTGACTTGACTGAATTTTGAATAAAAGAAATATGAAGGAATTCACTTCACCAGTTCAGTAGGTATAAGAAACATCAGTGAACAGCAGACTCATCCCATTTGAGGTCAACAGTCTTTGGAAGACAAGAAGGGAGTTTAAATCTACGACAGTAAAATTAAATAATAACAATAAGGAGGTAAACTCCCCTAAAAAGGCCAAATCAGCTAAGATGTCAGGAGAGAGTTCGATTATACCTGACACCCAAATGTTTCTGTAGCCAGAGTTCAGCAAGCTGCATGGTAGAGGCAAATGTGCTTGCTTTGGACCCTAAGCACATTTTATATTGTTTCGGATCTAAATTGGGGTCACACTGAACTGGATGAAAAACATGGACAACTCCTACTTCTTGACTTCTGAAAGCTTTTAAGCCAGATGTTATAACTTTAGTAAAGAGGTCTACATCCTCAAGTCCCCAGCCTTGAATTGAGGTATCAAATCCACCAGCAGTAAGTAGATCACTTTTGTAAATACAGGTTATTCCAAATCCATACTCCCTCCAAAATCCAGTTCTTTTTGTGAAGACAAAACTACTGTCAGCTGGAGGGTTGCCTCCATATATTACTTTTGGATCATATTGGCTAAAGATGATAGGGTAGTAAACCTGTTCTCCCTGAATAGTGTTATCTCTGCATCGCTGGAGGAAGTCTGGTGTGAATACCAGATCAACATCACAGAACAGCAGCAAAGTGCCATTGTCAAATCGAGATGAGGCCATTTCAAGACCTAAACCTCTAGAAAACTTTCCTGCCATAGGAATCAGGGTCATATCTGCCTTAGGATACTTACTACTGTATTCTTTCATTAGCTCTATGTGTTTGCTGGAGCCTTGGCCCGACTCAGAACTGAAAAGAATTATTGCCAACTTTACATTCTGCCCGGGAATCAGACAGGTCTTCTCAAAGTTATCCATAAATCTTGAGAAAATGTCAAATCTTCCTGTGAGCGGGACAAGAATATGTATTTTCTTGTCACTGTGTCCCCCAATGTCTTTAGTGCCTTGGAATGATGAGGAAAAAATCTTTAAAGAATTCGAAAGAAAAGAGAACGATTGAGCGTCAGCGTTGGTATCCTCCAGCAGGCTTCTTACATCCAGCTCTTCTGCTTCTTTGAAGAATGGTTTGCTAAACAATTGCTGAAGGTAAGCATGGCGTCTCACCGGAACAGTAACTTTTCTTCCTTTGTGCCTTTTGTACAAAAGCAGTAAATCCAGGATGTACTCCACTCCATGCAAAGGGTCCACTCTGCGGTAGCCATATTGTATTTCCTTGAAATCAATGAGCCTTCCTCTAGATCTAGAGTTCTCATTTATCATTTCCATGACTTGCATCACAGTGTCATCCAGTGCAGCCCGCAGGACACTGCTCAGGCTCTGACGTGGTGGCTGGTTCTCCACCACCGAGTAAAGAAATTTTCCTGTCAGGAACTCCCACTCGATGACTTCATTCCTTTCACGTGGCTGGAAATGATTGAAAGATGGCATCACTCCCAGCTGCTGATCTTCCTTATTTACTTCACTGTTACTGAGCTTGCTCATCAGGACACTTTCCCTATGGAGCTGGATGGTCCGATAACGCAGTTCGGAAATTTTGCGACTCAGTATGTAGTTGTGCAGCCTGTATTGGTAGGCTGGTCTTTTGTTTGGATGAAGTGTTATGGCTGTGTGAATCTTGCTATTGTGAAGATCTTGAATGTAACCCTTGCGGTTGTGTTCATAGTTTTCATGGAACAATTGCTGCATCTACAAAGAGAGACAGAGAGAGAAAAAAATAAAAAAGACATTAATGTGGAAGTGCTTCTATCCACTAAAGGACCCACATTGGTACTATTGAACATTAATAATTCTTATAGATTATGCCTATTATTAGGCATAGAACTTCATAGAATTCAGTAGGAATTATTTACACTGTTTTGGTCTCGGTTTCACGATTGTCCACAGTAACTAAATATTGTCCTGTAACTAAACAGAATGGGAGACATCTTGGGTTTATCTACTTCATCTAACTGCAAAACTAACTGAAACACTTAACTGAAGGTCTGCAGCTAATATTTCTGAGTTGCTAGGTACAGGCTGAATGCTGCTATGAATGAAACACTAAGTCTTCACCTACATCTAAACCCTTATTAGCACAGATCCTTACCGAAATGTTAGCAACACTGATGATGATTTTTAAGAGGACTTTGGATTTATGTTTGTGGAGCACAAAGCTGCTTGTATTTCCTACGGTCATATGCAAATAGATAGTACTACTTAACATTGAAAACTGAATGGACTTCATTTCAACAAAACTATTTTTTCTTCCATACAGACAAAGAATTCAGTAACTGAAATATAACCATGCATGTGGAAGGGACACATAGAGTACACCAATTAAGCTATAGATCATGCTACCATAACTCACCCTGAGTAATTTCCAATGTATTTCTGCGGCAAGAAAAGACATTCTACTTTTGTTAAATTAGTAATTGTTCTATCTTCTAAATAGTCAAGAGATACATTTTACAGCTGAAGCACAGGTCTAGGGTTTAAAGTATCCAGCCTTTACATCTTTCTGAGGTAACAGCTAAACTATAAGAAAATCATAAAACTTTCTTTGACTTAGTTTCCTCCCTAAAAGAAAATCTATCTCAATATTAATTTAATGTGATGAATATTTATTCTTAAATGGAAAGTGATATGGAGGAGTACAATACTAACATCATAAATAGATTTAAGACCCACCGCTCTTTGCTAAGCTAACACCTACTAACTCCAGAGAAACAGAATTACTTCCCATAATTAGTAGATAAAGGAGAAGAGGCTGCTCTTTTCATCTGCAAACAGACTGGTCTGTAATTAATACATAAGGAGAATATGCTAATTAGAAAATGTTCAAGGAGGTGTTGTAAACTTTAGCTATAACCAGATTTTGAGATATGTATTGAAGTTTGTCTTTTATACACTGAGGAAATTAAGAGAGATGAGGTCTGATGACACAATGTCTTAGACTCAAAACTTTTAGCTCATTTTATTGTAATTCTTTCCAGAGGGGAAGTGTTGCTCCCAGAAATAATACTAAGCATAGGGCAATAAATGTAAAATAACTCCTAACAAAGCTAAGAACCATGGCAATTATTTAAAATCCATTAGCATGTATGAGAAATACACACTGTCATATTTAGAAAACCAGAAAATTAATACAAAATTTCTATAATCTCCCTCCCACCCCATTCATACCCCAAATGACTCTGCTTGAGCAAACATAGCTACTTACTGTACTACTCCATCTAACATGGAGAAAAGCAACAGCTTAATGCTGAGGACTACCTTATCTTAAATTTGCCTTTAATAAAACAGGTCTGTCTGTTATATTAAAGTGAGAGTCCGTGTGAAAAAAAATATATAGTTACAAAATGACTCAAATACTCCTTATTCACAGAACTCCTACCTAAAGCTGTCAGAGCACATTTGTTCTGTCTTAGGAGTATTTTCCTTGTCACATGAGATGAGATGAGATGAACCAGGCACATGAGTGTTTGGGCAATTTCCTTGCTATCACAGTGAAGAGGAACCAACACCATCAATACTGAGTCAGCATTTAACAGAAGTGCTGGCAAAACTGAAATATGGCTTCCTTCAGGACAACAGATGGACACTGACAGCACAGGGAGATAAGAGACTGAATCCCAGAGAAAAGTGCCTGGGAAAGGGATGCTCTTTGGAAGAACAATTCTCTCTTCTCCCCCTACAATTTACCTTTTGTATAATGAAAATACACCAGGTAATCCGGTGAGATTTCGATCTCTCCGGTTATAAGCCACACTCCCTTCCTGGCCCCTTTTATTTGTACGTGTCTACTGTGTGCTGTGCAAGGCAACTGTGCTTCTGTATTTTCTACTTTTTTTTCTCGAAAAAGTTGAATCCATGATTTTCACATTTAGAATTTCACATTAAAATCCCCATATAGGAAAATAAAGAAACAGAAAATGTGTAACGTTGAAAACAAATGAAAGAAGGGGAGGCAGATGGTTGCTGAGTGGTATCAGCATCATTCCCCACAAACCCTGACACTCGACTCTTTCCCAAGTCCTTTAATCGTAACAAATCACTTGAGTTTTTATTCATCCACAGTGAAGAATGGTACTTGGGTATAACTGAAACAACCTTTACACTTTTTACTTATGGTACCTGAATTCTCACAGTAAGTTTTATTTAAAGTAGTATAATGTATTCTATCCAGAAGGTTTTTAACAGATGACAAACTATTGCTGTAAAACTAAATGCTGTCCTCCTATTAGGCAAATTCTTCTGTAACCCTTGTCTTATTACAAGATCAGCTTCACAGCAGACTCATTAGCAGCATTCATTTAGCAGGAATATTCTACTAACATAAATACTGCATTTTTATTACATTCCAATTTCAGATGCCTTGGTTTATTAGATATGCTCCAATGAAATCATAGTGAGAGGATGTACTCCATTATACTAATGATTTTGCTTTTGATAATCAACAACAGATTAACAGCAACACTGAAAAAAGAATTTGAATCAACTAAGTAAAACAATATTATCACACCCACACAAAACTGTATTAATCCATTTTAAATGATGTTACTGAACACTTTTAATAGATCTCGGCACATAGAAAACAGTTCAGAAAAAATATGACACTGAAATCATAAACTCTTCCTGAAGATAACAGGTTTTGATCTTGGTGCCACACAGAAATTTGTTTTCAATATTGGCGGACAAAAATGTCTTCTTATAACTCAAATTATTAACATCTAGATGAAAGCAATTCAATGTGACCCTAACTTTGCTTTGAAATTCCTAAGCAAGGTGGTCAAGCCTAGGAGGCAAAGGGAAACATGATTAAGTTTCCTGGAGAGTGGATCTGTGGAAGGGCCTGAA
Source organism: Numenius arquata (assembly GCF_964106895.1). Lineage (NCBI taxonomy): Eukaryota > Metazoa > Chordata > Aves > Charadriiformes > Scolopacidae > Numenius > Numenius arquata. Next base: position 50,563,704 of record NC_133616.1, read on the forward strand.
TTGGTCAATGCAGTCATAAGTGATCTTGAAAAGGAGGTGATTTGGTAGGTGGCAAGATTTACTGAATTGAAATTAAAATTATTCAGCATGGTAAAAGAAAACCTGCCTGCAAAAGTTCTCATGATTTTGAATGGCTAGGTAATAAAATGGCAGATTAAATTCTGCGTAGATAAATGCAAAGTCCATGTGAAGAAAGCAGTCCTAATCATACCTTAGGAGTGTCAGACTGTGTGCAAGCTGTTAGCTCTCTGGAGAGAGAACCCAGTTACACATTAGGCAATTCTGTGCAAATGTCTTGCCAATATTCAGTAGTGATGAAAGGGAAAACCGAATAGCATAAGGATAAGTCTAGAGGTCTAGAGTGAATCAAAAACATCATTATATGGTTATGTCCGTAGTGCATGGTGCCCTTTCTGAAATCGACAACATGTGAGTATAAAGTTCCTAACCAAGGCCACCAGATGATCATACATGTGGGTTGCTAGATGAATAAATGACTAGTGTGAAAGGGAGTAATCCAAAGAGCGCCAACCTCAAGACCCATAAAGTCAGCAGCACCATAAGGGAAATGGATAGGAATAGTCACCATCTCTTCTCACATAAAGAACTATGGTACCTATAATGATACTCTGTGGATTCAAAAACAGAAAAGGAAATATGTAGCTCAGCCACAGAACTTACTGGCACAGCGAACTGGTGATGGTAAAATTTTGCATGGCTTCAAAGAGTGAGCCAACATCTTAGTGGGAGATTTCCACCACTGCTATGTTAAACACAAAGGTACATGTTCTCCACAACATGGCTGTACTCCAGACTCCTGGAGGCCCAGGTGAGGCTGTATCACAATATGTTTTTTATTGTCTTACACCCTTGCCTTATCTTCTTCTAGTTACTGCAGACAGGGGATGTTTTTTCAAAGGAATGTTTAGTCTGACATGATACAACCATTTTACCTTCACTGAAAGCAGTGAATGGGAGAAGCTACCTTCAACTCAACATAATACATGGAGATACAACATTTTATTTTTTCATATTGCATGACTTTGTGACTTTTCTGAAGAGCTTACTGTCTTCTGAGCAATTCTTACAGCAGAACTGACCCAAGAGTCAGCAAGGACTTCTGCTTGCCTCCTTTCATGCCAGCTGAAACTAGAAGTTGGCAAGAAACATGAATAATCTAATTGTGCTTTGAGAAACTCTGAACTGCAAGCAGGAATAAAAAAATTAGAAGAAACAAATTAGATGCTTTATTATCATGGCAGAGAAATACAATAGCTAGTACATAAGCACCATGTAATTTGCATTGCAAGCTCTGAAATCATTGTAATCTCTGTGATTTACTAATGTAATAAAAAATGGAAGTTCTTATTACATATACACAAAAGCCCAAACCAATCTACTATATTATTGCAAGGCTATGACATATTAAAAGATTGAATACAAATGGTGATTCTTAAATTAACACAATTTTTCTTTGAGAATCGTTTAAGAACAAATTCTTCCATTTAACAGAGAAGACGTGGAACTTAATCTTCTATCCAGTCCAGCCCTTCCTAATCTTCAGTACTTCTAAACTGTCGACCATTTTATCTAAACTGGCCTTTTATTAAATTTAGAAATCAGATGAGCAGAAACTACTCATGGTCATTCTTCACTCTGTTCTTCACAGTTTAGCTCTCCTAAAAACAAAGATTTATTCACTGTTTCTGGTGACTTCAAAGGGCATTTCACCCATATGAAGAACACATGCAAAATCTGCTATGTTTGAGATGATAATGTTTGGCTGAACGGGAGCAAGCTGAGTACCTTAATTGAAGGATGAGTTAAAAAAGAATAAATTAAAAATTCAGGTGACTACAAGCAGATTAGGATGTTCTCAATTACATGTACTATAAAAAACCACAACACTAAGCTATGGGTGATCATGAGTTTCTAGATAAGAAAACAGGTCTCAGCAAGTTATTTGGTATAGTGCTATAAGAAAAACTAAGCCTGGAGAAGATAAAGAATGGAATTATGAAATGCATAGAGAATCATAGATTCATAGAACTGCCTAAGTTGGAAGGGACCTTTTAGATCATCAAATCCAACTATCAACCTAACGCTGATAAAACCACCACTAAAGCTTGTCCCTAAGCACCACGTCTACCCATCTTTTAAATACCTCCAGGGATGGTGATTCCACCACTTCCCTGGGCAGCCTATTCCAATGTTTGATAACCCTTTTGGTGAAGAAATTTTTCCTAATATCTAATCTAAATCTCCCCTGGTGCAACTTGAGGCCATTTCCTCTTGTCCTGTCGCTTGTTACTTGGGAGAAGAGGCCAACCCCCACTGCACTACAGCCTCCTTTCAGGTAGTTGTAGAGAGCATTAAGGTCTCCTCTCAGCCTCCTTTTCTCCAGGCTGAGCAACCCCAGTTCCCTCAGCTGCTCCTTGTTAGACTTGTGCTCTAGACTCCTCACCAACTTTGCTGCTCTTTTGTGGACTTGCTTCAGAATCTCAATGTCTTTCTTGAAACTGAACACAGTATTCAAGGCAGGGCCTCACCAGTACTGAGTACAGTGAGACAATCACTTCGTTAGTCCTACTCACCACACTGTTCCTGATACAGGCCAGGGTGCTGTTGGCCTGGGCACACTGCTGGCTCATATTCAGCCACCTGTCGACCAATTCCCCCAGGTCCTTTTCTGCCAGACAGCTTTCCAGCCATTCTTCCCCAGGTCTGTATTGCTTCGTGGGGTTGCTGTGACCCAAGTGCCAGACCCGGCACTTGGACTTATTGAACCTCATACTACTGGTCTCAGCCCATCGATCCAGCCTGTCCAGATCCCTCTGTAGAGCCTTCTTACCCTGCATCTTTATCAAATGCGTGGGACCAAACCAATGCAAAAGAGATTTTCCAGGATCAGAAACTATCCTATGAGAAGAGGTTAATGTTATTTGGCTTGTTTAACCTTTCAAAATGAAGGGTAGGAACCATATTGTTTCTAAATACACTGAGTAAATAAGAGAGAGATAACGAAAGCAAACTAGCCTTAGGTTTACCTGGGCAGGAAATTAAAGGAAAATTTCTAGCTGTCAGATGAAGAAGGGTTTACAGAATCACAGAATATTTTTGGTTGCATGGGACCTTTGAGATCATCGAGTCCAACCAACAAAAAAACAAAAAAAAAACAAAAAAAAACCACACACAAAAAAAAAACCACACCAAAAAATCCCAGAACACCAAACACCAAAACCAAACCAAAACAAACACCCACAACCACACACCACTCCACCCACAAACAGACACAAACCAACAATCTCAGGCGCTAGAGCATGCCCTGAAGAGCCATGTCTACACATCTCTTAAATACCTCCAGGGATGGCGACTCCACCACCTCCCTGGGCAGCTGTTCCAGTGCCTGACCACTCTCACAGTAAAGGAATTCTTCCTAATATCTAATCTAAACCTCCCCTGCCACAACTTCAGACCATTTCCTCTGGTCCTGTCATTATTCCCTTGGGAGAAGAGTCCAACACCCGCCTCTCTACAACCTCCTTTCAGGTAGTTGTAGAGGCCAATGAGGTCCCCCCTCAGCCTCCTCTTCTCCAAACTAAATATGCCCAGTTCCCTCAGCCTCTCCTCATATGACTTGTGCTCTAGACCCCTCACCAGCTTAGTGGCTCTCCTCTGGACGCACTCCAGCAGCTCAATGTCCTTCCTGTAGTGAGGGGCCCAGAACTGAACACAGTACTCAAGGTGAGGTCTCACCAGTGCCGAGTACAGAGGCACGATCACTTCCCTACTCCTGTTGGCCACGCTATTCCTGATACAGGCCAGGATGCTGTTGGCCTTCTTTGCCACCTGGGCACACTGCTGGCTCATGTTAAGCCGGCTGTCCACCAACACCCCCAGGTCCTTTTCTGCCGGGCAGCGTTCCAGCCACTCAGCCCCAAGCCTGTAGGGTTGTTGTGACCGAAATGCAGGATCCGGCACTTGGCCTTATTAAACCTCATCCCATTGGCCTTGGCCCATTGATCCAACCTGTCCAGGGCCCTCTGTAGAGCCTTCCGACCCTCAAGCAGATCAACACTCCCACCTAGTTTGGTGCCATTTGCAAACTTACTGAGGGTGCACTCAATCCCCTTATCCAGATCATCAATAAAGATATTAAACAAGACTGGCCCCAAAACTGAGCCCTGAGGGACACCACTGGTGACCGGCCGCCAACCAGATTTCACCCCATTAATTACAACTCTCTGGGCACGGCCATCCAGCCAGTTTTTTACGCAGTGAAGAGTACACTTGTCTGTGCCATGATTCGCCAGCTTCTCCAGGAGAATGCTGTGGGGGATGGTGTCAAAGGCCTTACCAAAGTCCAGGTAGACAATGTCCACAGCCTTCCCCGCATTGAGAAGGCAGGTCACATGGTCATAGAAAGAGATCAAGTTGGTTAAGCAGGACCTCCCTTTCACAAACCCATGCTGGCTGGCCCTGATCCCTCAGCTGCCCTGCACTTGCCATGAGAGCTCACTCAAGATGATCCTCTCCATGATCTTTCCCAGTACTGAGGTCAGGCTGACAGGCCTATAGTCTCCCGGATCACCCTTGTTGCCCTTCTTGTAGATGGGCGTCACATTGGCCACCCTCCAGTCATCTGGTACCTCTCCTGTTGACCAGGATTGTTGATAGATAATGGAGAGAGGCTTGGTGAGTTCTCCCACCAGCTGAGTACCCTTGGGTGAATCCCATCCGGCCCCATGGACTTATGCATGTCCAGGTGCATAAGCAAATCATTAACTACTTCCTCCTGGATTATGAGGGGGTTGTTCTGCTCTCCATCCTTATCTTCCAGCCCAGGAGGCTGAACACCCTGGGGGTAGCTGGTCCGACTATTGAAGACAGAGGCTAAGAAGGCATTAAGTATCTCAGCCTTCTCCTTGTCCTTGGTCGCAATGTTTCCCCCTGCATCCAGTAAGGGATGGAGATTCTCCCTGACTCTTTCTGTTGACGTATTTATAAAAACTTTTTTTGTTGTCCCTTATATTAATGGCCAGGTTGAGTTCCAGCTAGGCTTTTGCCTTCCTAATTTTTTCTCTGTATAACCTAACAAGATCTCCGTACTCTTCCTTAGTTGCTTGTCTCTTCTTCCAAAGGTGATAAACCTTCCTTTTTTCCCCTAAGTCCCATCAAAAGCTCTTTGTTCATCCAGGCCGGCCATTTTCCCCACCCTTTAATTTTGTGCCTCATGGGGACAGCCTGCTTCTGGGCCTTTAGGATTTCCTTCTTGAAGAGCGTCCAGCCTTCCTGGACCCCTTTGCCCCGCAGGATTATCTCCCAAAGGACCCTCCCAACCAGGGTTCTAAACAGGCTAAAGTCCACCCTCTGGAAGTCCAAGGTGGAGGTTTTGCTAACCCCCTTCCTTACCTCACTAAGAATTGAAAATTTGACCATTTCACGATCGCTAAGACCAAGATGGCCTCTGACCTCCACATCTCCCACTAGTCCCTCTTTGTTTGTGAAAAGTAGGTCTAGCGAGGCACCTCCCCTGGTAGGCTCTCCTACCAGCTATGTCAGGAAGTCATCTTCCATACACTCAAGGAACCTCCTAGACTGCCTGCTCTCTGCTGTGTTTTATTTCCAGCAGATATCCAGTAGGTTGAAGTGCCCAACCAGAACAAGGGCTGGCGATTGCGAGACTTCAGCCAGCCTCTTATAGAATACTTCATCAACCTGCTCATCCTGGTTGGGTGGTCTATAGCAGACTCCCAAGACAGTATCCCCCTTGTTAGCCTTCCCCTTCATCCTTACCCACAAACACTCAACTTCATCGTCACTGGAATCTATCTCTATACAGTCAAAACACTCCCGAAGGTACAGAGCCACACCCCCACCTCTTCTTCCTTGCCTATTCCTTCTGAAGAGCTTATAGCCACTCATTGCAGTATTCCAGTCGTGACCATCATCCCACCACGTTTCCATGATGGCAACTATGTCATAGCTGTCCTACTGCACCATGGCTTCCAGCTCATCCTGTTTGTTGCCCATGCTACGTGCATTAGCATAGATGCACTTGAGCTGGGCTCCCGATTTCACCCCCGTCCTTGGCCCTTTTCCCCCAGGCTCATTATCAGTGGGCTTGGTTTTATCCCCTTCCCCCTCCACCTCTAGTTTAAAGCTCTGTCCATGAGCTTTGTTAACTCCTGGCCTAGCACCCTTTTCCCCTTTCGGGATAGGGTTTTCCCATTGTTCGTAATCAGAAATTTCTAAATGTCTATCCCTTTTCTCAAATGAAATGACGGAATGAGAGTCCTCACTAACCCAGCATCCTTCAAGCCTTGGCATGCTTCCCTTGGGTTTAATCCTGACAGGCCCAGTTAGTTCCCCACCCCCCCTCATATCTAGTTTAAAGACCGGTCAATGAGCCCTGCTAACTCCTGCCCCAAAATTCTTTTCCCCCTCTGGGACAGGTGCATCCCACCTGCCCCCAGCAGGCCAGGTGTCTCGTATAGCTGCCTATGGTCAAAAAACCCAAAACCCTGCCGATAACACCAGTCCCAGAGCCACGAGTTGACCTGTTGCCTCTTCCTATTAATTTCCTCCTTCATAGTTGCCACTGAAGGGGTAGAGGAGAACACAACTTGCATTTCTGATCCCTTAAGCAGCCGTCCCAAGGCTTTAAAATCTCTTTTAATTGATTTTGGCCTCCTTCTACCCACTTCCTCACTACCCACCTGAAATACTAACAGGGGGTAATAATCAGAGTGGTTTACCAGGGCAGGAAGTTTTTCCAACATGTCCCTAACCCGTGCCCCAGGGAGGCAGCAGACTTCCCTGTGAAGTGGGTCAGGGCAGCATATTGGTCCCTCTGCCCCCCTCAGTAGAGAGTCACCCACAACAATGACCCATCTGCTTTTCCTTTTGGAGCTAGTAGTGATGCCAGGTCTATGGTGACTTGTTCTATCTGACTTCTCCAGCCTGGGTGTACCGTCCTCCTCTCCAACAGCCAGTTCCTCCTGCAGGACTCCATACCTGTTCCACAAGGGTAACTGGGGAGGTGGGAGGGGCCGGGAGGGCCTCACCTTCTTCCCTGAGCAGGGACCTGTTTCCATTCCCCCTCTTCTCTGAGATCTCCTCCTATTGCTTGGTGACAAGAGGGGAGGGGGTTCTCTGATTTATGTGGGGCCTCAAGCTGTTCCCTTACTCTCAGGGAGCGGGCCCACCAGTCAATCTCTCTCTCACACTCCCTGATACTCCTCAGCCTCTCCACCTCATCCTTCAGCTCGGCCACCAGGCTGAGCAGATCATTCACCTGTTCACATCTGATACAGGTGTTGTCTCCCCTACACTCCATCGCAAGAGCCAGGCCCCGGCACTCTCTGCAGCCAGAGGCCTGAACGCCCACATGTTTGCGTGAGGCCTCTGTCTGGGTGCCCACAGTTTTAACAGTCTTTGACCGGGTAGCAACCATGGCTGGATCTCTACAAGCAACTGACACCTTGCGACTCGAAGGTCAGTTGGGATGACCTCTGGCCACTTAGAGGGATTGAATTTACCTCATACGCTGGTAGAGGCTCAGCACCCTGCCGTACAGACTGCAGCCGGCTGCGACACCCGCCGGGGCACACACACAAGCACCGGGTGCTCGCTCTGTGGGCAGTCCCTGCCCTCCCTGAGGCTTCGTATAACCTGGTGGCTTGGTGAACTGAGGGTGGCAGTGGCCAGGCTCCCTCAGCAGCACCTCCCACCAGCTGTCAGCCCCAGCACAAGCAGAGGGCTTGTCCCGGCTTCAAAAAGCCCCAAAAAGAGCTTCTCGTCGGCCTTTTTTGCTACAGATCCCTCCCCAGCGCAGTCTTACCTGCCCTGAAGCTGGTCTCCGTGGCAATGGTTTAGATCAGGCTTTCAATACAAGTAATGCATACAATTCAATCAGGTTATGAAAAACTAGATTGCTTGTGAGAGGGGAATCAATTACTTGCGAGATCCATTCAGTTTTTCCTAATGATACAGTATTAGGATTTTAGTAAGAATTAATGACATTATTATTAATTGGCAGCAGCAAACCTTCCTACAAACAGATATTACATTGAAAATACTTAACATCCTCTTTCTATTCATAGACCTCAGCCAATAGTAGTAGTTCCTTATGTTTGCACTTAGTGTAATGCTTAACGGACCAACTTTATATCTGTAAAAACAGTGACTGGTAATGTAATAGCTATATAACACAACCATTTGTTTGTAGTTTATAATGCATCTGAGTAACAATGTTGTCAAGCATTTTGCCACAAATGCAGAAAACCAGAAATGTTTCACTATTTAAATGATTTAAACCTGCTGCTGTCTTTATATCATGTCCATCACTTTAGCACATGATGCACCAAGAGACAACAGGGAAAACTGGAGTGTAATTATAATCTATGAGTGATAGTAAAATGCCATGTATACAAGAGTTACCTCTTGCTGCATACTGAAAGGCATATCTGCTAATTCTTTCCAGAGAAAGAAGTTTGAAGCAACAGAGCCACAGAAAAAAGTGTTGCATACTATTCTGTTTCAAACATCATTAATAGACACATTAAATAACTTAATCACCAGAATCAATAGTCTTCCTGCTGACATCATTCCCAGGATGAATAAAACTCAATCTATTGAAATCAGCTCTGGTATGTAGGGGTTAGTAAGCAGAAAAATTACAAGTGCACACTATGAATTCAATTAACAATTTCCTCAATATTAGGACCTCACTCAATAGAAAGGGATCTAACTTCTTATTTGCAGATTAGCTAGGTATGACATGTAGTGATCAAAATAAAAAGAGCTAATTTTTTCAGCCTCTTTAAAAGTAGAACTGTGCATTAATTATTTATAACTCTTCTGTTGGCCCTCACATTAATGAAATTAATAAATAAAGGTTAATAGCAAACCCTTTAGGATCATTTTCCCCCCACTTCCTTTCTCACATTACTCAAGCCATTGAACTGAAATCAACTTAGAATGTTGTAAACAAAGGGATATCAAGAAAAGCTAAGAAAGATCTCATGAAACAGTGCTGCTCTGTTAATATTTGTAAACTTTTTTGACATCTCACCTCTTTATAGCTTTAAACTAAAAAACCCCATTCCAAATCCCAAAGTTTTCCAGCGATGTAGGACAGATAATACAAGAGGGATCTACAAAGTCATGCTGTTGTGTATATCATTCTAGCTACTGTCCTGCTATAGGAATACTCCACCAAGCACACAATGTAATAAAATCCAACAAATCTGTACAGGCAAAAAAACCCCATATACTAGAAAAAAATGTTTACCATACTTGGACTTTTGTAATTTAGCCTATAAATAGAGAAAAATTAAACAGCACTCACATGTTAGTACAGTAGCATACATGCAAGAAAAGAGCAAAGTGTTTTAATTACCCTCTGCATTACCTAAGTGGAACATTTGTGGAAAAGGTTGCATTTCAGAAGCCAACAGGTTTAAGGAAACTAGGCTGTCACCCTTTCAGCTTGCTCAGGTTTGGTCTGCCTAGTATCACTAGTCCCCTTCTTTGGCACAAACCAGCCTTCAGAGTAGGAGCACCACAGGTAATGAGGAAGAGGTGAGGGATTAACAAATTGGTAACAGTACAACAGTGACAATGAACAACATTCACTGGCATTCTGTTCACTGACAATCTTCTTTCCAGTGGCAGGCAACAGGCAAAAGGCTGGCTTGGAGGTTTTGGTGATGCTGAAGATCTGGTTCATTCCCTATTCTGGATGAAAAAGGAGAAGTGATCACAGAGAAGGTATAACTGATTTTCCTATCATACCTTAAGCTTTGTCTAATTTGGTGATCTTCAGACTTGTGGTTGCTGCTCTATCCTCACATCATTGAGAGAGCTCAGGAGATGAAAGCACATCCATGTTCTCTTGGAATTATACAGTGAAACACTGGCAGGTGCACTGGGACCAGCTACACGCTTACAACACGAGACTTGGGAGCTGAACTGAATATACTTGCAGTCCAGCAGGTAAATCCATCTGCAGTTTTGCCATTCATTTGCCTCATTACTGAAGGTGATTTATCACAGTAGCACTGCCTCCTGTTGCATCCAGGTGACAGTCCTAAGCATGCATCTATCTTATGTCCTTTTGAAGATCTTGGCAGGACACATGCACTTCCTTAGGCAACAGGCCTGTGTTAAAAACTTTTCAAATGATAAAATTGTTCTTGGGCTCCCCCAAGTCAGGTGAAGGGGCAATTCACCCTCGTGCAAGCCACCTCCCACGCCCTCAGAGCTGTACTGCCAAATGAGATATCACCCAGGTTCCTCCCATTCTGCAAAGGCTGCTGCAGCCCCTGATGCAACCACCCTTCCCCAGGGCTCTCCCCCAGGCTCAGTGGTGGTGGCTGTCCCTCAGGTACTTTGGAATCTCTCCCAGAAACAGGGATTCCGATTTTATTCCTGCAGTAAAGAAAGATAACCAGTATTTTGATAGTCAGTACCCCATCTGAAGATTTAAGAGATTGTTGCCTTGGTTTCTGAGTAAACTGTTCCACCTCTGGAAGAAAGGAGAGCTGAAAGCTGCTCACTAATTGCCAGTGAGCTCTAAAAAAAATTGAGATCTGGAAGAACTGTGTCAAAGGTGTTGACTTTGACTGTCTTTTTCTTGTCTGAGTTTGCTGACAGTTAATATTTATTCCCAATCAATTGGTTGTGGTTGGAGTTTTCCTAATTTCCTTTTAATCACAGAATCACAGAATCTTAGTGGTTGGAAGGGACCTTTGAGATCATCGAGTCCAACCACATTAAAAAAAAAAACAAAAAAAAAAAACAAAAAAAACCACAAAAACACACAAACAAACAAAAAAACACAACACAAAACCAAACAAACAACAACACCCCCCCCCAAAAAAAAAAAAAAAAGCAAGCAGCATCCATCAACTAAACCCCACACACAACACCCCACCACAAACCAACAATCCCAGGCACTAGAGCATGCCCTGAAGAGCCACGTCTACACGTTTCTTAAATACCTCCAGGGATGGTGACTCCACCACCTCCCTGGGCAGGCTGTTCCAGTGCTTGACCACTCTCTCAGTAAAGTAATTCTTCCTAATATCTAATCTAAACCTCCCCTGCCGCAACTTCAGACCATTTCCTCTGGTCCTGTCGTTATTCCCTTGGGAGAAGAGGCCAACCCCCGCCTCTCTACAGTTTCCTTTCAGGTAGTTGTAGAGGGCAATGAGGTCTCCCCTCAGCCTCCTCTTCTCCAAACTAAACATGCCCAGTTCCCTCAGCCTCTCCTCATAGGACTTGTTCTCCAGACCCCTCACCAGCTTGGTGGCTCTCCTCTGGACACGCTCCAGCACTTCAATGTCTTTCCTGTAGTGAGGGGCCCAAAACTGAACACAGTACTCTAGGTGAGGCCTCACCAGTGCCGAGTACAGAGGCACGATGACTTCCCTGCTCCTGCTGGCCACGCTATTCCTGATACAGGCCAGGATGCCGTTGGCCTTCTTGGCTGCCTGGGCACACTGCTGGCTCATGTTAAGCCGGCTGTCCACTAACACTCCCAGGTCCTTTTCTGCCAGGCAGCTTTCCAGCCACTCTTCCCCAAGCCTGTAGCATTGCCTGGGGTTGTTGTGGCCGAAATGCAGAACCTGGCACTTGGCCTTATTAAACCTCATCCCATTGGCCTTGGCCCATTGGTCCAACCTGTCCAGGTCCCTCTGTAGAGCCTGCCGACCCTCAAGCAGATCAACACTCCCACCTAGTTTGGTGTCATCCGCAAACTTACTGAGGGTGCACTCAATCCCCTTATCTAGATCATCAATGAAGATATTGAACAAGACTGGCCCCAAAACTGAGCCCTGAGGGACACCACTGATGACCGGCCGCCAACCAGATTTTGCTCCATTAATCACAACTCGCTGAGCACGGCCATCCAGCCAGTTTTTTATCCAGCGGAGGGTACCCTTGTCTATGCCATGATTCTCCAGTTTCTCCAGGAGAATGCCGTGAGGGACGGTGTCAAAGGCCTTACCAAAGTCCAGGTAGACAACGTCCACAGCCTTCCCCTCATCGAGAAAGCGGGTCACATGGTCATAGAAAGAGATCAAGTTGGTCAGGCAGGACCTCCCTCTCATAAACCCATGCTGGCTGGCCCTGATCCCTTGGCTGCCCTGCACATGCCTTGAGAGCTCACTCAGGATGATCCTCTCCATGATCTTTCCCGGTACCGAGGTCAGGCTGACAGGCCTGTAGTTTCCAGGATCCTCCTTCCGGCCCTTCTTGTAGATGGGCGTCACATTGGCCACCCTCCAGTCATCTGGCACCTCTCCTGTTGACCAGGATTGTTGATAAATAATGGAGAGAGGCTTGGTAAGCTCTCTTGCCAGCTCCCTGAGAACCTTTGGGTGAATGCCATCCGGCCCCATAGACTTATGCGTGTCCAGGTGCATAAGCAAATCATTAACTACTTCCTCTTGGATTACAGGGGAGTTGTTCTGTTCTCCATTCTTATCTTCCAGCCCAAGAAGCTGAACTCCCTGGGGGTAGCTGGTCTGACTATTAAAGACAGAGGTAAAGAAGGCATTAAGTATCTCAGCCTTCTCCTCATCCTTGGTTGCAAGGTTTCCCCCCGCATCCAGTAAGGGATGGACATTCTCTGTCACTCTCTTTTTGTTGATGTATTTATAGAAACTTTTTTTGTTGTCCCTTATATTAATGGCCAGGTTGAGTTCTAGCTGGGCTTTTGCCTTCCTGATTTTTTCTCTGTATGACCTAACACAATCTCTGTACTCCTCCCGAGTTGCCTGTCCCCTCTTCCAAAGGTGGTAAACCTTCCTTTTTTCCTTAAGTCCCATCAAGAGCTCTTTGTTCATCCAGGCCGGCCATTTTCCCCGCCCTTTAATTTTGCGCTTCATGGGGACAGCCTGCTCCTGGGCCTTTAGGATTTCCCTCTTGAAGAGCGTCCAGCCTTCCTGGGCTCCTTTGTCTCTCAGGACTACCTCCCACGGGACTCTCCCAACCAGGGTTCTGAACAGGTTAAAGTCTGCCCACCGGAAGTCCAAGATGGAGGTTTTGTTAATCCCCTTCCTTACCTCACTATGAATGGAAAACTTAACCATTTCATGATCACTAAGCCCAAGACTGTCTCCGACCTCCACGTCCCCAACTAGCCCTTCTTTATTTGTGAACAGTAGGTCTAGCAAGGCACCTCCCCTGGTAGGCTTACCTACCATTTGTGTCAGGAAGTTATCCTCCATACACTCGAGGAACCTCCTAGCCTGCCTGCTCTCTGCTGTGTTATATTTCCAGCAGATGTCTGGTAAGTTGAAGTCCCCAACTAGAACAAGGGCTGGCGTTTGCGAGACTGCAGCCAGCCGCTTATAGAATACCTCATCAGCCTGCTCATCCTGGTTGGGTGGTCTATAGCAGACTCCCAGCACAAAATCACCTTTGTTAGCCTTCCCTTTCACCCTTACCCATAAACACTCCACTTCTTCATCACTGGAGTCTATCTCTATAGAGTCAAACAACTCCCTAATGTACAGAGCCACACCCCCCCCCCCTCCTTCCTTGCCTATTCCTTCTGAAGAGCTTATAGCCACTTATTGCAGCATTCCAGTCATGACCATCGTCCCACCATGTTTCCGTGATGGCAACTATGTCATAGTTGTCCTGCCGCACCATGGCTTCCAGCTCATCCTGTTTGTTGCCCATGCTACGTGCATTAGCGTAGATGCACTTGACCTGGGCTACTGATTTCACCCCCATCTTTGGCCCTTGACACTCAGGTTCATTACCAGTAGGCCTGGTTTTATCCCCATCCCCCTTAACTTTCGGCTTAAAGCTCTGTCCGTGAGCTTTGTTAACTCTTAGCCTAGTACCCTTTTCCCCTTCTAGGAAAGGGTTTTCCCATTGTTCTCTAGCAGTAATTTCTAAACGTCTATCACCTTTCTCTGATGAAATGTCAGAGTGTGAGTCCTCACTAATGTGGCCTCCTTCAAACCGTGGCATGCTTTCCTCAGGCTTAATCTTGACAGGCCCAGTTATCTCCCCTTCCCCCCTCATATCTAGTTTAAAGACCGGTCAATGAGCCCTGCTAACTCCTGCCCCAAAATTCTTTTCCCCCTCTGGGACAGCTGTGTCTCACCTGACAATGGCATGCCAGGTGTCTCATATAGCCACCTATGTTCGAAAAACCCAAAGCCCTGCCTGTAACACCAGTCCCGGAGCCACAAGTTGATCTGTTGCCTCTTCTGTATAACTGTATACAGTTATATAACTGTATACAGCTCAGAGAACTCGAAGCTGTGTAACATGCTACAGTAGTATCTATATAATTCAGAAAGCACACTTCTTTACATATTGAAATTCTATCTTCAGACTGTAAATGCTATGACAATTGCTCTAGGATCAACAAATAGTATAGTAAAATGCCAAGCTCTAAAATAATTTGAGGTGATCAAGGTGAAGAAAATAAAATTTCATTCCAAATATTAAGACCTAGATTTCAATGATTTCTCTTTCAGATATACAGTATGACAGGTGCAGAGTTGATAAATAAGTGGTATTTCACAGATTTTAAGATATATTTCATAACTTTAATTCAGTATTCTAGAATCAAAAAATGAGCTCTTCAGCATCTGTATCAAGTCCTTAAAATATTTCATCATTAAAATAGCATGCTTAATTTCATTTTGATGGTCTAGTAGTTACCTATAGTCTGTATCAACTACACTCTAAAAAAAAAATTAGTTTTTATGTACTTGCATTATTATTTACAGAATTAATTTATTTTTTTTTAAATTGCAAAATTTGATCACAAAAGTGATCCATAATCATTGACAGGGAAAAAAACCCAAAACTATCTTCAGTGCAAGTCACTAAGACATCCTGAAAGTTCACATATAGCACTTCATCAGTGCATTTAAAAATAGTTCTGCCTACAAAACATATACTTTTTTAATATGCCATTGAGAAAAATGCTTAATTGTTAACTTCAAGGAGCAAAAGAAAAGCTACTTTGCCAACATCCTACCCTTATGCATAGACCATTTCTGATATTATTTTACAATCAACACTATATCATAAAATTAAAAATCAAGTTTTCCCTTAGCAAAAATAATAAAAGCTTTGTTGTGACTATGGATATGGAATTATTTACGACAATAAGTGAAAGCTACAATTAAATCTATTATATAATGGGTGTATTTTGAAGTGAGTAATTATTTTTACTTCTTGATCTTAAACTGTCCCTTTCTCACTGTGTGACAGATTTGGCTATATACAAGTAAAAATGTTAAAATCTGTTAAATTATTAGCCTCCAACATCTGCATCAGAAAAAAAAATTGAAAAAATCTTTAAAGGTCACATATTTTGTCAGAAGTATCAAAATCTATCCTTTGGAATATGGAAAAAGATGAAATGGTGATTTGATGACTGATTACCTTTTATGAATCATTTCAGTGGGTCTTGTCAAATAAGCCAGTATATCTGTTTAATGATAAACATTCTAAATCATGGAGTTGTGCATCTGTGTATCTGACCAAAAAACTGAACAATACAATTATTCTTTTAAATGCATTAATACCACAAAAGCTGATTCCACATATACAAATCATAGAGAAACTGGAAACTTGGGTTTTTTGTGCATTATGGGCAATATCATATTTGGACTAGCAACATATCCCACTTTACAGAATTACGCCAGAAGAAATTTTTAATTATTTCCCTTTTGTTATATAGACAAAGGTCATGCATAAGTCTGTTATTTTCCTGATAAATTGGGCTTTTCAAGATTTTTATTTTCTGATCCTGTGTTTTATTGCAGAGAATTAGGAAACATTAGGCTGGTGACATAGTGTGGATGTCCTCTGGAGCCTTGTGCATCAAGCAACTAGTATGTATTTGCCTATAATCATTGTCTTCTGCAAAGAGTTTTGGGAGCCTGTTAAATAATGTTAATCCAGTGCAACCTTATGCAACTTTGATCTTCAACCTTGATGCCCATCCTGCTTGAAGAGCTAGAGACTGGACCAGACAATCTTCAAGGTCTCCTTAATTTACATTACTCTGTGACCCTACAATTCTATTCTGATGTTATGAAACATAATTCGAAGAGGAACATATGGCAGAAATTTCTACTGTGCTATTAGTATTAGGTAATCTGCACCTGGCATCCTCCAAAAGACTTTCACAAAAATATAAACTTTGGGAGACTGGAAACATTGACAATTCAGAATATTTTTAACTTGTTAATACATGACCTATGTTATATGGCACATACGCAGAGGCAAACATTTTTTGAGTGACTCAGCCTAAAACAGATGCTACGTCCTCTGTTCATTTATCCATTTTTCCTTTTATCTTACTCACAGATCATTTTTTCACCTACCTTTTCTCTTGGGGGTGTCTTTCTCTTCTGCAGACTTCTGGAAAGGATTTGGATACAGCAAAAAATAATGCTTAGTTGACACACTTCCATTTAATCAGATTATCTAAGGCTTTTTTTTTTTTTCTTTCTTTCTTTTTTCCCCACTAGGTCTAAAACTAAACAGTTTAATAGGTCTGGAATTATGTATCAGGAGCCCTATGAGAAGAATACCTGAACATTGTTGAATATGAAATGCATAGTCTCAACAAAAGGTACTGTACATGGCCCGCTAAACAAAATGACACCAATGGCAATTTCATCAGCTGATTTTCCACGCGACTTAAAAAAGCTGCCTGATATTTTAGTAGCATGCAGTTGATGACGTGAAGTATGTTGTATAACACATTATGAAGAATATGGATTTTTTTTTGCTAATGAGACTGTATGCACATCTATCACATCTACATCTGAATGAAATGCAAATGAAAATCAGTTTGCTAAAGTCCTCTGAAAGGCCCATGAAGGTGAGAACAGAAGTTAGCAACAAACAGATATTTTAAAAAGTCAAAACAGAAAGTCAAAAAAGAAAGCATCACAAGAAGATGAGCATGGAACACCAACCCTATCCTGGGGAGTAGTGAGAACCAATTCACTTAGACAACCAAACAAGAAAGGGAAGGTCAGATACACTGGAAGGAATTTCTCTATCAGAGAACATATCTTGCCCCATATAGAAGAATGCAGTGTACCAGCAGATCTCCTCTCTGATAACAAAATGCTTCTGAACAGTAAAGACAACAAGGTACGGAACTGCACATGGGGCTTGGTTTGTCAGTAACCATGTATTCTTTATGTCAACAAGTGAATACTAATGGTATGCTCCTAACACCACTGCAATGGAAGTCTTGCCTACGCCCTTCTCCTCCCACTGGGAAGTTAAGTCATACCAGAAATGCTCACACAGCTGGAATTAAGAGATTTAATACAGGTGACCATGAGAAATAAGCAGTAGATTCATGAAAAAGGCAGCATTTCTACTACTGACGGGTTTCCAGAAAGAAGATCAACCTCAAAGGGGCCTGGGACTGCTAGTCAGAGCAGTGCTGGTCCCTAATAAAATGCCAGTGGATTAAAGTTTGCTTTTCTCTTCAGAGTGCAACCAAACAGAAGGGAGTTTGGTGAGTTTCTCAACACAGAGTTTGTTCAGATCAGAGATCAGAATAGATCTGTAAAAGAAGAAATATAACAGAATGCTGCATTTGCCTTTTCTGTGGCTTGTCCATTTCTGGAAATTACTTCTCCTCAAATATGTGCACAACTGAATAGAAGCGTTTTCATATCTGAAAATATTCATAACAGCAAATCAGATTAGTAACAAAAAAATAACTCAGGCACTGAAATGAGAAAAATTGTTTAAGAAGTTGTTGAGGCCCTCAGGAAAAAATGAGATTGGCTGAGAAAAAATCCCTTAACTGTATCTGTATTTCAACACAATCCATAATTATGCATCTAAAATTTGATTTCTCTTGAGGCACAGGCACACAGCTTGTTTTCATCTCTACTGTTCACCAACTACAATTCTCTTTTTTTTTTATCTTAAGAAGTTATCATTCCACTAGTAATACATTTCAGAAAACTGCCGGTTTTATCCTCTGAAGAAACTTTTGATGCCTTTAATTATTAGAAGAAAATTCAATAAATGCTTGCATAACCAATTAAGCACAGATTTATATTCCAGCACTATCAGATAATGTTGAAATGATGTATGAAGAACAGCATCTGTAACTTCCATTAAGCAACGCCATGAGTTTTGTGTCTAAAGACTTCATCAATCAAACAAATCGTCTGAATATATTACACATTTGTTTACATTAATGCCTAAATATCTACAACAAAACTAGTGTAGGAAAACACTTGGCCTTGAATGTCTTTGTTCATTCACTATTTGCAATAGTTCACAAAGAATTAGTTTAAGTATTTAAATTCCCCATTTCATTAGCCTGATTTGGATAGATTTTCCACACAAAATACAAGAGTAAGGACAAACATTATAAAGAGATATAAGTAACTGAAAAACTTAAAAGCTTAGCATAGGAGTGATACTTGCTTGTATTTTTAAAGACGGAGGAAAAGAATTCAATCTGCAGCATCCATTTTCAATTACACTCAGCCAGACAGCATCAGATAAGAACTCACTGCAATCTTTTATGCACTGCTGGTCCAAGGACAGAGGCAAGAATGTGAGATAGAGGTAATATATGTTTTTTAAACTAACCAGCATAAAAGGACAATATATACATGCTTCTCAGGGAAGAAAACTTAGAAAATTTAGAGACCTAAATAGCTGCCTGGAAGCCTTTTGGATACCTTAGTTAACCAGTTTCCTTGTTTCAAGCTCAGGCCATGATGTTTGGACTTCTGTTTTTCTGGTAATAAATGCAGCATCTTGACAAAATCTGAGATATCAAAAGGGATAGAGGATGATGGAAATTGGCAAACTAAAAAGAGAAACAAATCAGGGCTACTGTGTACCTAAGACTTACATGGAAGAACATAATATTAAATTAATGTTAATATAAAAATAATACAATAATAAAAAATAATAATATATAATAATAATAAAATAATGTTAATATAAAGACACACAATGTCATAATAATCAGCAGAACGCCAATCTTCTGTTTAAAACTCTAAGCAAATTGATTTGATTTCCTTTGAAGCCTGCATGTTTATTCAAACTGCCCTTGAAATCAGACATCTTGCAAAAGCTGTCGGGTGGAGCAGGTGTTCAGTTATGCACCTACTGGAGCAAGAATCCTGGAAGACAGCATCTGGGGGGGAGGAAGGAAACCCCAACAAAAAATTCCCCTCCCCCCCGCAAGAGGTAATAATTTTTTTTAATCTGATAGAAGCTAAAAACCCTTCTGCAAACATTTGTCTGGATATGAGACCATGAATATCATTCCACTTCATGTGATTTCAGTATATCTAGGCTTGACAGAAAAATGACAGATGACGTAAGCACTGAAGTGTGTTTAAGCCCTCAGACATGAATTAATTTATTTATATACATTTATATAGAAGTGGCTTGGGAGACTTAGAGCTATGACAAAGGGCTGCCCATAGCAGGAAATGCTGCTGACTAGTAATCTTGACTTTTCTTATATGATTGAAAACACTGGCATGAATTGCATCATTACAGCAAGCCACTGAGAAATGCCCCACTCAGGGTGCCATGTCCCTCTATCTGCATGAGGTAACAGGGAGGAAATATTTCTTCTTCCACTTGACTTTGGCCATGTTACAGGGCTTGCCTGCTGTGTCCAGATATTTTGTATACTTTTAGGCTCACCTTTGGGGATGCAGGTGTGAATACAGTGTTCAGTGAGATGTGATGCCTTATCACCAAAAGAAAGGAGATTTAAAAAGTCAGTCCTTTTCTGCAGAGGTATCTCTAGGTTCCCCTCTTTGCTCACTCAATCAGGGTCTACCCTTCCCAGGCTGGGGCAGGTGATTGAGTTTGGCACTGGAAGCTGTTATGGTTTGAGAGAGCCCATAACAATCTATTGTCGTTAGACAATTATTCTGTCACCCGATGACCCCTCCCCACCCGGAAAGGGGAATCGGGGAACACAAAGAAAACACAAAGGTTGAAGTATAAATAGATTTAATAGACTAAGACTAAATAATTAACAATAATACTAAAGAATCAGTATTAATCCCGATACTGATATAAGATATACAGAAATTATACTCAGCCATCTATATCAGCAGGAAGCTGTGCACTCCCAGCAGTGGATAGCAAGTATCAGACACTGAGAGCGCAATGGCTTCAGGAGGAAGGGAAGGCCTCAGGGCTCTGGCACCGGGGCAAGGAGTTGTCCGGACCGCCGCCATCAGGGAGAGAGCCAGCTACACAGCAAACTTTTCTAATTTATATTGGATGTGACGTTCATGGTATGAAATACTCCTGTTGGCCAGCCTGGGTCAAATGCCCAGGCCTTGCTCCTCCTTGTCCCTGCACCTGGCAAGGCTCGAAAACACTAACCTTGAATCCCACAGAGCCTGGCTGGCTATAAAGTAAATATTTTCACAAATTCAGACACTAGAGTCTTCTAAAAGTGTAATTTTCCCCAGCATTAGAAGAAAAGTTAGTCCTGTGTCTCTCAACCCAGGACAAAGCAGAGCCCCAAAGATAACTGGAACTGAAACCTGCCTCCAGCCAGATTTTTCTAATGCTAGGAATATTAACTTTACAGAGGAAACATACAGTCATGCAGCTACAATAACATAGTAGATAACGGAAATCAGACATGTCTTTTTTACACAAAAAGGACATGAAGACAGAAGGACAAAGAAACAGAAAGTCAGCAGGTGTGAAATGGAGAAAAGGAAAAAGCCTGTGTGATAAAGTACATAAGGAAGTCAGGGTTTCTTAACGTTACTGAAGCTCAGAACTTAGCATGAAGTTAAAAGTATTAAACAGACAGATAACAAGAACATCCAAGACAGCATTAAAAGGGACAACAGCAGTGAGAACCCTTGCTGCTCTGGGCCAAAAGCAATTTGGTAGCTCAATAATGGCCCATTGCAAGGCCTCACCATGAGCTCTCTGCAAGCCTACAGTATGTAATATTAATAACTCTTCCACAAAAAATTTATTTAGGAAAAAAATGAGAATGTGAGCACTTTTACATACATCATATCGCATTAACATACTGAAAACAGGACTTTCAATACATTTGGACAATAAAACATTATATGTGGACTGGTGAAAACAGAACTTTTTTTTTAACTTGGTAAGCATATCTCAGTAACATTTAACTATATTGCAAAGTCACATTGTCAGTTCTCATGTTAAGTAAGAAAACAGAAGCATAAGCAGTCCTAGTATGGCCCAAGGCTCTCTGTTATGTCTCTGCTGATTGAATGTTCCCTTATTACATAAACTTAAATATAAAATTTATATCAACCTTTACAAAATTTGGGAATGACTGAAACCTGGTTCTGGTGGCTGGTACTAAAAGTCGTTTCCCAGAAGTTACCACTGAAGAATTAAAGACTGAACCAGAGCACCCAAAAAGTTAGAATTCTCCCAAAGAAACAACAGGCAAAATCAGTACAGTCAGACTTCCTGTTATACTTCTTCATTCCCTTGACTTAAAAGCTACTCATCAGTCTGGATACTGACAGCCTGCATGATAGGCCAGATTTAATCACTTTTTGATTTGATTTTTTACGCTTGCACTACAATAAGCCATTACTTAGCTAAGTGAACAGCATGATCTCTTTGTCAACCTAGTTTTCCCTTCTTGCTTTGACAGTAAAAGAAAAAAAAAAGTTCAAATTAAGATTTTTCTTCTTACGGTGTAATCAAGGAGATTAAGTATAGCTTCCTTCTAGTTGATTTTATTAACATTAAAATTTATGATAAATTATGAACTGCCCTTGAGCTACACATCCAATTAGAATAACATAAGCATGGCAGGATGTCTGTTATAATGTTTTTCTTAGAAGGAATCCTAATTATACTGCCATTATGCTTTTCTACAGGCATAACTGTGCTTTCTGATTGGATGGGATGAAAAGGGTCTCTTCCAACCTGGATGATTCTATGATTCTATGAAATATTGAATTAATTAACATGAATGTATTCTTACAACATCACTGAGAATTAGTCTTACACTACAAATAAACAAAATCCAAGTCTACTCAGTTATATTCTGCATGGGGACTGGAGATGTTGCATTGAACAGTGACTCTTCATCCTCCCACTATTATAAAATATCCTTAACGAGACACTTTCTGAATTTCTGAATTGGGAAGCGCTGCTGATTAGTAAAAAGAAAAGTCTTCCAGCTAGAGTGGTAATTTAAAACTCATTTTATACTGCCTCATATGTCTTTATGGCAGAGAATATTACTGTTTTTAATACACATTTGAAGATTTATGTTATGAAAAAAAGTGGCATTACCCTCCTAATGGCAATTTCTAACCAAGTCATAGAATTTAACCCGATTTTTTTTTCAGGTAAGACCTGCATATTCATTGGCTCTTCAGTAATAAACTCTAGCAATTTTCTTACAAATCACAAAAGCATGTCTAGCTTGGCAATTAACTCATTAAGGAGTTAATAATCTGCATGCACTGTGTCTTGTAAAACATTATATCTCATAATTTTTTTAATACATAATACAAAATCTGTCACAGCATAATCAAATATACAGAAAGCAGTTCTAGAAATGGTTACCTTACTATAAAGATTCTGGAACAGAACAAAACAAAACAAAACAAACAAACAAAAAAAGATGACAAACAGGGTAGTACAAATGCCTGGGATTGATATATTTGGAGAAATACTCAAGAGAAGCAAATTCCTGGTGAAAACAATTCAGAGGAAAAAATGAAGGACTTCGGATTTTACCAGTACAGTTGACCTAAGTTATTCAGAAATGAGTTTGCCCTTGTTTTTATTAAATTGTTGGTTCGCTTGATTTGTATTTTGTATGGAGTACACAGGGCAGAAGAAAACCGGGAAAGAAGTAAAAATCAAACCAAGTTCAATAGCTCATTTTAATTTTCTCCTGTCTCTCACTGCAAAATATTATAAAACCTTGAAAGAACGAGACCAGAACTATAGAGAGCTGGAGCTATTTCTATGGGATAACATTACATTTATTTTTAATAGGATGAATATTAAGAAAATGACTCCTCTGTCAAGGTGGACAATAGTTCTATTTCATAATGATGGCGACACCATATAGTAAGATAAAGACTCTTTCTTACACAATTTCATTTTATGATCAGCTTGAAAGAAAATTACAGAGCTGCTTGAAACCCACCTAACAGGATTATTAAATGTTTACTTGGATGTATGCCTACAGTGAGCTGTTATTTCTGTTACAAGTCTGCCTACCAATTCCTATAAAGAGTAAAACCCAAAAATATTTGTTTAAAATACTGAGCAAAATGGCGAAAACAACTAAGAAGTTTAGAGACAGATGACAACAGTAATAAGTTCATTCCAAAATGTGGCAACAGAATTTTTTTTCCTGTACTGTGACCGAAGACAGATGTGGAATGCAGGGATACAAGCAGTAAGGCACAAAGGGTATTGACATTCAGGTTGCACTGAAATAGGGTTTAGGAGGCTGGGTTGAAATGTCACTGTAGCTGTCTCAAAACTAGGTAGACTTTGCCTTCTGAGAAAAACTATATACTATAATGCGCAAATGACCTCACTCACATACAGAGTCCACAAATCTTATCAAAAAGGAAGAAAGAACTAATGTATTGGAACTTCCTGCTAATAAGCTAAAATGCACTAAGACTAGGAATTAGAGACATAATTGGTTATTGTTCCTACCACTATTGTCAATATGCTGAACTGATCAATTTTTTGCTGAAAGGTTTCAGCAAGGAAGCAGCAAATTCAGCTGTCTTCACTTTGGAAATTAGTTTTGGTCTTTTCTCTCTAGCGTCAGCTGGGTTTTTTAACATTTAAAACATCTATCAACTTATTTTCCTCACATGTATCACCAACAAGAGTTTCTTTCAAGAAGAGGTCTAAATTTACAGATATGGCACTATTTGGAATTGCAGTGACCTCTTTCACCAAATATAGGCATGTTGTATTTAATCTGTTTGTAAAAGGAAAAATAATGTTGTTAGTAACTCAGATTTAAGCTTTTTCCTATTTACTTAGCCTAGCTATGCAACAGCTGCTATATGTTAACGTATTTCAAACACTATCAGTCTGAATTACAGTTACACTGGTGACATAGAACAGCTCAACACTACAACAATGAAAAACACCTGCATTTAGCCAAAAGGATCTTTCTGTATTTACATAATTAGGAAGCATGTAACTTGCATCAGCTGACTTAAACTGAAAAACCTCTTTTTCTATTTCACAACTTTATTCTTTCTCTCATTCAGCTTAAACAAACTGCACAAATATGAACTGGTCCTCACTTCTCTTTCCAAGATAGGTGTCTACAAAGTAATTCCTTACTAACCCTAAATTTTAAAATGCTCACGTTAGAAGTCTTAACACATAATGACATTAAATCTATTTTTGTATAAAATAAATTCAGAATAATAATCACTGAATTTTCATCTATTTCTTTCCTGGAAATCCTTCCCATACAAGAATTGGAAGAGAAAGAAAAACCTGGATGCAGGACACAGAGCAAGGAACATTCACAGACAATTATGCTTAATCGCTGCTCTAACATGGGCAATTTCTGGTACAGGAGGTATATTTTCCGTGCAGTCCAATATATTAATTTCATACAGTTGACTTAAACCAAACACATGAAAGGAAAAAACCAACCACTTAAAATATGAAATGATCCAAAACAAATTGGTTCTTACTAAATACAGTTTCTGGAGATCCTTGATTAGCAGTTTTACAGTGGCTTCAAGTACCTACAAACTTAGGCATGTAACTCTGCCTTCAAGGAGTTGAAATACCTTATTTGATACTTAGCAGGAAGCTGACCCACAGTAACTTTTTTAAAGGCACTTTAAGTAACTTTTGTTAGTGTAAGAGAGTCACAGGCCCCTGCTTCTGCTGGCCTCCAAAGTCTTCACTTAGCATCTGGAAAAGCCTTCCTTTTTAAAAAGTTTAACAACTTAGCAAACACCAAAAAATATGACAACTTTTATTTAGTAAGATCACAGAAACAGTGGATCAGTATTTCTCAGCTGAAACATATATTACCTTTGTCTTGGACACCAGTCACATCCATCAAAACTAAGAAGGCAGGATCCGAAAAAGTAGTTTTCTGCAAATAGGCTAGCATTTATGCTAAAAGAATATTTGTATTTTAAGATACAAACTGAACTGATTTCACACTTGATTCCTTTTCTATTTATCACCTTCCATCCCTCCATAGGCTAGTGACATGACTAGTTTAACTGACACTGAGTGCCAGGCAGCTTTGTTCCTGACTCTGTATAAATAAACACAAAAGATGAGTAATTTACAAAATTGTTAATGTAATGTCCTCATTAGTCTTAGAAAACATTTTCTACATGCTTATTGAGTTGTATGTACAGGCAACAGACCTGCCTGCCAATTCTACTATATCTAGGTGTATACAAAACATAGATGTTTATTGTTCTTGTTCCAAATAAGCACTATACGGGTCTTTTTATAAAGGCTATGAAAGATATCAGTGAAATGCATGAGTAACTTTCCAATTCAGGAACAGTGAAAATGACCCAGAAGTTATCAGTTCAGACACTACAGTAAAGGTTGTTCACCATCATAACAAAAAAAAAAATAGATTTTCAGAATACTTAACTTGAAATCTCATGATACCAACACTATTTTTCAAAAGCTGACAGCCACTTGAGAATTACAGTAAGCATGTCAATAGCCACAAAACCCCCTCCATTACCTACACATTTACCTTCCAGAGATGGATTATAAATTCAATAAGCTCAATATCCCCAAGTGAACAAAGTTGCAAGGAATGAAATCTTGCATAAATGTAGTATTTGGTAATACAAGTAGCTAAAATATGCATTTCCCAGAAACACTATTCAAATTACAACCCAAATTTACAATAAATTTAAGTTTGCAAACTAAGATTCAGAAGTTAGGAAACAGCCTTTTAGAAAAATACTAAGTGATTGTATTTTAAAAGGCTTAAAACATAATTCACTTCCCTTATTCTGCAAGCAAAAAGATTACCATAGCATAGCATCCCATTGGAATAAATGACTTCATCACCTTTCCAACCCTGTCAACAGTTCCTCCCACTCTCTGCAGTTTTTCCTCAGGTGATCTAAGTGATTTCATATAGTGAAGTGTCAAATAATTATTTTCAAGTTGCATTTAATTGGAAATGAATGCTGTATTGCAGACTCAAAGAAGGCTTGTAGGTCCAAATCCTGTTTTTCCACCTATATCAAGTAGATCTAATAAACACCATTATGTTTCCTTTCCCTACACACCTTTTCTCTTATAAAAACCTCAAAAGCATTGATGCATAGAAAGAATTAAGCCTGACCTTCCACAGTTTCTGAGTGTAGGAGATTTCAATGTTTCTGTTCTTTACTAAATTATGGATATGATTTTCCTTTTCCTTGCCAAGAAACAAAAATTAAAAACAAGTAACCGCTATCCCATCCATACTACACAAATAATTGCTCTTCTCCAATTTTGGACTTCACAAGAAAGTTCAAGATAAAGGTATGGGACATGGCAACCTAGGGCTGGAAGACTGGAGAGTTCAAAGTACAAAGTCTCAAGCCTGGGCCAGAAATAGCCAGGTAGGGCCACTTTGGTTCCTGGCTGCTACTATTAAATCAGTTTGATCTCCTAGATCCTCAGCACACACTTCATCCTTTGAAATAATGAAGTCCAATTAGAAAAAAAATCCCAGTCTGCTTTTTGCTACTGCTAAACAAAAAGGAGTGTAGCAATGAGAACTCCTGCTGTCAGCTCCAAAAGGCACATGCTGTAAAACCTACAGATTCTTCTGTCTCTGTCCCCATTGGTACCTGTGATCACTCCTAGTATATTTTTTCCTTAAAGCCTTGGTCCTGTCCAGTGCTCCTCTGCCAGTTGCAGTGTACACTTCCCCATCCCTTTCTTATCTGCACCCCCGTGTAATTTTGTGTACATTCCCATACCCTGCTGCTGCACAAGGGTGCTTCTGGTTTACCTCCTTGAGTCACTGAATTGATGTGCTTTGTTGGGATAATGACTAACGAGTCTTTTTGGCAGACAGAAACTGTCAGATGGCAAAACATTCTTCCCGTAGATCTTTGGGGAGCATCATTGTCTCCGTCTTTCCTACAATACCACAGTCGGTTTGGAGGTGAATTTTCACAGTGATGGTAAGTACACATCTTCACCTTGGTCAGCAGCCCATTAACTTTCAAGTAGTCATTCACAAGTATGAAAGTGAAGGAATTTATCAGTAAGAAGGCATTATTTTTTTCCTTAATACAGATCAACAATATGGTTTCCCTAATCTTGTTCTTCAAAGGACAGCAAAATTTTTCCCAAAGTTTAAATAAATCTGCTCATGGCATAGAAATTTCAAAACAAATGGTTCAAGTTTGGAAAAATAATAACAAAAAAAAAAAAAAAAAAAGTAAGCCCTTTTCTAGGAAGATTTACTCAGCCCATAATTAACAGCAGCAGAATTAGCCCAGAGTCAGTAGAACAGGGACAACCCTGAGCTTCTCACACAGAATTAGGTTTTCCTTCTGCTCATTGAAGCAGAAGAAAAACAAAGGTCTTTGAACAAAGGCCCAGGCATGTTTACATGATGCATACTGTTTTATCCAAAAATCCCTATTCATTCTATTACTGTAGTATCTGTGCTTGATCAATGAGTCTATTTCCTCAGGGTTTGTGGCTAGATTTGCAACTGTTTGAGTACTAATTTCATTGTGAAAAGATTTTAAGTATTTTGCTTGAGATTTAAAGTTTTGCTTGAGATTTAAATATTGAGTTATTTCATTCTTTTTTATCATTTTACTTATATATGTTTCTCTGTTTTTAAATTATTTTCTATCACCTTTTAACAACAGTCATAGCAGATATTTTTACCCACCTAGAGAAACAATACACCCTGGCATTAATCAAAATGTAGATCAATCTAATGTTCATTTCACAGCAGATATTTTTAAAGTTTTGATAAGAAAACAGATCATTTATTTCCCCCTATTAGAAAAGTCAATTAATTTTGAAGGAAACTGCTGCTGTATGTTTGGATGAGATTTGCCAATACTTTTTATATTTGTGGCTAGTAAAAAAATTTAAAGTTTGATATTTGCAACTGCTCCTTCAGATTTCCAGTTTCAGAAAACACTGTATTTTACCCAAGGCTCTTCGGTATTCTTTCCATGCCCAAAGAACTATTTTCGCTGGACATCACTGTAGATAATAGCCAACTATAAAATTTAGGTCTCCTCAGATTTGGACATGCATTTTGTAAGAGGAGACGTTCTGGGTCCCAGCTAAGTTCCTAATTAGGCAAAGGTGCATTTGGTACTTCAGAATTGTGAATATCTGGTATTGCAGGCACTAAATACATGGTTGAAGTTCAAGAATTTTTCTTGCAATGTATTACCACAGATTTGAACTATGCTGAAAATGTAGAGGAAAACCCCACAATCTGACAAGTGAAAAAATGGAAGGGGACTTCTTTGCATTATGGACCAGACAAATTTAAGTTTTGAAAGGTTAAAAAATAAAAATAAGAAAGGCAATATTCAGTATAGTGTTGCTGTGTGAATATATCCAAAATTTGGAAGGGAAAGTAATGCAATAAATTATTTCACAGAATGAATTCCCACATACTGTTTTCCACTAGTCCCACACGCAGACCATGACTGTTTCTTTGACCTTCCAGCTTGATGCAACATGAAGACAGGAGCCTGCACTAATAAAAGCCTAAAACCAGAACCGCAGTACCCTTGCAACAAACTTTTGATGGAATCAGTCCAACTTACACTTGTGGTCTCAGCAGTGTGTGTATTGTATTTATAGCCTTCTACTCATATGAATGAAATCTTTGCTGATAAAAGCAAAACCACCATCACCTACACTAGTGAAGTTCTCTGCAGAGATGTTCAAGAAGTCAAGCTGATTTTATACTTGGTTATATTTTCTTTTAAAACAGATGGGTTTGCTTTTATGGCTTGTAAAGCCAATTTTTATATATATTTTAATTATCTCTATTCCATCTGTACAGTTTAATTACTGATTTATTTCCCTTTTTGAGTAAGATATCCATCTCTGTATACTTAATTGATGTCTGTAGTGAGGAATGCAAATAACTTCATTTTCCTTATGAATAGGACATATCATCACAAATAACTAAACAAAATGAAGGGAGTAACAAGTGTATCTTCCATTTCCTTTACTAACACCGATATTTTATCAGCTAATTGTAAAACCCAGTTTTGTTGATGAGACAAAATAATATATACACTAATTCAATGTCCTATTCCACCTCATTTTGCATAAAGCTTGCCCAGAATTGCATTAAAATTGTCTCTGCAAATCCACAAACTCTATCTCAGGGTCTCTGAAAAAGTCTGTCACTTTTTAATGTAAGCACTAATATAAAATTAGTATCAATCCCAGTTCGAAGTTGAACAGACTTATTCTGATTTTGATGTAATTCTCCCCTTGAGAATGTCTATTTTTTGTAAAGCCATAAAACATAATGTGAGCCATGTTACGAACATTCTCAAGATTTTAATATAACCCTGTCAAAATGGCACAGGTGCTTTAACAGTCATAAGGAAACAGAGCAACGGTAAAGAAACAATTTGGTTCACAATTCACAGTTGGGAGGTTACATATGTGAATATATAAAATTTAGGAAAATAATGTGGTTAACTCCTTAGATCTGACTACCTGTATTAGTAAAACTAGCATGGTTGCTTTAACAGATTAAATATTTTCCAGCACTTTTTTTTAATCCTGGCTTTTCTACATTTGAGATGCTTCTAACCAAATGGAGTGTAAAACATCATAAACATTTACCACTACAGCTCATAAATCAATTTCTCTCCAAGAGGAATTGCCAAGAAATAACTGTACATTTCAATGGTGACATTCTAGATTAGGCAAAATGATGTACAAAGCCTGCAGAATACCAGTAATATTGCCACAGGCTAATATGTATATCAATCCACACTCTCAAGGTCTTTTAAGAATGCATGTAACTCTTCAACAGGCTGATACAAACGGGATCAAATTGTACCCAGAAAGGGCATCTTTTACATTTGGCCTAGCAATAAGCACATTGATACCATAATAATGACAGAAGAAAGCAAAACCTAAATGCTACCACTCTTTGTCAACAGCAGCTGCATTTAACTTATATCAGAGCTGCTGCGAAATATAAGAACTTGCTAACAACCTTATGACAGCTGAAGTGTTTTATTAGAAAGAGAAACAAGTGAGAAGATCCTTCTCTAAGAACTGAGAAATTCCACACGTCGAAACCCATCAGTGACCAAGAACACAGGGTTTATGTTAACTAAACTATTATCCCTTTCACTATAGTCACTACCAAGGAAAAACTTCAAAACTGTAGTTTATTGCACTTGATCAAAACTTTAGATTCAGATCACACTTTCATATCTACCAGTTATCATATAGCATTAGAAAGTCTTCCAAAATAAATAATTTATCAAGCAAATCTACCTTATATGGTCCTGTTAAGTCAGGGTGAGGGCTTTACTGGAGTAGCTAGCTCAAGTTATTATACCTCAATTGCTTTCCTTAATTTAGTCCAAGTGAAAGCAGTCATCCTATGAATCAATACTGATGCCAGCATGATTGATTGCGACCTTGAGCACTTCTGTAACTCCAGCTTCCACAGCTCCCTTAAATTACTGTTCAGTTATCAGCATGGGTTTTAGGGGTCCCCTTCCACACTATGACCTGGGCTGCCTGACATCAGCTTAAATCACCACTTAACTCAAATCAAGGATTTTTGTACAGAAAATGAGTAAGAGGCAAGACCAATACTAGTCCCCCTTTGTTATCTTGAGCAATGGGGAGAAAGGAGAAAGAGAACTCCTGCCATGATGGGATAAAGCATATCACACAGTATTAGACAGCAATGGTACTGGACTGCCAGTGGTGCTATGTAGCTGTGCTTCTGCGTGGGTCTATGTGCTGCCTGCTGCAGGTTTATCAGGCCAAGCACTGCATTGCCCTCAAGCAGCTGTACCATTTCTCCGCCTCGGAGCCACAGGGCTGTATCTGTGAAGAAGGCAGTGGAGCAAATATATTCTGCCTGCCCTGAGCCAGCTTGGCACGGGACCAGCCTCTGCATGCCTGTCTGTGCCCCACTCATTTTGCATCTCAAATAATCCAGCCTTGATTAATTCAAGAATCCCACAAGAGAGCTGGGAGCACAGAGAAGATGACCTCTATGCCAGCTTCACCACCTTCACACAAGACTATGACCTGGCATCTCCTGCTGCTTGCAGAAGCACCATTTATTGCAGTGACCATTATAAATCTGATTTCTGAAGGACTGTAGACCACTAACCCAAGTTCAAATGTGTTTTTATGTGTATATGAAAACTTGCAAGTGTGTTCTTTGTTAATTGCTGCCTCAGCAATGGAAATGACAACATCTACCAGCTGCAAAGTGCAAATGAGTTCTCTGATCTTTCTGGTGTGACAGCTGGAGAGATTCTTACACATAGCTGTGTCTACTGCAATTTCCATTGAGTTTTCAAGTGGTTTTTAAACATCTCTTACTTTACTTATAGA
The DNA here is from genome assembly GCF_964106895.1 of Numenius arquata. Taxonomy (NCBI): domain Eukaryota; kingdom Metazoa; phylum Chordata; class Aves; order Charadriiformes; family Scolopacidae; genus Numenius; species Numenius arquata. The sequence goes on from NC_133616.1 coordinate 50,595,330, forward strand.
AGATTGTATGTATGTATAGAAACTGAGAATGATAAGCACTATAGTCCCACGCTATCTCACATAGGCAAACTTTTCAATTAGTTTCACCATCACATGTCTTTGCCGAAAGCACATTAATTTTTCGCGACTGCATACCCACAGCATCAACATACTGATGAATTCCTACAATCTAGAAGTATGCCCTCCCCAAAACAGAAAATCAGGCTATTGGTATGTATATGAAACACTTCCTTCTAAGGATACCTCAACTGACGAGGTCAGTAGCTTGCATATGATGCTTTTACTCAGAAATGAGGATTCCTCTTAGCCTGTAAGGAATTTAAAATTAGCTAGATCTTTGAGAAAAACAGATATTATTTTCAAACAGCGCATAATAATCACCCTTGTGCCATGCCTCTGCTCCAAGGAGGATGTGAATAGCATTTCATCCATGAAAACAATCTAAGTTTCAAAAGATACAATAACAACAGAAAAAGATGGGTACTATAATGCTAAATTGAGTTTTGTATCATGCATAACTTTTTTAATTATACTGATTCCCAAAAAGTTCTCATTCATATTCTATTTATTTCAATTGTTTAAAGCTATATGTTTTGGTTTTTTCTAGGTATTTTAGCTGTTTAAAGCTATATGGTTGGATTTCCTGTATTAGCTAGTGTAAAAGCATACTGAAGTTCATCTTTCCCTAGACCTGGATATCATAGCTCTCCCTCCCTAAATAGAGGTAAAACAGATACCTTTTCTGTCAGATTCTTTAGCAACCTCAATCCTGAAGTCAAAAAAGAAAAGAAAGCAAGATAATAACAATAATAACATTGCTGGACAGCAATGTAGCTAAATGATTCTGCAGTGAGTCTCTGGGCACTTATGCACCCTTTCAGCAGCAAAAGGGTCCCAGTTACATGTGACCAACCATGAGCATAGAGGAAACTACGTCCCATTACCTCCTATCTCATCACCTGCTTTCACCATGAAACTGTAGTAGTATACTAGCTGCACTTTAATTACAGTCACCTCCACATACGTGGTGGAAGGGAATAAAAGGAGAAGTAATTATTTTTTTTTTCTGGATTACTCCAATATTTCTTATGTCATCTGACATAAAACAAAGGAATCAAAATCTTTATGACCTGTCTTTTGAAACTCAAATTCCAGTTTTGAAGACAAAAAAAATTCTAAATGAACCATCGTTAATTAGAAGAGAATCCAGCAAAAAAAAAAAAACCTTAATAGGGATCAGAAAAAAACCCAATGGATTGTTGTTTATGTCCACTGCCAATCCAAAGTTAAATTTATGTTGGAGAAGAAACTTGTTCAATTTTCCTGGTAAGTTTGCTGCAGTAACTCAGCTCTCCAACTACATATACCATCAAGATGCAGCACTAAAGTAACATAATGATGGGCAAATATCTTTTTCAGTATAATCCAAAGTCTATTTCCAGTGTTCAAACTGCAGAAATACTACTTAGAACCATTCCTGTCATCACTCTTCCCTCCAAATGTGTTAAACAATACTTTGTAAATCCTAGCTCTCCCCAGATGCTAGTATATTTTAATGGAAGTGATGGCTGTCCATTATGGTTGCTGGACTGAAGATGGCTCTTTTACAATTAAGAATGCAGGATACATAAAACCAAACCCACCATGAAGAGATATATTTTAGCTCTCACATTCTACTACAGTTCACAAGTGCTTTTTCAACACAGAGTAGAATATAAAGTGTTTATGCACAGAGTTTCTCAAATGTCCTTTATAATCTATGGAAATTTATTTCCATTACAGATAGCCACATACTGTTTTACTATTTCAGTAGTGTAAATAAGATCATTTACTTCCATTAACATTTGCAGCCGGAAAAGACACAATCAATCTGGACACACACACTCCCCAAATGCTTATAATCATCTACCTTCTGGTTTTTTCACCCACAGGATTCTAATACTAGGTGTCACAAATGAAATTGTGAAAAATAACTAATCATGTAACACTAACTCCTATTCTAGACATGCCAAAAAACATACACAGAAAAAGGACTTCAATGATTCTGCAAGGGGAAAAAAACACACCACATTAAGCTTAGATGTAAAAAGTTTTTCACTGGAAAGAGAACACTTCAGCTTCTCTCTGCCAACTTTCTAACACAAGGCATCTACTTAAAGTTAGCTTTTTCTGCAACTACTCTCCAGCACATCTGACTTGTGTGCCAAACTTGCTTAAGAATTACTAACCTCATGTTTCCATTAGGGAACACCTTGCAGCTGTAAAGTGCTTGCCAAAATATGAAACCTTGCTGCTACGTTAGCACATTTTATCATGCTCCCTACTGGTCCTCTGCTTCTTTTGTACAGTCAGTCATGTCTTTTGTTTGCTTTAGACCTGATGGCAAAACCTTTCTGGGTCCACAGAAATGTAATACCGCAAGATCTATTGCTACAGATTGCTTAATGGCTGCATAGAATGTTGTCTTATTTCTTTTTTTTTTTTCTTTCTAACAGGAAGAAAGAACGTCTTCATCATTTTGAAAACTAGGGGTATTCATGCCAGAAACAGACGGACATAATACTTGTAAAAATAGAGATCTTCCTCTTTATTGTACCCCAAATGTTAATTAAGCAAAGAGAATAAGAGTAGATAAATAGCAATGAAAGACATGGCAGTTCCATGATTCAACCACTGCAGGTTGAGGAACACCTATTCAGTTCTTTATGCCACCACAAACCTACTGGTGACACTTGAGATAAGTCACCTTGATCATGATGAAAAAACTAAAGGACGTAAGCAAGAAGGCACTAAACAGAGACTTGGTCACAGAGAATCCAAAGTCTGGTTGAAATTAATTTTAAAGCTTATGCTAACACCTGCATATACCCAAGGCAGTACTTGCAGGTACTCATCCAGGCCTTGTGCTTGCATGGAGCAGTGCCGACTGCAAAAAGGTATTCAATAAACTGGGCAAATCAATAAACTGGCCTGTATCAGGAACAGTGTGATGAGTAGGACACAGGAAGTGATCATCCCCTGTGCTCAGCACTGGTGAGGCTCCACCTCAAGTACTGTGACCGGTTTTGGGCCCCTTACCACAAAAAAGACATTGAAGTGCTGGAGCGGGTCCAGAGAAGGACAACGAAGCTGGTGAGGGGTCTGGAGAATAAGTCTTATGAGGAGAGGCTGAAGGAGCTGGGGTTGTTCAGAAAGAAAAGGAGGCTGAGGGGAGTCCCTAGCACTCTCTACAACTATCTGAAAGGAGGGTGTAGTGAGGAGGGGTCGGTCTCTTCTCCCAAGTCACAGGCGATAGGACAAAATGAAATGGCCTCAAGTTGCTCCAGAGGAGGTTCACATTAGATATTAGGACAAATTTTTTTACACTGATACTGAGCATTGGAATGGGCTGCCCAGGGAACTGGTTGAGGCACCATCCCTGGAGGTGTGCAAAAGACGGGTAGACATAGTGCTTAGTGACATGGTTTAGTGATGTTTTTTTGTCAAGGTCCCTTCCAACACAGACAATTCTATAAATAACAGCAGCAACAACAGGCACTGGCTGTGAGTTTGGATACACCTTTAGACACACCATGATACTGTTTGGGTGCCACTGGACTGAGTCCCAAACGCCTGAGCTCAAGCTCATGCAAGCATTTCTGCTAAATCCAAACCACCTCCAGGAATGTGAGACTTCTATTTTTATATTCTTTTCCTGTCTTCCCTTGTTCTTCTCTTCCCCACCATGCAGGGCTCTTTTTCTTTCTGACTGCTGTTCTGGGGTGAGAGGAAAGGGATATTCATGGAAGTAAGATTAAAGCACAGGTCGGTTCAATGAAGTGTCACCCCCCCATCTCCAAAACCTTCCGAAAGAATACTAAGAGCAGTGTTTCTCATTAAAAAAAAAAAAAAAAAAAAAAAAAAACAAACAACAACTATCTGCTGTTAAACAAAAAGAAAATAAAGGAGACTGTAAAAAATGCAAACCTTCCTTAAAATTTTGTGTTTCAAATGGTTTAGTGGTTTCTTCCTTTCTGTATTTTAATGAAGTGTTTAAATGTTTAAGTAGCAATTATTTGACAGATACTAGTCTCTGTGTCTGAAATCCCAAACCCTGTACAACTGCTTAGTATTTGTCAGTGAGATGATCATACTAATACAATTGAATTTCTGAGTTCATTTAGTCTACCAGAATTAACATGCTTAGAATAAAATAATTAGACACTTGCAATGTATTAGGGAGAGACTTGTTTAAAAGCACAAGAAATCTGTCAGTTATCACCAGAAATTAATCAGATTGTTCTAATGTCATAAAAAGCTCTACAAACCAATGGTTTGAAGTATACTAAATACTTGGACATGATTTCACACTACATTTGCAGTAGTTGGCATAAGTCAAACTCACACACTCTCTCTAGGTCAGTTTGTCTGACAATATTTAACAAAACAGCCTTTTTTTGGAACCATGTATTTTGACTTTTTTTATGCACCCTCCTAGGCAAGTTCTCCCTGTGCTTTAATTCACAGTTCTGAGGCCAGCTCTAACAATCTCCCTGACCATCATGTAAACGCAATTGCTGCCAATAGTCTTGGGAGTAGAGCGACAACAAGACAATGACACAGGTTTTCAAATCAGAGCTGAAGAACTTTCAGATGCTGCAACAGGGCACCTCAAAGAAAAGACATGAGAATATATACCATGATCAGTTATGGAAATGGATCCACGTTGAAGGATATCAAGGCCAGCAAGTACCATTATGATAATTTACCTTGACTTTCTATATTACATATTCTACCACATTTTATGCTGAAATTCCTAAAACAACCCATAGATTGTCACCTAGTATAAATTTAGAATTGATATTTCACTTCAATAGTCCATACAATTTAGTCCCTTTTTATATACAGCACCGTCAGCATCAAGTTTTCCATTGCAATATATATCTCCAGAAGAAAAACACCAAAATTTGAATTGCCAGCATCTGTGAACCTGATTATAGCTAGGTATTTCATCACTGCCTCGACTTCATCAAGAAAAAGTTATAAAGGTTTGTGTTATTGTTCTGAAAGATATTTTTCTGGATTCTCAGTCATAGAAATAACAGGAAAATGAAATTGTCTCTTCTCGGAATTTTGTCTTTAGAAAGATTGGATTGACACAGCAAGACATTTCTGTGGTTTCTGCCTTCTTTAATCGGAGACACTTGGATATGCTGAATCTTTAGTAGATACATAATTTCTTTCAACTTTGTAAACTGGAACTGTGATCAGAAGGTGTTAAAACAAAACACAGCTTTAGACATTGTGAACAAAACATGTTTCCTTTTCTCCATCATGTGTTTGTTCCTTAACTCAAAAAACAGATTGCACCTTTAAAGGAAAAGCTATGGAAAGACATAAACTTTTAATGTACAGAGTGGGAAAAAGAAAGAGGGTGCAGGGTGGATAAGAGAAGCAAAGTAAAGATTTCATATACATAAAGTATTTTAAGTATTTTATAAAGATCTATTGCCTTACATAAAATTGTATATATAATATGTTAAATAGTTTATATACAATATGTAATACATAATTGTTCTTAGCATGGTTAGTGAAAGAATGCTACAGGAATTTGAATTTCCCTACAAATCCAACCACAGTGTCTTAATGCTCCAAAGCATCACTTAAAATTATAGCAAATATAAGACTGCTTAAGTAAAAGCACATACAATGGTGACCACAATTTCCTTGCAGATCTGATATCCGCACAGATGACCAAACCTCAGAGATTCTCACTTTCAGATGTATCTAATCTGACATGTTTCTCTTTTCATGTGGTATGGAAACCCATGAAGAGCTCCTGAGATGAAATGAAGTCAGTATGAAAATCTGGCATTTAGGGAGGAATGACTCCCCTATTTTCTGCACCAGTTTTGAGAAAGGAATGACAGGAGTCTTTATGTGGCTTAATAAATATACTAACTTTTTCTTAGACTGGTACCATCTAATGTATATTTTCTGAACTGTAGATCATTTGGACCTCAGTCTGGTAAAACACTTTTGAACCAAAAAAGATACTGTGATAAATGAAGTATTGTCATGAATTCAAATGGAAATGCACTTACTCTGATTTGGAACAATATGGTCTTAAAAAACAAAAGGTTTGGGGGTTTAGTTGTTTGGGGTTTTTTTGTTTGGTTGTTGTTGTTTGTTTGTTTTTTTTTTTAAATGACTGAATACATTATTGCTATTCAGGGTCCATTTGTGTCACTTACTGTCTCTCATATTGCTGTGAGTGCACTAGCTGTGAGCTAGAGTACCTACAACAGAAAGGCTGAAATCTGCTGTATCTATTAAATTTTCTATTTATTTATTTATAGTTTCTTTTAACCTTGTTGCTCACTGCACCTTCACATTCCCTGTTCCAAGCACTTTGCAGCTCAGGCTAGAAACAGTGAACAGCATAGCATGGATGTCAGTCTCTGTTCATAAACCCAGGGAAACACATTTAAAGAATGCACCAGTACAAAACTGGATTTACTTCTGCAACTGAAGAACTTCCCACTGTGTTGCTGCTGCCCATTTGGGTGATAACAGTCACACACAGGACCCAAAGGACAGATCTTACCCTAGGTTTCTCTTGTATGTCACCTCATCTGTTTGGGTCTCATTCCCAAAGTCTTAGATCTATCAATGCCATATTTGCTTTATTCTAATCAAACAATAGTCACCTTGTGTTTCAAGTGCCAATCTGTTAATTTTTTCCCCACTGTGCTGACAGTTTTCAACCTTTGTTTGGTTTAAATTATCTTATCATATTATTTTAGCCCACTAGGACATTACAATAATACAGCTGAGTTGTTTAATATGCTTCTTCAGTTGTTAAAATTATTACCGTACTTATTTCTATTAGCAAAAATCTCCATAGCTATCTCCTCATTCTTTTAATCATCACTCCCAAGAACTCAGTCTAGCTCTTAAATTTCTTTCCTTTTTAAGGTGACCAACCATCACCATCACACCCAACTTCCTCAGCCCCACCCTCCTTCCTAGTTCACTCCAACTTAATGCCAGCACTGTATCCTCATTTTCTACAGTATCATACATGCTTTCCTTCTGTCTCCTCTGCAATTATTTTTGGAACCATTGTGACGTTGCCATTTTCTTTATTTCACTGCAGGAAGACATCAGAAATGCAATTTAACTAGGTAACACATCCAAGAGCAACCTGGAAGCAAGTAAGCCAAAAGCGGTCATCCATTTTCATGGACTAATATGACATGTACTAATGGGCAGTCTAATAGACCAGTACATCAGTACAGTCACATACACAGTCAAGCTTACACACCATAGGTGCTCACATATATTCCAGTTACACCAGGTATTAAATTCTATCTATAATCTTTGGCAAAGAAGTAGCTTTCCAAAAGGCATACCAGTGTCAAAGGGAAGAGTATCTGCTGTGTCCTTCAATTTTTGATTGAGGAATTAAACACGGTCCCTTTAACACTAAAATCTTCAGTTTGAGTTTCTCTGTTTGCAACTTTCAGCCCTTTGCATTTTTTGGTTTATTTCAATTAAAAAAAGAATAGTAGCAGTAATTTTTTCACTTCTGTGTTCACCTAATCCAGTCATGTCTCCATCTTTTTCCTATAAGGTAAACCACTGAACTCCTATGTTCACCCTCACTGACATTTTTCTCTAAGTCATGGACAGTTTTCTGATTCTCTTGAATTATTCTCATTATTCAAAATGCAAATGCTATACACCCTCAGGCAACATTGACAGCTATTTTTGGTAGAAGTAAATCCACCTCCTTTCTATTTACTTCTTCCTCATTTTCAAGGATTTTGCTAACGCTGGTGGCCACACTGTAAGCCCAGCTTCAGCGTTTTCTGCTCTGACCCCTGAATCCTGTATGAACCTGTTTTCAGGGACAAAAGCCACCCTCCACATGTTATAGGAATAGTTTCTTTTCCATGTTCCTAAAGCACTCACTCTTCACTTGCCTTGGTTAAAACAACATGCTGCTCAAATTTACCATCATGCTCCTCTCTTTTAACCTATCTTTCAATTGTGCCTTTCATCATCTGTGCCAAATCTAGTAGAAAATGCAATTCCTAGAAAAAACTGCTGATGATCTCTCTCAACTGACAAATATTTTTAAAGATCTGTTAATTGTATCTTAATGGCTTTAACATGTACTTCTTAATAGCATACAATGCTATAAAGAAAAATCATGCCAAGCAGTATTAAACAGTTAACAAAAATCATTAGTTCTGCACAATTTACCTTTATTAGGCAAACTTGAATCTTACCAAGAGATGCAATTGAATCTGGCTGACAGATTTTATTCTCCATGTAAGTGTTCTGATGAACATTAACTACGTTCTTTACTTTTAACTCTAATTCATTAGTCTTCCAAAAATTACAACTAACAATGGGCTATTGAACTTAAAGATGTTAATCTGGTTCCAGAATAAATTTATAGAAACAAGTTACGGAACAAGTACAATCCATGATGAAAGAACTAACAGGGATTTAGAGATGTCAATGCATGGCCTTGCACAATCCCTCTGAAACAGCATACAAAGCAAACTACATTCAAGCCATTTCCTTTATGTTACCAAACTTTGAAATGAATTTGACCTGAAAAGGCTGTAGGGCACAGGATTCCCTAGTGTCATCCCACAACACAAGGACAAAGCAAGACAATTTTTCTATGGACGTGCAAACAAGCAATTGCCAGCAACATATAAGAAAGTTATCTGGCAACTGCAAAACAGCTGTCTCAGTCTACAACAGACATGATACAATCTAATATAGCAAAATATTTCATAAAGTTATTCATTAAAAAAAAGTAAGGTCTTACCACACCACTATTTCAATGGCAGGCCTAACGGCTTCTTTTTTTTTATTTTTTTTTAAATAAAGAGATATGAAAGTCCTGTGAAAAGAATTCAAATGAAAATAACTCTTTGTTGCCTCAGCCAAATCCCTCTCCTTATTGCCCTTAAGTACAGAATCCACCTACAAGGTTACAGAAATACTGAGGACATCAAGCTAGTCTCAAGCACAGTAATCTCTTACTTTTGGCTGGAGAACTATCAGCAAATATCTAGGTCAGGGAGCTATAAAGAGAAGAGCTAACAGAATGCTCACAACCTGACAGAAAATAATATGCATTTTGTGGACTGCAACAGTGAAACCTCTGAAGTGAACAAAGTTTATTCTGTCTGAATATAACCGTCTGAGGCCAGCAGCCAAAATAACCAAATAGTCTAACTGCACTTTTACAGTAAATTATGTATTTTCACAGTTGTAGATCCTATTACCAGATTACATCATATGTTTGAGCTAATGCTTGAAACTCCTGGCTGAAATCTATTATTGTGAGCATACTGTCAAGAAGTCTGTAGCTAAGGTAAGTCCTGAAATCTTATCCTGTGTTTTATAGTTCACCATTAAATGCACAGAATACTATAAAATAGTAAGATATAATCATATAAAAGTTCATTTTTATTCAGAAAATGAACTACTGGAGTCAGATAAATGCTACCTAGAAAATAAAAACGAAACAAACCACCATAAATGGTTTAAATACAGTTAGTGCTTGCTGCATATGTTAGCTGGGAGAAGACAGAAAAACCAACTCCTTTTTTAAAATAAATTGCACTAGAATTACAATGAAACAGGAATATATTCATTAAATGCATAGAATATATTAATCAGATAATATCAGGAAAGTGTGACTCAAAAGATAACCTTTAGTCATCATATAAGCAGTCCACCAGGGGCCACACAAAGTGATGAAAAGAACAGACTCTTAACATGCTAGCTGCTCCCTCTAAAAGTGATTTTTAATAAATGTTTGCACAACTCATCAAAGGAATAGTTTCTGTTGATATGTAGTACACTGCATACAGCATTCACTGCAAGTTACAAAAATTAAACATACCATAAACTGTCATCAATGGCTATAACAGAGGGATCACAACTCACTGAATTCAGGAAACTGAGCCTAATATGGGACTATCTGTGTCTACTGCACAACTGATTCATCTACAAAATGTATTTTATAATTTTTTTCCTTTGACTTAACTCTTAAAAATAGGCATGGAGAACACTTCAGATTCTGAGAATTTAAAATGAGAAAAGATTGGAGGATCTGAACAAGTAAGGACGTTAAAGAAAAAAGAGTCAGCGACAAAGTAATATAGCAATAAGAAAAAGGCAGCAAGACGGTAAAATACTGCTTAGCCAGATTAATGTTTACTGCACATTATGTAAATATCTCTGAATAATATAAACCCATACATGTTACAGAAAAGACGGTATTAAGGTCTTAAGCTTGTATACAACAGTCTTCACAGAAAACAAGGACAATAAAACAAACAGCCTTAATAAAAATATATTCTGGAAAGACGTGAAAACACTGACATATAATTTGTCGTATTTTCATTTCCAAGAGAGTTTTCAAGATTGAAGGTGAATCTATCATTCTTCGTTTACCATATTAATAAAGAGAACAAGAGTATTTAGGGCAACATCTGCCTGAATTTACCACCAAATGTTCTCTCTAGCCACAATTTGTAAAGAAATCCCCTTGACTTAAAAATTAAGATAACTGATCTCCTCTGGATCTAACTTCCAGTGGTATCAGTATCCAACAAGGACAAAGGCGTAAATGTACTCAAATATACATTTCAAAATATTTTATTTCTTTTTCAGAGACTGTTGCAACAAATAAATAAATGCTGATTTTTTCCTCAATACTTATTTTACTTTTCTGCACTGATTACTTTTCAGTCCCATTAAAAATGGTCATTAGTTTGACTTTTTCATCCAGATTTGTTTCAAGGGAGTCTAATCTTTATATAATCAGATGTTCTTTTGCATTGGTTAGATATCAGACTCTAAAAGACTAGGTTATATACTAACCTTTTCACATTACCACAAAATCCAAATCTACTAAAAGTGTTTGACTATAACAATATAGCTACTGTGGTAAGAAAGCATAGAGAAAGACTGCTGGGTTTATGGTAGTATTATTAGGCACCAGAGATTCAACTCTCAAAGGGAAAAAAAATACACATGACCCTCTTTTACGTTGCTCCTTTTCCATAAACAAGAGCTCCCAGAGTCCAAAATGTATGAATGTACCTATAGGTGCTTTGCAATTGCAGTACTTTAGCCATTAAATTACAATACATTATATACATCACCGTAAGAGGAACCAGATCTATCCTATGTGTTTTGGTTTTTTTACTCCATCTCAGATCCATGGATAATCACATCTGCTTTGCTGTCAAATACATACAATGGGCATTATATGCATAATTTACACAAAAATCAATTATATTACAAGTAGATGATTCAAGCAAACAGAATTTTCATAAACAGAGAAACCACACGTTTGCCACATATACAGTTCCCCTAGAGGGTCCGGAGAAGGGCAACGAAGCTGGTGAGGGGTCTGGAGCACAAGTCTTATGAGAAGAGGTTGAGGGAGCTGGGGTTGTTCAGCCTGGAGAAAAGGAGGCTGAGGGGGGACCTTATTGCTCTCTACAACTACCTGAAAGGAGGTTGTAGGGAGGTGGGGGTCAGTCTCTTCTCCCAAGTCACAGGCAATAGGACTAGAGGAAACAGCCTCAAGGTGCACCAGGGAAGGTTCAGGTTGGGTATTAGGAAGAATTTTTACACTGAAAGGGTTTTCAAGCATTGGGATGGGCTGCCCAGGGAAGTGGTTGAGGCACCATCCCTGGAGGTATTCAAAAGGCGGGTTGACATGGTGCTGGGGGACATGGTTTAGTGATGGTTTTTTTGTCAGAGCTAGGTTGATGGTTGGACTAGACGATCTTGAAGGTCCCTTCCAACCTAGATGATTCTATGATTCTATGATTCTATAATTCCTTATGCAACAGATAAGTAGCAGCTTATCCCAGATGTTTTTCATTTCTTTGCTCTCATGTACAAAGTAGTTGGTTTCAGAGCAAGGAGGGGAAATTCACATGGATCACTGAAGTGGCTTAAAGAGCATGTAACATCCTCCCACTCTACACACTATATGACATTAAATACATTTGCCAACTATATGTTATGGGATACGACCCGCTTACTTAAACTCCTGTAATCCTACTGCTACTATTCTTTTTCAAACATCTGCCACTCACAGTTCTCCTCCCTCACGCTTTCATTCATCTTGGCAGGCAGCTCTGCAGGAGTGACCAGCAGCAATGTTGTCTGCAGATCCTGGCAGTAGATGACAACTTGCTGGAGATGCAAGTGCTGCCTATTTCAGTGTGCTCTCTACAGGCTTCTATGCCAAAACCCTGTTAGGATATGGAAGTTTCAATTATTTAAATGAACTAAAATAACAATCAAGAGACAAAAAGAGGTCTCGTTCTGCCTTCCAGAAGAGGCAAAGGCCTTTCAGTGCAATGTAGAGGTCCAACTCATTGAGAACAGAGAGCTTGCACTTATTAACAACAATTAGCTTAAGCTACTTAAAAGCACTTTTAAAGAATCTTAAAAAATAGGCTGACAGAGTGTCTCATAGATACTAATGAGCCTGAATAGGATTATTAGCAATGATATTGGTAGAGAAAATCCTAATAATACCCATCCCACTGCTAGTAGTACGCCAACAACTGCAAATAGATTTACAAAAAGAAAGCATGAAAACCTCTAGATCAATTTATCATCTTTATGCTGAGGAAAAACAAGAGTTTATTATTGCTCAGTTTTTAAGCACAGATTCAAGTGTACCTTCATAAACAGAAAAGGTTTTTCTTTTTCCCACATAAAAGCTGCAAAAAAACCCAAAACCTAAAAGGAAATTCCACCCAGCATGCAGTCTTCTTTCAATCATAAACGCATGGGGTGAAAATACTGCCATTTCTACATGCTCAGGCCAGTACCTAGACAGTTATTTGTTACCTTTTAATTCACCAAGTGAAAAGGTAAAATGTTATTTGCACTGTAGAGGTAATATTTAAATTTGGAGTGTTGTATCAAGAGATTAGGTTACATCAAGAGGTATCTTCTAGCTCCTGCCAAGCTGGCATTTTATACAACATAGCAGACTCCATGGTCTGGGTGTACGAGGTGTTCATGTTCTGGTGTTGGTGGGAGGGGGTTGTGCAGTGCCATGTGTTTGTCATGGCCAGTTACAGCTGGATCCAACCACCTCCAACAGACCCACTGCAGGACACAGCCAAACCCATTGGCCATGTTGGTGGTGCTTCTGTGATAGCATATTTAAGAAAAGGCAAAAAAAGCTGGAGAGAGAGAGGAAGAGGGAAGGAAAAGAGTGAGAAACAGCAGAGAGACTGTCAAGGCCAGAGAAGGAGTTGACCTTTTAATTGGCCACACATTAAATTAATTTTCCCCAAGCTGAGTCTGTTTTGCCCATGATGGCAACTGGTAAGTGATCTCTCTGTCTCAATCTTTTCTCCCCACCCACTGAGGCAGGGGAGTGAGTGAGCAGTCAGGTGGAGGTCTGGTCCTTAGCCAAGGCTAGCACACCACACTGGGTCAAATGCTTAACAAGCAACTTCCAGTTTTGCAAGGGTAACTAGCAGAGCAATAGCGTCCAAATGATTTTTGGCATGAAAACCTTCTACTCTCCAGACACAATATATTTCATTACAAGGCCTGTTTGTGATTTAATTTTCTAACTTTGTCTGGAGACAGCTGCCAGGATACATATCGCCAAGAACACTGAGCCAGTAAGCTGAAAACAAGCTTGAATCCAGAATTCCAGACTGCACCAGCACAGAACTCATTCTGAATACATCCTAGGTTTACTAAGCTACATAAGACCATGACCAACAGCTGTATCTGAGCAAAGATTTAAATTTCTCACAATGTAACTAGAACATAGTACAACCTACTGAGTATCTGGCTGATAAAATATGCTTAGTGGTAAAATGGTAATGCAACACTCATTTTAGGATGAAAGAATAAATTGAAACTTAGTAAAAAATGTAACTGATACAGTCAGTCTACATAATTTTCAATATGCCTTTTGAGTGATGGCTGACATTCTCATCTTGAAAATATGCAAACCTATAGAGCGTTATTCAGAGACAGAATTCAGTGACACAAACCAACAGATAAAAACCTAATAGTTGTTCTTCATTTCTTCTAGAAAACAGCTTTTCACTCAGTCAAGCTTCAGCAGTACTGGTATTCTAACATCTCAAAAAAAGTAGAAAAGAAAAATCCTCTAATGTTTATATGCATTCAGTGCTCTAGACCCAATGAAACAACTGTTGCTTATTTGCCATCAGAAGATTTAAAAAACCAACAGCAACAAAACCAACAACAAAACAACATTGCCTATTCTTTCATTTTCAACACAGAATAGCTGTGTTTTATGTATGTACCCTGGAGCTAATCTGATTATAGACTGTGTGAAGGTATCAAGAAGGAATACAGACTTTGGGAGCAGGTAGAGGTACATGGGTTCTTCATTTTTAACTCCCTCCCCTCCCCTCCCCTCCCCTCCCCTCCCCTCCCCTCCCCTCCCCTCCCCTCCCCTCCCCTCCCCTCCTCTCCTCTCCTCTCCTCTCCTCTCCTCTCCTCTCCTCTCCTCTCCTCTCCTCTCCTCTCCTCTCCTCTCCTCAGTATGAGGTACATGAGCCTATGGCAGAGAGCAGCTAGGTCCAAAGATCAGGTGTCACCTTTCTTTTCAACATGCTATAGTCAATGTAAATCAGAAAGCATTAGCAAAGTCACTTAGGCCAGTGGGAACAGAATGATAACAAGGTTCTTTGTGTTTGTCGAAAAATGGAAGTCATAACAAAAGATGTAAACGAGAAGAGTAGTAGACATCCACCAGAGGAGAGGCTGTAGAAACAGAACATGTTACACAGACACGGCATCAAAAGGAGAAGAAATGCCAATACATAACATCAGCTCTATGCATCATCCTTGTTCTTTCTCAGTACTAAAACCCAGTGTCTAATCTTTCATAGACTGGAAAGGGAAGAAGAAAGCAACCAGCAATTTGGAGATCCAGGTGCAATGATCTACTTCTTCTGATAATACTGATAACACTGTTTTCCAACAAATTATTCAAATGCCTAAATGAGAAAGAGTAGAAAATAATTTCTACAGAAAACACCATCAGAAATCCTAGTTGAGACACTATCCTTAAACTTAAGCCTTTTTCACTACTTTAGAAAAGACCGAGAAATATGCTGTTTGATGAGATGTTCCTTGTCTCCATAGTAGATTGAGAAAGTATTATTAACTGCATCATGAGAAAGGGAAGGAGAAAAAAAGTAGTAAAAGGAAACTTGGTTAATACTGAAATAGACTTCCTAATGATGTTACTGTATGCCCCTCACAGCATTTTTCTAAAAAGAACTTAAGCAAAAATTTACCTGGAATAACGTAGGAATTGATCCTTGAAGCATGAACTAACTAATCTTGTGAGGTCAAGCCTGATTTTTCTGAGAGTTAATGTTAAAAGCTTCCTCTACCAAGGTCGTAGCAGTGAATATGGGTGATGATCATCTCTCATAGAAGAAGTGATAACACATAAATAGAATCCTTGTTGCTTATTTAAGAAAAGGACAAAACAGAAGTCAATATTTATGTTTTTTTAAATTTAGCCAATTCATAGCCTAAGATGCTGCTTCTTTTACAGATACAGCTCTCAGAAGACGGACCATATGTGCAGATCATAATGTTTAAATGAAGCTAAAGGTATCTGAAAAATATATTCTGAAACATATTCGGTATGGTGACACCTTACCTTAAACATTATCTTCAGTTTGTGGCATAATTTTTAATGAAGATATCAACAATCTACAGAGGTTGGGGAAAGCTCATGCTGGAAACACAATGTAGTTGGAGAAAACAGAACGAACTACAAAGAAAAGAATGAACGAAAATAAGGTAGCAGCCTTCTAGTATTCAAAAAAATTACAATCAAGAACGTGGTTATGAATTTTTCTTCATGTCTATTGGGCCTCCAGGGAAAGGATATGAGCAATGAGATTTACTTGGCAGCAAGATTATTTTGCTATACATTAGAAACTGGAATTTTTTCTATATATACAGTTGAAAAACTATAGGACATTATTATGTTATATATAATATGTTATATATATTATATATTAAAGTGTCCTTCCTGGGAGTCTTTTATGAAAATATTTCTATGTTCTTAAATTTATATAAGGGGTGGTCTAAGTAGGCATAAACAGGCCTCAACTGAACTGAATCAGTTGAGGTCAGGTGACCTTCATGCAATTATATTTCTGTGTGTCTAAATATTCCTGAAAATGTTAAACCTACAAATTTAATGCAGCCATGAAAAATTTATGTACCCATATCAGAAGGAACAAATCAGAAACTAAATGTATTTTAACAGTGAACTAGGTTAAAAAGTTATCCTTTTTAAAAATGTCTGAGGATTCATTGATTTATATCCAGAAACACCTACTCTTATATATATACAGCTTCATAAAAACTTCTGAATTTTAAATAATATCAACAATAATTAGAAAACAAAAACAGAGCAAAAACCCCAAACCTGTGAATGATTGGTATAAGATCTGATTAAGACCATCAGGATCTGGAAAAATACCATATTTTTTCTGAGGACTTCGAGTAACCCTGGAGTTTTCTAACCTGCTCAAACCCAATACTCAGCAATAAAAAATTGGTTCTAACTCAAAGGCTGTACTCTGTTTGACTCTAAAATACAACGATTTGTCAAAACATTCATGGTTTCCTCAGAGGAATGCCTTTCAGGTACTAACTGAGAAGTGCTGTGTCTGCTCTTGAAATCATAAAAGCTCTTATATATGTCATGCAGAACAAAGTCTCTCTCCCTTAAATTTGTCCTCCTGAAGACAACTACAAAATTCCTACTCACAGGCACTTACATTTCTTTTATATATCTTATTGCTTTTTTGGTCCTGTTTACTGACTGCTTTGTAAAAAGGAGAAATCCAAGGTTTTCTTATTAAAACACTCCCAAGGACCGACAACATGTGGCAACTCGTTCATAATCAAACAGCAAAAGGGCTCTAAGACTACATTACGTCGAAGAGCTCAGGGTCTCCAGCATGTGCGCAGTAGCCTTATGTTCCAACATATTTCTACCAGTAAAATATCAGAGGTCTGAACAGAACCAATATGGTATCAAGGACAAGCAGCAACTTTCCAGGGATTGAGATGACACCCTGTCAGAGCTCTTTGCAGCTCATGTTCAGAGAGGTACTGTTAAGTTCAACATGGGTGGAGAAAAACATGTTCACTTGAACAGGCATACCTTGAAAACTCGCCTGTGAAGTCAGCACTATAATCTCCCCATCTCATGAATTTTTCCACTCTTGTCTAGTGCCACTGTCACTCTAACTCAGGGTTCATAATTACACACTGAGTTCCTTCCACTCAGTTCTTTTGTAAACAGATTATAAATGAATAAAAGTTTCAGCCATTTTATCCACATTTTCAGGGTGATGTGAAAATGTCATAATATGACTGTCGCTCATCACGGAACATGCAACATTCTAATCATACAGAAAAGAGCCTTCACGTGCTGCGGTTTGTTTCAAATCAATGACCAACAACCACAAACAAGATCTTGGCATTTGAATAGGTACTCCACTAAAACTTTCAGCCCAGTACTAGGTTGTGGTCAAACACACCAGGTAGAATTTTAGGAACTAAAAGGACAAGGATAGAGAAAGTAGAAACTGTCACTGTCATAATCACTGAGTGACCTTCTAGCCTTTGCCTAGTTACAAATTTAGAAAAGGAGATAGCAGAACAGAAGGGAAGTGGACACACAAAGAAGAGGTATGAAGGGAGGATATGAACAAGAAAAATAGTTATAAGGAATGTAAATGAGGATATAACTATAATACATATGGCATAAGGTACCTAGAAGCAGCTGGATCACAAAGTCACAGATGTTATAGCATCTTTATGAAAATTCAGGTAGGCAAAGCCAAAACTTCCATGATCATGAGAAAAATGAAAAGAAAATCCATGGCCATAAATAATAATGTAGGTTTTAAATACTAATTTAAAATAAAACACATGAAAAAAAATGCTCAGTCGCATTATTCTGATATAAAGACTAGAATATTTACCGGAGACTAAGTCTTTCTGAATAGAAAGAGGACAGCTATTTAACAATATTTGAAGACAAATTAATCATTATTCCTTGTATATCTGTAAGCTTTTTGACCACTTATTATTGACTCTAATATCATATAAAATTGCATAAACAATGCTGAAGTTTGTTTTCATACTTTCACACTATTCCTTCTTACTAGTCCTGTTTTCATTTTTTTGCAATATAAATTGCCTCACCCTCCTGTTTCTGTCTCATTGCAAACTGTTTTTCCCACTCTCATCTTCTCTACCTTTCTTCCAGCTCAGAACTGTATTTGCTGCCTCACTACTTCTTTGCCCAAACTCAAATCATCATTCCTTTCTCATAATACATACAGATGCAGCATGCTATTTGACATACCAAAGGTAACAAAGCAATCAATCAGTAGAGGAAAGAAATAAAATGCTGAAGTTGAAATATTGAGTGTCATCCAATTGATTATTTGTCAGCTAATAGATTAAGTAATAAGATCTTCCCCCTTATACAAAAGTTTATGCACAGTGCAGTCAATGCTCATCATCAGTCTGGGCTTGGCCATTAAGTTTCAATCACATCAGCAACTTCAAACTGCAAGTTTGAAGAAAATCAGTGGTGGTGTTAACTACTAGCCTGCCCAGGGAGGTGGTGGAGTCACCATCCCTGGAGGTATTTAAGAAACGTGTAGACGTGGCTCTTCAGGGCATGCTCTAGTGCCTGGGATTGTTGGTTTGTGGTGGGGTGTTGTGTGTGAGGTTGTGGGTGTGGGGTTTAGTTGATGGATGCTGCTTTTTTTTTTTTTTTTTTTTTTGGGGGGGGGGGGGTGTTGTTGTTTGTTTGGTTTTGTGTTGTGTTTTTTTGTTTGTTTGTGTGTTTTTGTTTTGTTTTTTTTTTTTAATGTGGTTGGACTCGATGATCTCAAAGGTCCCTTCCAACCACTAAGATTCTGTGATTCTGTGATACTCGTCTGAAGAACTACTCATCTAAATCCCCTGCTGCCTGGATCTAAACACAGGGCAGGAACCCAGCTAGCATGTAGGCATACAGCACACTAGCCTAGCAGATGAGCTGCAGGGAGAGTCTGACAGGAAAACATTTATCATGTGTGTTTGCAGAGTTGGTTTTGGGCACAAATTCTCGACTATGCCTTTTAACTAACATTTCTGTGTTGAATGTACAACTTTACGTACATGCTGCAAACTCTACAAGCAGGAAAGTTTGTTTCTTGCTGCCTCTGTGGGGTGAAATACAAAGTAGGGAGCAATATCCCTATACTGACATTCTGAAACACAGAGATTTACTGTTCAAGTGGGCAAAAAAAGGTCTTGCCTCAGATGTGTCTTTGTCCTGTAAATCATTAACTACATATGCACACGTGTGGATCTCAACATGCAATTTACAGCATCAAAAAAATGAACACTTTAGGTTTCTTTTCAGAATGGAGTATTTTATTATGCAAGATGTTTCTCAAGGCAAGGCTGTTGCAAAACAATATGACTCCAATACATTAAGTTGAAGAAAAGAAGAAATGGACTATGCACTATTTATTGTAACAATTTATAGTTCCTAAAGCCATTTAAAACTCTTCCCAGAATATATTTCCAGGCTCCTCCTCCATTCCTCCCCTGTCATTATAAGAAAACACTGAAAGATGCTATTAATAAACCAGCAGTGAATCTTTCAGAGTCCCACCGAAACACACTAAGCCTGAAATTTAGCTTTTACCTGTGGCAGTTTGGTAAGGCTGTTATGAGTGTGTTGTCCTAGACTGTTATGGTTTGAGAGAACCCATAACAATCTATTGTCGTTACACAACTATTCTATCACCCGATGACCCCTCCCCACCTGGAAAGGGGAATCGGGGAACATGAAGAAATACAAGGGTTGAAATATAAATAGATTTAATAGACTAAGACTAAATAATTAACAATAATACTAAAGAACCAGTATTAATTCCGATACTAATATAAGATATACAGAAATTATACTCAGCCAACTATATCAGTAGGAAGCTGTGCACTCCCAGCAGTGGATAGCAAGTATCGGACACTGGGAGCACAATGGCTTCAGGAGGAAGGGAAGGTCTCAGGGCTCTGGCACCGGGGCAAGGAGCTGTCTGGACCGCCGCCATCAGGGAGAGAGCCCACTACGCAGCAAACTTTTCTAATTTATATTGGATGTGACGTTCATGGTATGAAATACTCCTGTTGGCCAGCCTGGGTCAAATTCCCAGGCCTTGCTCCTCCTTGTCCCTGCACCTGGCAAGGCTCGAAAACACTAACCTTGAATCCCACGGAGCCTGGCTGGCTATAAAGTAAATATTTTCACAAATTCAGACACTAGAGTCTTCTAAAAGTGCAATTTTCCCCAGCATTAGAAGAAAAGTTAGTCCTGTGTCTCTCAACCCAGGACATAGACTAATTTTGCAAGCAATTGCTGCCTGAACTTTTAGAGGAGTGAATTCAAAAAGATTTTTCTAAGTGATCATAAGACCTTCACTTGTGAGCTCTGTCTTCCTTCCTATGTTACCATAAGTTGCAGAGAGCGGACTTGCTTGACCCGAGTGTAAAAATAGCAGGTCCTGCCTTCCACCTTTAGGATCAAATAAAGCTAAAATGAAACCAATGACCATTACTCTGGTGTCAGCGCTACCTAACTTCACACAGGGATCAGAATTCATTTTGAGCATCAACAGGTCCCATTAGGGCTAATGGATAAAAGAGCTCCTTCAGCAAAAGATTTTAGGAAAGGTGTTCAGCTTAGATAAGGGTGAGAGCTGGCCAAACTCTGGATACACTATTTGGTTACAGAAACCTGTTCCTAGCTTTTTTATAACCTGCAACAGAATTTCTTGCTCCTCAGAGAATACTGTTCTTCTGTGTGCACTAACAGTGAAGACCAAGGACATTGTTCCATCTTTTTTGTTCTGTTAGATATTCAAATCTCGCTAAGCCAGCCAGAAATAGATATCTGCAATGATATGTCATGCAAGAAAAACTTGCCAAAGGAGACCTACATGCATATTAAATATACAAAACAACCCATCTTCTGCTTTCTCACATGCTGAGGTCTTCACTGCAGAGAAGCTCACTTCAGAGAGAAAACAGGCAGATAGGTACAAACAATAGGTGTCCTACTCTCCTATCGATAAGCTGTCTTTTTCCTTCCTGCTGGGTGTCCTACAGTGTCTTGCAGTGAAGTCCTTCCAAGACTTCAGCATTTAATTTCAAAACTTTGCCATGTCTTCTTTCTGGAGGACAAAGGGATTTTAGGGTTTCTTTCTTTTTATTAAAGAAAGTCTAACTTATTTCTTTGGAACAAATAGTGCATGCTATATCTTCTGGTTGATATGTCACCAGAATTCAGCAATTTGGTATCACAAGGGTAGAGGGTATCCCCCTCTATTATAGAGGGGGAAAAAAAGAAATAAAAGCAATTAACTAGTTTACAAAAAAAAAATATAAATCATTCTAGGTCAGGAATAAAAAGACCCCAGGCATTCTGTGGATGATCACATTCTAAGTTTCATCATTATTTTTGGAAGAGCAGAAATATTATTTTGTGGATGAAGATTCACAGGAAAATATATTGTAGTTTAATGTTTGGTGCTGATATTTGGTGCTGCATGTGTAGCATGTTAGTTACACATAACATGTAAACCACGACAAGTAAATATTTATAATGCAATCAGCTATTTTTGCTTATTTTCTTGTAGTTCTGATATAATCATTAAACTATCATCATTGCCTTCTAAAATTAATACCTGAAAAGTATTATGGGTTATATGTTGCATTTTAAAAAGTCAATTTCAATGGAAATTACATTAGATTTCCACAATAACCACTTAATTTTTAAATTTACTTCTTATATAAGTAGCTCACTGCCAATCCCAGAAAACTGTAATCTCCTCATTAGCTTTAACTTGCAGTAAAAGATGTAAATATTGGTACAGCATCAACTTTTAAAATTTTGTAACATCTTAACTTTCTCATTTTAATGCCTCCAAACACAGAATAAATGAATCCCAGGAAATTCATATCAGCCTGCTTTTCTTCATGGGAACAGTAACTGGACAACAAAGGAATTGGATCTGAATCCAATTACTGAATTTTGTCTGTTTATTATTATAACTAGTAATATATTGATATAACACACTATTCACAGCTAAATATACAATAGAATCGCTACTATTCTGTTATTGAAGTTCCTACTTGAAATTCATCCCACTTTGTCCGGCTAAAATATGAAATCATCAAAAATCATTAATCAGGAGTTGCTCTAAAATGAGGCATCAAAGTAGTACATTTTTCATGTGCATTGCTCCCTGAAGAATAAAAATTGAACACCCACTTGAGACAGAAGAGATCCCTCAAGGAAACATGAACCACGAGATATTCTGAATTGCTGGTTGCAACAAATTGCAGAACATATTAAGAGGAAAACCAGGCCATCGTTTTCATGCACAGAAAATGAATTTCATCCCATGGGGGGCTCCTCGGCTTTTCCAATGGTGGAGACATGAAAGTTTTGCGTACTGGTGCCTGTCCATGTCCACAGATGTGTATTGCAGCAGAAGGGAACACTGGTGCCCAAGAGAACAGTACAGGTTGATTAGTCATTAGCAAGACTTCTCTGTGTTGTATGGTGCCCAGATAAATAAATTTTAAAAACCCACGTAACTCAATTCCTATAGACAAGCCTCAGTTATCCTTTCTATAGGCTAGGACATGTTTTCACAGCAAACACCACTGAACGTGAGAGGTAGTTCTCACTAAGAACTTTGCCATCCCCGAGCTTGTAGAGACCAGCTGTGTCAGCTCAGGCTGAACCCAGAAGAGCCATGCAGGAGACAGCCACAAGGTACTTTACAGGGAATCAATCGATTTTTCTGTTCTCAAACACATAACAGCTATTTCCATTGTGTTAGTATTATTTTGATGCTGAATAACGTATGTCATTCTTGTTTTGTCTAACAGTAGTCTCTTAAACCTCCACTGCAGCATGCTGTCACTGCATGTCACCACTAAAGCAGAATAAAAATTCATGATTTTAGTAAGTTGCGTAAAGTTCTCCGGTGGATGGCTTCCCCTATACCTAAGGTAAGAGCCTTGCACTGTTATAGTCAAAGTGTACTTCCAGTGCTCTGTGAGGCTGCAACAAACATACCCCATCGATCACTTTTGATCAAATCAAATCAAATCAAATCAAACTTAATATCAAAGTAACTTCATGAAACATAAAAAATTTCCAGAACAATCTCCCCACAAATAATCTCCTGCCCAAGTGTCATCCATAGAGATGCTCCAGCTCTGTGAGGGTCATTTGGGCTGACGTAGTTTGAAAGTGCTTATTTAAAACTCTTATTTGTCAAACAAATCTTCTGTGTAAAGTAGCTGAAGAATTTGTAAGAGTATGTTGATCAACCTGTAAATAAATTGCATTAAGCACTATCATCAGGTTCATATCCATCACTAGTAGCATGTCAACACACAGTGCAAACACTTCAGCTATCAAACACTGACAGCTCTAGGTGTAACTAATATAATTTGGAAGAAAAATATGCCACTGTTTTCAGAAAATAGAGATTACACTGTTTTTTTTTTAAAAAAAAAAAAAGCCTAAACCCACACCTTATTCTGGACAGCTTGACTATTTTTTGAGCCAAAAGAAAAGTAAAATATTGCTGTGTTCAGTCTACGACAGCTGTAAAACCCTCTCACATAAAAGTGAAAGGACAAATGGTATAAATAGGAATCTATTCACTTGATAATAGATATGGACTTACTGGACTGGCATGTTTATGTTGACAGACAGACAACATAACTGTCAGCAGTAGATATATTTATCAGCAAAGGTTTACATATAGGAATTAAATTGTGTATTTCACCATAAGAATTTCTATTTAAAACCATCTGAAGACATTTATTTCAGTATTTAGTTGCATTTTCATCCTGCACTAGTTCCTCTTATATTCATTAGATGTGCTCTCATTTAATTAGATTCTCTCTGTTCTCACCAGTTGCCTTTCCTATCCTGAGGCTACTCCTGCTGTTTCAAATTTTTTGTTTCAGATTACTGCTTGTTCGGCTCACCCTTGATTACTTTCACTGTTATTTTTACCTGGATGAATTCTATCTCTGAAACTTATTTTACCAGATTTTCCACTATTAGAACAAGTACCTGGCAAACCCTTTTTTCTTCCACTTATTTCTACTAATTTACCTTTTGGATTCTTTATATGAAGACTCCATATTTTCCTTTCCTGTTAATAGTACAGATATAATTGAAACGGAAATATCAGGGGGAAAAGAAAAAGATAAAAAAGGAAAGAGTGCTTCAATTTGAAAGTTACTGAAAACATCAGTCATGTCCCCACTCACCCCCCACCAATCATAGGCCAGATAACTGCATTGAAAGGAACTGTAGTCATGAAACTGTAAGAGAATATGGTTTGATATCAGTGTTATACTGAAGAAATTGTATGTTAGACTGACTATATCACAACAATACCTATCGCAAGTCTGAAAATCTGAAATGCTGCTATTGCATGCAGTCTTCAGTCTCTCCTATCTAAAGTCTCTCCCGAGAGAGAGAACTCTCTCACAGAATTCTTCATTGTTTATATAACCCCAGCTCCTTTCATAGTCTGCTGGACCAATGTGTACTTTGTCCAGCACAGTGGCTTCAAGCATCACTATAGCTGTTGTAAATCCCCTAAAATTTAATAACTTTATTTGCAAAGGAAGAGATAATAAACCTTCCTTTGTCAGCATAGGTTATATTAAGACAATGACATTATTCACAAATGTGAACAAATAAAATTTATGTTTCTTTATTCAGATTTGACATTTGGTATTCCTGCCACCGAGAAACATTTTTTAATTTCCATACAAGAGATATTTTCCGTGTATTATTTTTAATCAACAGTTCCATATTCCTACAGACTAAGATCGATCTTTTTACAGTGAATCTTCTCTCATAAAAAAGTTTCACCACAGAAGGCAATCATGTTAGACTTCTTAAGTGGCATTCAGAAATAATTAATAGAAAACTGCTTATTACTATTATAACTTTTATACATAACACGGAATGTAAAAAAGGATTCTGTAAGGGTTATTCCACTTGCCTGCTGTCTACTTTCCTGAGATGGTACAAGGATTTTACACATTGAGAGAATCACATTGAGAGAAATACACAATTGCAAAAAAGCATATTTGCAGATGCAATTTTGGGTTGCAGAAGCAGTACTCATCACTATCCCTACAAAGAAATTAATGGGATTTGCTTGCAGTAAAACATGCCATTTTACTCATAATTTGAAATATAAGAATAATAACTTTACTGTATGTTTATATATATTTCACTTTTCCAATTACTGAGATGAGGTTAACTGGAAACACCTGTTGCTGGAAATAATGTACTCTTTTTTTTTTTTTCCAATCTGTGTTTCTTATTTAAAAGCAGTCACAGGAAATAAAAATGAAGTCACATCTTGAAAACTGAAGAATCTTTATTCAGGGAGAAAATCTATTTCAATCATTTTTAGAGCTTAAAGCATGTGTTTGGGTACATTTCTTCCCAAATGAACCTTTCAAAATGGGTAGAAGAAACAAAGATAAATTCATGTAAAAAAAGTGCTTACAGCTTTCCAAAAGTGTTCAAAAATCTGTAAAATGTGTGTATGTACAACACTAGAAGAGTAAGAAGTATCACTAGCACCCTTTGGAAAAAGGCTTTTGTTACCGTGTGAGATCAATTTGGATTATAATGGCAGAAGTTTCCTATCACACCACAATTCTTCAGGTGTAGGTACACCTAACATCAAATGCCTTTCACAAAATTCTTCAACAATAGAGAGAACTGCTTGTGTCTATTTTTTTTTTCATATTGCTGAATTCAATTAGTATTTTTGAGAGCAGAATTTCCACTGTGAATCAAAGGAAGACATTATTTATCCTTTCCTCTTTTGATGTTGAATTACTGCTCCTGCACGTACTAAACTTAGTTCTGTTTTTTCTCTTTCTTCAAAGGCACAGATAAGCCAAGCAATTATAATCGAAAGGTAGATTTAGAAAGCAAAACACAATACCACTGCAAATTCATTGCACTGAAGGGCAAAGATAATTGGTTCCAAATCTGTCACAGAAAAAAAGATCTGAAGTAACAATAAATTGTTGCAGAGAGTATACAGGAATTACACAAGATAAAAACCGGACCTCCCCTGATCTGAAGTTATCAGCTAATCCTATTTTAAAATCCTATTTTATAATCCTATTTTAAAACAAAATATATTATTTATCTCCTAGAGGAGGTTGCCACATTATTAATGGCACTCCTACTGTTCAAGTCAGAAAGTCTTTCATATTATAGAAGATGTGTAAAGACGCATATCTCTGAAACAACTTTTCTTCCAACACTTCAGCTCTGGTCCTCCTAAAAAGAGAGTCAAAGCTCTCAACATCCTGATATGCCCATCATGCGCACAGATGTAGCAAACAGTGCAAACTCAAATACAAAGCAAGAACCACCTTTTTCAGAAAGCCCAAACCCCCTTCCCTCCTTTCCCACTTACCCCATAGTATTGTAAAGCAAACCTATAGGAAGTTAGACCCCCTTAAACCCATTCCCTTTTATATCTGACCCTACAAGTTTTCCAATATTCAGCTCACCTTAACCTTTTGCATCCAAATTTCTCTGTCTTTGCATTCCTTTCTCATCCAGTTATTCAGAACTGTTTCCAACACCACACAGGCAGGTGTGTTCCAGCTTTTTTTAAAAAAGTTTCTTCAATAAAGAAGGTTGCAAAGATGAGGTCTACGGTTTAGCTAAGTTTAACACAATATAATACATGCAAGGCACACACAGGAAAATAATCCCTCACGATGTGCAAAAAACCAGGAAATACTAATGAGAGACAGCTAATAAAAATATAATGCTTATGGATTCTATGCATTCAAATAATTTGGGAAAGACAGCATGAAATGAAATGAAATTTATGCACTAAAATTGGAACAAGAAAAAAATACATTATATGAACTCTAGGTTCTTAGGTAGTTGTGTGAAGTCAATATGAAAGCTAATGGATCTGACTAGCCTTGGAAACACATTTTTTCCTTCATGTCTGGCAGCAAAGACCTGCACAGCATAGTTCCTTCTACCTGCCCTCCCAAGTAAATAGTCTCCTGTCTGGAGACATTAAATATAGCATTTAATTAATATATAATTTAAAAATGTATTGCAAATTTGAAAGTTTTATGGGAAAGTTCTTACTTGTGAAGAAAGTAGAATAAGATACCAGGTACTGGATAAATACTGAATTTTCATCCCCAGCTACAATCATTCCCTGTTTCCAGTTGATGCTTACTGATGTAATGTTCAAGACAAAAATACCCATAGAATATAGCAGAATTAATAACATAATCCCTATAAGATAAGTAGCAAAATATGAGATTAACTCCAGTATGAGAAGATGTGAGAGCAAAGGAAAGAATCCACAGGGAAGTAAGGGAAGAGAGGTTACAAATTATGGTAATTAAGAAACACAGAATACCTTAGAAAACAGGCTCTTTGATTAATTCCACAAGATCAATAAAAAGCACAAAGAGATGAGGCTAATCTGAGTTTCTGGAATGTTGGGAAAATAAATTGAGAGATCAATAATTTGGATAAATGTAAAAAAGTGTTAGCTTGTCAAGACCAGCATCTGCCATTAAGAAGAGTGTATTTACCAGAGCTTGGGATGACAGTGAGAAAAAGCCAATCACATAACAGAGGAAACAAAAGGACCAGAAACTGAGGTATGAGGAGAGAGAGAAATGAAAACAGAAAGAAGATGCACTGCAAAGAAAGTTTATTACTGTAGACAATGTGACACAAAAACAAAAGAAAGATACATAACCCTGAAGAGCAAACTGCAAAGGTCACCTGTTCCTAGAAAATTATGTGGCCAACTTAGCTAGATCTCATAAGATATTTATTATGTGGCTATAATATGGATTTGCTCTGGCTACAATTGCTAATGCATGTGAATATCTAATTTCACATAACATTCTTCTAGTTAATTTCACCCCTTAGTTGTATAAATATCTTAAAACAAAGCTATAAAGCAATTTTATTATGGTATAATCGTGCAAGATCTTTCACTAAAATCAGTACATACATAGTCATGATATATATGATAATATAAACTCAAATAGTACTCTGCACCTCATAGAATAGTTTCATTTGCAAGGTAAAAAAATAGGATATATTACACCATTTTTATTACATGACATTATATCCCTGCATTTCATGAAATGGAAATAAGGAATCACTCAAAACAAAAGGCTATTTTCTATAGATAATATGCAGGCTTTCTTTAACAGCATTTAAAAATAGTTAGGCAACTGAGTATTTTTGAAATGGCAATAAGTATCTAGATTAAAGTAAATACACTGTCAATGAAAACCCAAGCATGTTAACAGAACAAGGGCAAGTGTAGGGTGCTGCACCTGGGGAGGAATAACCCTATGCATCAGTACAGGTTGGGGGCTGATCTGCTGGAAAGCAGGTCTGTGAAAAAAGACCTGGGAGTCCTGGTGTACAGCAGGATGACCATAGAATCATAGAATCACAGCATGGTTAGAGTTGGAAGGGACCTTAAAGATCATCGAGTTCCAACCCCCCTGCCATTGGCAAGAACACCTCCACTAGAGGTGTTTGTTTTATATTACATTATATGTGAATTCACTCATATACATATATACATTATATGTGAATTCAGATTATATGTGAATGTTTTATATTGCATAAGTGAAAAATATTAAATATTACATTGCAATTTTTTTTAAACTAGTAGGAAACTTCTAAGTTTTATTATCACTTAGAATAAACCCAGGCCCCATGTAACTAGTTCTGTGACAGAGGTGACATAATAATATCAATTTTATGTTGCTACTTTGGGCAGTAAATAGAATATGATGGATTTTGAGATGGTTATTTCACAATATACTGAAACAATTGTGTTGAAAACCTGGCAGTAGAAATAATTAAATTTAAGTGACAATTTGTGCATCAATAACACACATGAGAAGCTTAATAAATCATTCACTTAACAGCCACTGGAAAATCTCTTAATGTGAGAAATAGCAGAGGTAATTTAAAAATAACAAAGAGCCCCCACCAGAAATGGAAGCGAAAATATATATAATTTATTCTACACACAATGTGACTACTGTGTATACTTGTTGCAAATGATAGTGACCAGCAGAGTAATAAACACATCTAAGAAAGCAAGATAGTCTACTTTTAAATCAGAAGAAAATTGGGAGCTAACATAATTGCAATAGCCATAACACAAACATTTCTGCTCTCTACAGGGCACTTTCAGAGGGAAAGGAGGATGCAGAAGAGTAAGAAACAAAGGAGTGACTTTGAGCCTGGGCAGAAAGGGGACTGGGTGGCAGGGGAAGGTGTTTTTAGTTTTGTCTTTGCTTCTCTCCATCCTAGTGTATTTTTAATTGACAATAAACAAAATTCATTTTCCCTAAGTTGTGTCTGTTTTGCCTGTGACCCTAATTGATAAGCACTCTAGTATCTGCAGTAATAGCCAGGCCTCCTATCATAAATGCAGCGCAGCTGCAGCATTCACATGGCAACTTGATCACAAACAAAAAAACTGTAAGTAATTCAGAAACCAGAATGCACCTGTGTACTCAGTAACATACAAAGCATACTTTGGCTTTAATCAATTTTAAAAAATAACAATATCCTCTAGCTACTGGATAGCCAACTTCTGCAAGTCCAATTCCCTTCCAAAAGTCCTGTTTCCAAGAGGTGTATTAGATAGCTAAGATTCCTAACAATCTACAGAGATTTTAATTTGTAAAATGTTTCCTGATGGGCAAAATATGTTTATTTTTTCTTTACTTTGCTGCATTGGCAGCAAATAGTATCAGAAGAAAATCTGAAAATGCCTTTCCTTGTCCCATCAACAAGAACAGCAACAACCAACCAACAATTTAAATATTTAATATATATTTCTGATTTGCAGTATGTGATAGAGGAGATCATCTTCACTTATGTTTAACAATCTAAGAACTGGGAGATATGTGCACATACATGTAAGTGTATTTGCCACTTCAAATCATAGAACATTGAATTTAGTGAAGCCAAACCAAGTTGCCTTTGTATTTTCCTGCTCATTTTTCACTCTCTTCAAAGAATGAAAAATTCTATTAAATGCCAGTTTAAAGTAAAAAGGAGTCAACATTTTCCATTAGGAAACGGTACTCTTTCTATATCCAAGTCTATCTATATGCACTGTATCTCTATACTACTGGTTAGTATGACCAAAGTATGGTACAATAGGCTTGTAGCAAAAATGTTGGATGAACCACAGTGAAAAGAAAATGTCATCATCCAATAATTACTGCTGTATGTCTTCTCTTTTGATGTTTTATCTTTCAGAGGAAAAAATAATTATATCAAGGAACATTTTTTCCCTAAAGAAGATTCTACTTGAATCCCAGTGATTACTGTTGAATTCAGCAGACGAAGGTTCTGCAGCTTTACATAGTGGAAATGTTTCTTTTTCTGCTTTTCTACGCAGTATGAGGGATTCATATAAAAGATTATAGGAGTTACATCAATATTCAATGACAAATGGCATAGTTAAGGTTAAAGTTTGGAATTGTCAGCTTTTCCAGCTTTCTAATTTTTTCTGGATATTCTTTAGCCTATAGTAGCAGCATCAGTAGATCACACCATCCTAAGGTGATAATACTGGCAGGTTGTGAATAATTAATTTGAAATGGAGAGAAGGGGAAAATTTGAAGTTCTGTTCTAGCAACTTCAAGGACACTACAACTGAGACTCCTTTCACATTCGCTAAGGATCCATTTGCAAAAACAAATGTCACTGGACTATGCAGTGGATTTGCAGCTGAAAGCTAAGGTGGATTTTTTTTTTGTTTGTTTTTGGTTTTTTAAGTTTTTTTTGTTGTGTTTAATGTGTTGACAAACACTACTGGAAAGATTCTCAAAGGGTTAGGAAAAAAGGAAAATAGAAAAATAGAACTTAGCTATCATAATTCTTGATAATTAATTGCTGTATAAGAATTAACATATATTCAGCATCTTTTTAAATGTCAGTTCCTTATAGGTAGATTTTGTGCAACACAAACCTGTAACACTATAATAATAAGTAATTCTCCTTAGATAAGGAAACAGATCTGTTAATAGAACATGAAGTAAAGAAGCAGCTTAAAACCAGAAACTTAATTTCTTCCCATGGGTATATCACACAGTATTTGTTTACAGATGGCTATTTTTTAAGTTTAAAAAACCCAAACCAAAATACTCAAAACAAGATGCAACAAGAAATTTACAAAGATACAGTACAACAGCTCAGCATTCAGAAAGAGCTTCAATTAAGTTCTCCATTTTATAAACAAAATAGTGTAAGATAGAAGAAAAGCAATTCCACTTTCTAAATATTATACATTTGCATTGCTTATAGATGAAAAACCGTGCCAATACAATTCAACAATAAGCATCTGTAACTTAATTATAAACCAGTTTCCTCTTGACTGCTTCCTTTATAGATGCAGTGAAGAAAAGAAGGTATTTGAGATTTGTAACAGTGCTCTGAAATATGCTTAAGGACTTCCTTTTGTTAGGCGTATTCGTATTTTACAATAAAAATATAGAATCATCTGGAATATAAAAGCATTAAGGATAATTTCATCTAGTTCCTTTCAGACAAACCTTTAACAAAGGCCTCTCAAAAACAGCTACCGAAAGTACTCTGAACTTATTATCTAACATTATAGAAATGAAAAGATACAGCTATACTATTCAAAATGCTTCATGTTAGAGTATGCTCAAGCACAATGGTCAATTTTAAAAAGCAGTAAGGTTAAACAGGTGGTGAACAAAATTCCTTTTTTAAAATAGTCTTATAATTTTCTTCCTCCTTATATTGGCAAGTTTCAGAGTCTCATGACATCCTATTTTAATAATTCCAGAGTTTCACTGAAATTATTGGCAAATAAAGATGGTATTTCTGGTATATCTGGTATTTCTCATAAGCAAAAACCAACATGAACTCTCCCTATTACATCTTTTCTCTCCACCCAAACAAGAAGACAAATACAGTACTTTTAAACTAACATTTCAGGTTTCTTAACCAGTGAAAAGACTGAAAAGCAAAGCAATGCCATCCTTTTTCCACACCTAATGTTAACAACTCTAGGCATTAAACATGTTCAAGAACAGCCAGCATGCAGGTGAAACTATCTCCCTCCAACAGCTTTCAAGCGTATCAATTCAAAAACACTACAAAATGAAACAAGGTAACTGACATCCTACAGATATATGTTTCTTTTTACTTGGCATACATAACACTAAAAAAAAGGAAAATTCACGCTCCTCCACTTTCTTTCTACAAGGTGTTTTAAGACCAAATGTTGACAGACTTGCACAGAAAAGCAGACCTCTTAGTGAGATAGGGAATAGTCAGTATTCTCTGTGTATTTCCCTGCCACAAGTCTGAAAGGCTATGGATAAAACTTTAAAGTAACAACTGATGTAATACAACCTTCCATCTGATTTTATGAAGGATTTTTTTTTTTTTATGAAAGGATTTTTTTCAATATTTTCATTACTTCCAAGTAAGAATCTAAGTAAGAATTCTTTTTACTAAAAGAATTTATAGCTTCCATTTAAGAAACCCACTAGAAAGATGATGTTCTTTAGAGAAAGTATAATCTTGTCAAATGTGAATTTATTAAGGATAATTTGTAGTGTATTAAATGCTACAGGTTTATATTATTTATCATTAAGACTCAAAAAAACATCTGTTTTGTAATATCTGATGTATTCCTCCCTGTGTGACATTGTTAACTTCATTACTTTTATCTCTGTCTTAAGAACAAGAAGGTTTCAGTCCCTTCCCACATGAAACAGTCATTCAAAGCTGCAAAAAGAACAGACATGAGGGGCTGTATCTGCTGCCTAAAATGTGACAGCGGATGAAGTGCTTTGCCTATACAGAGAAATCTGCTCATAAAGCAATTATCTGAACTCTCTATTTCTGTAGAAATAACTAGTCCAGAAGAACTGAACTTTCTTAAATATAAATTGTAAAAATGGTTCTTAAGCTTTGTTACCACTTCCATTATCTCTGAAAAAAGACTGCCTTGTAAGTTTCCCCTCTAAATACCCCAGACACAACGCTTCTTAAGATTCTTACAAGGCTATAAGACTTGGCAAACTTGTGACTCACCATTATCAATAAAACCAAATTTTTGCAATTTCTTTTGCAGGTCTTTCTTTGGTAGCAGTAGCTGCATTGTACCATTGGAAGCTTTATGGCTCTGAAGTTTCTGGAGGTTAGCAAATGTGGCACCCATCCACAAGGAGGGCTGGAAGGAGGATCTGGGGAACTGCAGGTCCTTCAGTCTGACCTCAGTTTGTCCTGCTTGACAAACCTGACTTTGTATGACAAAGTGACCTGCTTAGTGGATGAGGGAAAGGTGTGAATTTTGTTTACCTGGACTTTAGTAAAGCCTTTGACACTGTTCTCCAGCATTCTCCTGGAGAAACTGGCTGCTCATTGCTTAGATGGGCACACACTTCTCTGGGTAAAAAACAGGCTGGATGGCCAGGCCCAAAGAGTGGTCGGGAATAGAGTTAAATCCAGTTGGTGGCCAGTCACAAGTGGTGTTCAACAGGGCTCAGTACTGGGACCAGTTCTGTTTAATGTATTTATCAACAACCTGGACAAGAGGATTGAGTGTACCCTCAGGAAGTTTGCAGATGACACCAAGTTGGGCAGGATTGTTGATCTGCTTGAGGGTTGGAAGGCTCTACAGAGGGATTTGTAGCCTGCATAAATGGGCTGAGGCCAATTGTATGAGGTTCAACAAGGCCAAGTACCACATCCCACACTTTGGTCACACCAAGCCCATGCAGCACTACAGGCTTGGGGAAGAGTGGCTGGAGAGCTGCCTGGCAGAAAAGGACCTGGGAAAATTGGTCGACAGCCTGCTGAATACAAGCCAGCAGTGTGCCAGCAGGACTAGGGAAGCGATCCTCCCCCTGTACTCAGTCACAGCAGGATTAGGCAAAGTACCGGCAAAATGTGGCCATTGTATGCTACAATTGCTGGAAGCTTTCCTGTGCAATGATCTGTTTCTGCAGAATGTTAAAAAGTGTAGTTTATAGGACCCTAATGTTTTAAGGTACCATTCCATAGAGAGAGTATGTTATCCAAGTCAGAATACAATGCCAGGATTATTCCTTTAATTCTGTGTAACGTGCTGTTTCTTAGCTTTTGAAACCCCTACCCTAGGTTCATGTGTTTTCTTTGACACTCTACTTACCTAGACATCATCAACCTAAAATTTAGTAGAATGCATGTGAAGCAAAGGTAATATAATATTACCATAGAAATCTTGGCAAAGAATTCTAAATTTCTCAATAGCCAAACTTTATAACATTCACTTCTAGAAGTCAAAATTTAGTCAGTCCTTCCATGGAGTAATAATGCAACAGAAGTTACAGCAACATCAGTTACATTAACATCCCTTATTAAACAGTGATGTAAATGAAATATTTCTTGCCATTTTATAAATAAGAATTTCTTACAAAAATGAACTCTGAAGCAAAAAGGAAAGTAACAAAGCATCAAAGAATTGTGATGTGAAGGCTAAATGCAAAGATACCTAAATCTGACAAAATTATCCCATGTGTGGGGATATGGCATGGCTGGGATGTAAAGTTCAGGCAACATACAACATGTTTTAAGTCTAAGGACAAAATGGTTCAAGAAACAATGACTGGAATAAATGGCTCTGCAGCTGGAAAATATAGTTAACTTTTCTTATACATACCAGCACAGAAAAAAGGTGGAACACTTAACTCACTTTGGATTCAAATAAAATATTTTTTCACTAATTTCAACTGCATACATAACAAGGTTGTATCCCAAAAAAGGGATGCGTTCAACATCTTTAATTGCTCAATTTTAAGTCATTGTTGTCACGATTATTTTTTATTATTATTTTTTATGTTTTTTTACTTTTAGTGTTTTTTC
This sequence comes from Numenius arquata, assembly GCF_964106895.1. Classification (NCBI taxonomy): domain Eukaryota; kingdom Metazoa; phylum Chordata; class Aves; order Charadriiformes; family Scolopacidae; genus Numenius; species Numenius arquata. Next base: position 50,630,482 of record NC_133616.1, read on the forward strand.
ATGGTTCATTTACTTTTAGTAAGTAGAATTCCAAGATTGCAAGTAAAAGCATTTTACAAGAAACATAGCAGATATAAACTAAACACATTTCCTAGGCTGCTCAGCCAATAACAGAATAGCTTGTAGTTCACAAACAAATAATATTCATCTTAATATGCTTAAAGCCAAAAAAAAAAAAAATTATGCAAAGAAGAACACATTTATTCTGAGGAATGCACATATATGGTTTTCAGCCAAATACTGAAGCTGTGCTAACCAAAAAAAGTTACACAAATCAAGTTATATTTAGAACACATTGTAAGAAAATCAATCAAAAATGAAAAAAGTTGCATAGCATATCTGCACAATGTTCCTTGGTTTATGAGAAATAGAAGGTATACACATCCTTGTTTACACCACCTGCTAATAAATTATCTTCTGCTGCCTGCAGTTGCTTAGACTGTAAGGTCTGTAATTAAGCAAAAACTTCAAAAAGAGCCAATATTACTGCAAAATCATTTGCCAATCTGCATGGTAGGAGCACAGGCATTTATATTCATTTCATCCCGAGAACACATTTTCAGTATATTTCCATTATACAAGAGTCACCGTGAAATTAAAAACAAAGCCCTCTGAATGACAATCAAGATTTTTCCTAGGAGTTTAATTGGTACATTTCAATTTAACTCAAATGAATATTAAAACAACGAGGTAAACAATTGCAGCCTTGGTGCTCCTACTGTCTCTTTTTCACTAATATTACAGAAGGAAAAATAAATAATAAAGCTGTGGTGTGTGTGACCCTCATCTTTCTCACTTTCCTTTTCTTTCTATTGTAAAAACAGCTCAAGCTATCCATACTTCTGGATGAACAAGGAGTAATATCTTTACAATAGCTTATCATTATTATGAATATTTTCATATAGGCAGAGGGAAAAACTGACAGGTCTTAATGTAGAAAAGATGTTAGTTTTTAATACATCATAACAAATTAGTTTGTTTGCAGTTAACTACTTTGTAGGTCTTTAAGAAAGAGCTATTAGGTAGAAAAAAAATATCCCAAACTTGCCTATCTATCCTAATGTGAAAGGCATTTGACTCCAGCAACTCTTCTCAAGAGTATAAAAATACAACCTTAATTTAATGCTACAAGATTACTGGGGCCAGGGTGATGAATTATGCATCAAACCCAGAAATTAATTATGTTAGGAAGTTCTAAGAATATTTTAAGATTAATCATTTACCCAGCGAGGTCAATCTACTCAGCTTTTGCTCTTTATGTTCTAAATGTGCAGCTTACACATCAAGAGGATAAACTAGCTGTTACAGTAGAGATGATAACAACTGCTGCTTTTTGTCATTTTGGTTAATTATGCTACATTCCAAGTTTAAAAAAACAGCAAGGATATCATACTGATGAAGACAGTAGTAACCAAGTGGTTCATAAAGACATTGGTTGCAATTTATTTTTGTTATTTCTTTAAATACTTTACTGCTTTTAAATTACGACACTGTTTCATTACATAATCTGTGTTGAATTCCTGAAGCCTTTGTAATACCACTATTAAACATATACAGCCTCTTCCTAATTGCTTTTATTAAAATTAACCCAGACTCTTTAATTTTTCTTAGAATTGATGGTGACTATGAAAACATTTATGAGAAGAACTCCATTTGTAAAGCCATTTCCTAAAAGTGAACCACCTTTTCAGAGCAATGTCTGCCAGCATAGCTATAGCTCTGTACTGAAGAAGCCATGGATTTTTACTGAATTAGGCTGCTGGTAAGATCTAAAATGAAATATTTTAGAAATAAAATGTACTTGAGCAGGATCTGCATATTGTTTGCAAAAGAATTCAAGAAAGCAATAACAGAAAATACTACCTTTTGAGATCTTGTAGTTTTATAAACCACATTCAAAACTCGCGCCAATGTTCTTGCTATTTGGACATAAAAACGGTGTATGCTATTTCAAACAAAGCAGAAGAGTAATAACATAAAACACAAAAATATTTTTGCACTTCTTATAATTGCCACGCTATAAAGCCAAATAATTAATAAAAATGGCATATTGCTAACACTGACCAGATCCTCTCCATTGAAGAAGGAATTCCCAGTTTAGGACATATATAAAAGCCTGCCTACGCAAGTCTATTGAATTAAATAGAATTTAGAAAGCAAGAGTTGTTCTAACTCAATTTTTATATAATTATACACAGGCATGTATACATATATGAATAATACTCTCATTTCAACTGAAATACTTTGGAACTAGATTAAAACAGTGCAAAAGAAATACAGATACACACAAACAGCAGGAGTTAAGGGATTTCCCCCCACTCCAGACAAGTTCTTGAAGCATATTTTACACCCATATATCAGAATCCACAGACATTCATGACCAGAATTACCATCCAACCTAGTTGTCAAATACAGATATTGTGTAATTCCCAACAATATTTTTTATCATAAGTAATGTATAGGACTACATCCAAGCTGACAGTTGTTAAGGATTAAATTACATAGAGATTTTAAATTAATAATTTGAGAACTAAACAAGGAGATGCTGAAGTACCTTTGTAATATTAAGAAATAAATACTAATGGATGCTTACGGCAAAAAGAACCATGTGTTTATCTACTACTCACGGAAAGCTGGCTTCATTGCAATTAGGAACTCATCAAGTGTCCTGCTTGTTATTTCTAACTTCCCATGTTAATTTTTCAAGTTGCCTTATAGCTCCTGGCTAAGGAAGAAGACTACAGTTGCTTCTACATTTAAAATGCTTATTGCTAGCCCCAAATGGCCAGGTTTCCTAGAGACCTGTTTCTAAATGAGAGACCTCAAGCTACATGTAATGTCTCTCCAAAAAAATTATTCAATGCTACAGTCCACAAAAGTGCTTATAGGTTAAATGAGCTTTAAGAGAGTCTCAAAGTCATAGAATCATAGAATCATAGAATTGTCTAGGTTGGAAGGGACCTTTAAGATCATCGAGTCCAACCATCAACCTAAAAAAACCCATTACTAAACCATGTCACTAAGAGCTATGCCAAACCATCTTTTAAATATCTCCAGGGATGGTGCCTCAACCACTGCCCTGGGCAGCCCATTCCAATGCTTAATAACCCTTTCAGTGAAGAATTTTTTCCTAATATCCAATATGAACCTCCTCTGGCGCAACTTGAGGCCATTTCACTGAATTTCACTGAATTTTCACTGAATTTTTTTAGAGTTGGAAGGGACCATATAGATCATCTAGTCCAACTCCCCTGCTGAAGCAGGATTGCTTAGAGAATGAAAGTCTTCACTTTATCTGCTCTGACCTGAAGAAATTAGCAGCTACAGTATTACTAGCTTCAAGAAAGCACAAACTTTTAATGTTTACACATTGTCTAGCAAAAGGAAAATCAGTATCTGATAAGCAGTTTCACCCTGTAAAAAAGTATAACTAAGTATAACTATTTCTTGTGATTTTTATGTCAAGTATTTGTGACTGACAAAGCTAACAGCCATCTTATGGTTGGACCACAGACTCCCCTAAAGGGGTAGTTCTTCCAGCAGACAGGACAGCAATACCACTTCAAAGCTCCCAGAGACTTCTGGCCCCTTGATTTATCAGTCAGGCTACTTAATTTAAACTAATGTAGAAGTGAATCCAGTCAATTATCATCAGAACACCTGGACGTTAGCAAGGCCTTCAATACAGTGTCCCACAGTATCCTTCCGGAGAAACTGACTGCCCATGGCTTAGATGAGAATACTCTCCACTGGGTTAAAAACTGGCTGGAGGGCCGGGCCCAGAGAGTAGTGGTGAATGGAGTTAAATCCAGTTGGCGGCCGGTCACGAGTGGTGTCCCACAGGGCTCCGTACTGGGGCCAGTTCTCTTTATCAATGATCTGGATGGTGCATCGAGTGCACCCTCAGTAAATTTGCAGATGACACCAAGTTGGGTGGGAGTGTTGACCTGCTGGAGGGTAGAAAGGTCTTGCAGAGGGATCTAGACAGGCTGGATCGATGGGCTGAGACCAACGGGATGAGGTTCAATAAGGCCAAGTGCCGGGTCCTGCACTTGGGCCACAACAACCCCAGGCAGCGCTACAGGCTTGGGGCAGAGTGGTTGGAGAGCTGCCTGGCAGAAAAGGACCTGGGGGTTTTGGTCGACTGTCAGCTGAACATGAGCCAGCAGTGTGCCCAGGTGGCCAAGAAGGCCAACAGCATCCTAGCCGGTATCAGGAACAGTATGGTGAGTAGGACCCGAGAGGTGATCATCCCCCTGTACTCGGCACTGGTGAGGCCTTGAGTACTGTGTCCAATTTTGAGCCCCTTACCACTAAAAAGACATTGAGGTGCTGGAGCAGGTCCAGAGAAGGGCAATGAAGCTGGTGAGGGGTCTGCAGAATAAGTCTTATGAGGAGGGGCTGAGGGAGCTGGGGTTGTTCAGTCTAGAGAAGAGGAGGCTGAGGGGAGACCTTATTGCTCTGTACAACTACCTGAAAGGAGGTTGTAGGGAGGTGGGGGTCAGTCTCTTCTCCCAAGTCACAGGTGACAGGACAAGAGGAAATGGCCTCAAATTGCGCCAGGGGAGGTTCAGATTGGATATTAGGAAAAAATTCTTCACTGAAAGGGTTATCAAGGATTGGAATGGGCTGCCCAGGGAAGCGGTTGAGGCACCATCCCTGGAGATATTCAAAAGACGAGTTGACATTGTACTTGGGAATATGGTTTAGTGTTGTTGGGGTTTTTTTTGGTTTTGTTTTTTTTTTTTTAAGGTTGGACTAGATGATCTTAAAGGTCCCTTCCAGCCTAGGTGATTCTGTGTGTGATTCTGAACAGGACAGGGTGCAATTCCAGGGACAACAGTTGCAAAGAAAAGTGACCTTCCCTGGAATGACAGTGGCAATAGGAAGTGATAGCCTTTAGCCTGCATATTTATAAAAATCTCAATGTTCCTTTTAAAATCAGTATATTCCAATCTTACAGAAGCTGCACAGAGAAAACATGGACAAGTACAAGAACCCAGAAGCTTCACTATCATGTAGCCCAGGGCTGAAGCTGTGGTATGGAAGTGTAAAGTTTCTGCTATACCATCACTTTTATTTATATTTTTAACAATTGTGGGTACTTAATTAATGATTAAAAAAAAATAAATCGGTATTGTAAACAAAGTAAACAGACACTGAGAAGCTGAAACCTAAGTGCAAGTAGAAGTGCATTCCACAAACCCATGCTTAGTTCAGTTGAAATTACTGGAGAGTATGCTTTTCCATAGAGTACTTAGAGTACGTATAGTGGTGGAATCAAGCCTTTAGCGGTTCATTATTAAGGTACAATATAATAATTAGAAAAAATATTACTTTGGGTGTCTGGGAGATGGGGTTGCCATGAAGGGGGAGCTCAGGTTTCTAATACTAATATGGTAAGATTAATTTCCACAGGCAAAAGACAACAGGTATGCTTTTCTGTGATCATTAATACTATTTTGTTGTTATGTAGTCATTTAAATAATCTTACAAAATATTAAGCACAGATGTTTATCAGTCTGTGTCACTTTAAAAGCACAAAGTAATTCCTTGTATGAAAGAGTGTTTGTTTTTGTTATGCTAATAGCCTAAGTCAAACACATTAGTAAAAACATCTGTGGAAAAAAAGAGGCAGGAAAGAAGCCTTAACACAGAAAGCAACACAGTGCTATCTTTTATCCTTTATCTTTGCATGAACGCCATACTGTCAGGCTTTTCTCTCTCATCTTTGATGGGGCACAGCTTTAACCGGTGCAGCCAGACCGTTTGCTTAAAGAGCCCAGTAGCTGCCGTCAAAGGTTTTTTGGGTCAATGAGCTGTATTTACTGCGGTGAAGCTAGGATGTGCACAGAAATAAAACAAAAGCACAGGATTTTCGAGATGGCAACACATCTCAGCACAAAGATAACAGTCCAGTAAGGTCTTACAAAGCGTAAAGAAAAGTTTTCAAATGGCAACTTTTGACCTAATGCAATTAGTCAAAATATTGACCTAATTCACCAATATTTCGTGCTTAGACTGATTCTCACTTCAGAAGAGCTAGGAGATAGAGTAATATGGCAAGAAGAGCTTCAGAGCAAGTCTTACCAAAGGATCTGTTTCACTTCTTTCTTTACTAGTCTGACCACAGGGACGGTATCTCACAAATATAAGACTATAGTTAAGTTTTGGAGGGAAATTATTAAATAATATGGTGTATTTCAATAAGGAAAATTTTTACATACACTTAAAAAAAAAAACCAGCAAAAGTTGCAACCTGTATCATTGTACTTAATATCACTTATTATTATTGGACACACAATAGCAGTTGACACCAAAATACATTTAAAATCCTCTATAATGTTTCCTTCTGTCCTTCTAAAAAACACAAAAGCCTTCAAATAATTAAAATGTCCAACTTCAAGCATGTGAACAGGCCTGCCAGCAGTGTTTATATGGTCACACCTAAGAGTATTAAAAAGCCTACTGAGTGCAAGTCTTTGGCATTTACGATTAAATTCTGCCTTGGACTGAGTTGAAGTTTTGCTCTCAGCTCCACAGCCGGACCAGAATTCCACTCCTACAATTCCAGATAAGGATTTTACGCATGTGCTCTGATTACATTTTAAAAAAAACCTACACTCTCCATTAAAGCAATGTAGAGTTTTAAGCATGACATGAAGCTGATTATTCAAACTACTAGTGCTGATGTATATTTGTCTCTGAGAAATATAGGATGTTGAGCTCTATTAGTTAACTATAACAGAAAAGCTTCAAGTAGCAAATATTATTACATGAATAATGAACGTTTGTGCACAGGTTTCTTACACAAAGTTTCCGAACTCATCTTCCCTTTCCCTTTTTCCAATGTAGTGCACAGATAAATATTATTTAAGTAATAAGTATATAAAGATGGTGTGACAGATTCTACAAGAAAAAAGGATAGGTATTATAAATGCTCAAAAACTCATTGCAATGTTGCATGTTTTCTTCTTGTATGTGCACTTACTTTTCCATAAAGAATTTTCTTATAGCCAATATGTAATACAACAACAACAAAATACAATTTTTTAAAAAATTATCAGAGGAATCTTTGCAACCATCTAGACAGTGTAGGAAGAAACACAGAAACACTAGTTTATTGTTTTGATCTATCACTGAGTGTTGGTAAAGGAAACTACTAAAAAAGACTAACAGTCACTCAAAAATAAATAATTATCATATAATACCTGAAATACTACACAAGATTCATTAAATGCATTAAGTATATTATATATGGTGTAGCAAGTATCTTGTTAGCAGCTTCTGTACTTGTATTGCTCCTTGTAATCTCCATCAGAAGCAGTACCATTTAAAACTCAAGTCTGATTATAGACTGAGGTTGAGAATAAAAGTGTATGTTACTCTGCAATATCCTGAATGGGTGGAGTTAATAGCTTTGTAAATCGATGTCTCAAAAGTTATTTTGCATTTCATCTAGTGTGCTTCAATCAAAATTACCTTTATCTTACCCTAATTACGTCTGAATGTTTTTTCTTCTACAGATGTAAAAATAATACTTCTAGGAAACATAAAGATTTGCTTTCAGGTCTTTTAAAGTATAAAAAAAAAAAAAGTAAAAAAAAAAATCACTTGCTTTCACTAAGAAAAAGAAATAGTAATAAATCTAAACGTCACATAAACCTGTTTGCTAATCACAGAAGAAAATGTATAAAGTATAAAATGTATGTCCTGTTAATGCTTTCCTAGAATTGTGAAAAATGTAACTTTGAAAATTAGAATTCTTACAGAGAGCACCTTCTCATATCTGGTTCCTAAAAATCAAACTGAGCACAATCTGTGAGGCTGGTTTTTGGCATTTATAAATTTAAAAAGCAAAAGCCTATCCAATTTAAGGAAAACTGCAAAAGCAATCAACCTGAAATCTATTAAATTTATTGCAAGTCTTTGCAATAAACTCAAACCAAATGTTATTGGGCTCAAGAAAACATACATTCATAATGATTTTTTTTAAAATCTGTTCTAGGGTAGTATGCAGAAATGTGCTGAATTAAGACACCTATTCATGGAGCATCTAAGGAGTTCTACACAGTTGTGCACTTACAGATTTCAAAATACAATTTTAATATAGCAAGTGCATGAATATGAGGCTCACAAATAATTTTAATATAGAATGAAATTATTATGCAATATAGTAGACCCTCTGCATGAATTTCAACTAATATTTCAAGAAAAACTCTTCCCAGTTTGCTACCAAAAAAACCCCTGTTACTTATGCATCATCAAAATTCCTCCCGGAGCGCAGCAATTTAACTGAGTGGAGCAGAAATTACACATCTAACTCAGATGCAGATTGAAAAAGCAGAAATAAAATAGGAAGAAATGCATGATTTTTATTTATTCTTACTTCAGCCTGTGCCTTTCAGAATTGTAGAAGCCTGTAAATGAATACCATATGAACCAGCTCGTTTGTAATTTTACAATTACTGGTCACGACTTCATGCAAGGTAGCATTTCCATTTTCCTTTTACATTAAGAACATTTTTGTAGACAAGTAGAGAAATAATGAACATTTAGCAAAACCCTGGATATTTTCATTCTGTTATTTTAAATTGACTTCACTTGGAACTTCAGTTGATTTACTTTCATTCTCTTTAAGGTATTCTTTTTAATTCTTAATACATTTAAGGTATCCTTATCCTTGATTAATTCCACCTAAAAGCACTATGCTATGTTTGTAAGCTAGTTGTAGTACTCTGTTGATTTTAAAAATTACAAATCAGGTGAACTGAGTTACATGAGAAAAAGCTTTTAATTTCCTTGGTACCAGTCAAGTTGGTATCTTCTGTGTCTTCTTAACATAATGGTAATTGGGAAATAATGAGGAGGAAAGACCTCCGCATGTTCAGTTTCCCTTTACTAGAAATATTTTCAAATATGAAGATGTTCATCTCCACTACCCACTCATTGGTAATCTCATTGTCCAGACCATCTCCTGCCTTTAAGTAGGATTCTTCAGGAGGAGACACAGTAGAGGTGGAGGAAGCATTTTCAGAATTCTCTTGGCAATTTTCACAAAATAACATATCATTATTACACAAATACAAAATAAAACACAAAAAACCCTATCACAAGATTACCATAGCAGGTGTTAATTACATTTTTGCAAATAAAGTTTAGAGCAGGTGCTAAATCTAGTGAAGGGTAGACAGTCTTGTCCCAATCCAAAGCATCACGCTAAGTACACAACGTAGCTAGGTAGAAAGCAACTTAATAAAAGTTACCATTTGCAAATATATACCAAAACTTCAACATCTGAGATACTAAAAATTTGCTGGTTCACAATCAGTTTCACAGAATGTAGTAACCACAGATATTTAAAATGTAATGGTACAGTACAATTGGACAGATGACTATGTAAAGACTCTAAAGAAAGAATTAACACCACAAACTCATACGCTGCCTATTTCTAATCAATGGCCAGTTAACAGGGATCTTATATTCCCTCTCTTCCACTCTGTTGCACACGTGCCCATGAGATCCAGTTGATATATAGAAGAAATGCTACCACTTATCTGAAGGAGGTGGGTTTGTGCTTACTTTGGTACTACTTCCTGAAGCTAGAGGCAGAAAACGCTGCTGCCAGGGCTGCACACCTCACTTGGTATGGCAGCGGGTTTCCATAACTCCCTCACATTGCTGAGAGACCAGCAGTGCCAATCTGGCTCTGCATCTCAGGATGAACAATTCATGGGGCATTAACTACAGTGGGGGACACAGGCAGGCACTTGCTTTTCTGGAAAAACAGCAGAGGCCAACCGCGGTTCTTCAGAGGGCCAGAAAAACAGCAAAAGCTTTAGTATTTTAAGGCAGACTGCAAAGCGTTTTTGTCACAAGCTAACGTATAACCAGTACTGATTTGACACACTCACAGCCCTGTGTACTGCCCCTCAGAGGAAAGATCTGGCAGATTATTCTCTAAGATGCACAGTTAACTCCAGCCTACATTTTATGCAAACTGCTTTTCCTTACAGAACACTCATATTCAACTTAATAGGAAACTACATTTCCACACCATTCTGTTCTGTAAACACCCATCAAATTTAATAAAACTGTGTATACTTTGCATGAATCTCTACAGAATGGCTCAACAGAAGCTATGGACAAGAACACTATTATTGTGTTGCCTGATGCATCTGAGCTTCACAGAAATTGCTCAGTATCCATCCTGTTCGCCTGACTTGCAAGGTTAGTTTCACAGTCAGCTCTGTGGGGCCATGTTAACAGGCACGCCTGCAAGAATCTTCAATCTACCATTAACAAAAACAATCTAACTGTGAATTTTCTCTGCTAATGATCTTTTCTCATTGACACACATCAGGTACGTGTTTGAAAGAGAAAGAACTACTTCTGGTTTTCTTTTTAACAATGATGAAGCCCAAGACTTAGCTTCGTTGAACATAGGTTCTTGCTTCGAGAGGAAGTCATTGCCTACACTCCTTCCACACCAGCAAATTTCAGTGCTAAATATTTCATATGTAAGCATCATATCTTCACCTACAAATGATATTAAAAGGCAAAAATTGAATAATTATTTCCTTTTTTAAACAATAAGCAAGTATGCAACAAGGAATCCAAGAATCAGTTTTAAGATGCATGCGTTGGCTTGGACATGTTACAAAAAACTTTTAGATATTTAAATTAATTATATGTGTGTATATATATATGCACAGATGTACACACAATATTATAAATAGTTCTTCAGAGAACCCCACTTTGCTGCTTCTCTCATTGCGTTACTAACTCTGAACCTAAATCTGAATCTTGAAAATCCCACTTTTTCTGAAGGAAACTTCAAAGCGTTTTTAGTAAGAGGATAAGGACATACATGTACGTACAATATAAGGATTCCTTCTCACCCTCAAGCCTCCTTCAGTTAATGCTTGTTTGGCAAAAAATGGCTACAACAGAAAAATGTTGAAATCGCGTATTTTCTATAAATAGATGTCAAAGTCAGGAATTAAGGCTGCCACTAAAGTCTGACCAAATCATATCAGCAGTAAGCATCATTCGATGTTATGTTCAGACCAAATTCTACCACTCAATTTCTACATTTTGTATGCCTGTATATTGGCAGTGTGTCTAATCCAACTACATAGCAGATTTAATTAAAAGACAGATTCTCTCCTTTCATGCCCTCCCCCCTTTAAATGTAAAAAACCTCAGTAGTACTCCAATCCCAACTCCAAGTTGAATCAACACATGCTGTGGCATCAGCCTTTACCTTTTAACTGAAAAGTTGTTTTTCCATTTCCTGTCCTAAATATGTGTGATACACTAATAACCGACTTCATTCTAGAAAGTGGTAAACTACTACATTTATATACATAGATACATGCACAGTATGTATACGAATACATTCTTCACACTTTGTTCACTGAATCAGTCTTGAGCCAAAAATAAAATTAAAAGTTTTATTGTAAATCAGAAAATAAAGATTTAAAAATGTAAATGAACAACAGCGTTCCCTGAAAGTAAGAAGGAAAAAATATTAACTTCTGGGGATAAAATTGAGCGAGATTAAAGTATAAAAGACAGGTTAAGTCTTGCATACTGATAATATGAATGGCTGAGGTCAGTTAGGATGGAATATATTTTATGATTCCATATCCTAGAAAACTGAAATTGGTACTCTGCTGAACGAACACTAATAATATGACATGGCATGGTCAAAACCTTCAGGTTTGATTTAGTTTCTGTAACTTCATTCTTCTGACTTACTGTCACATCTAAATGTGGATTCTACCCTTGCCTGACAGGCCTCCCTCCTTGGACTTTAAGAAATCCCTTTGTTCCTTTCACACCTGACTCTAATAACTGTCCTCATACCTAAATCCTTTCTGTCTCACTTTAAGCAATCCCTCAACAAAGCATGCAATCGAAAGCTTTATTTCCCAGTCTGGCTGTTGACAGCTAAGATAAAGGAGCCTGTTCATTTTCCAGCTAACCAGAATTTCCAAAATAAGGTTAAAAAAAAATCTACTCCTTGGATTTTCTTACCCTTACTGAGGCATCACACTTTTTAAAACATATGCAGGCTAACAGATGCCACCCTCCTCCCTTTTTATTACTACCCACACTCATTGAAACTTCACTGCAGCCAGCAGTTCTGTAAAGCACCCCCATATACCCTGAAGTATATACCTGTGACTGTGTAATTTTTGGTAACACCTAGAGATCTCCTTGAAGATTGGATCCCCACTGAACTGGGCACTGTCCAAAAACACTGGAAGTCATGATTTTTTTCACAGTTATTGTTAAGTCACTTCATAAAAATCCACCTTTATTGATAAATATTCAGCTGGATTCCTCAAAAATAAGAAAAAAGTAAAAACCATATAAATGCAAAAACAAGACTACTTAAATCTTGCACTTTTTAATTATAGTAAGCAGGTCATCAGATGAAAATTAAGTATATCTTGATAATCTTCACAAGCTTGCTTCCAAATCATTTAGAGTATTACAGAATAAGACATTCTAGGAGCTGAACAAACCTTAGAAACCAGCATTGTAGAGCATTTCAAATACAAATATTTATAAAGTTGGAAATAAAATTTCAATGTTTCTAAGCTGGAAATAAAAGGAGGGATCTGTCAAAGCTGCAAAAGCTTGTTGATCCCCAAATATAAGTTTTGAAGAGAGGTAGATTAAAATTTCAAGATATCACTGATATCACAATAGAGTGCATACACTTCTACTGTATTGCTATACTTCTTTTGTTGTGACTCTGCTCTATATTATAACACCTTTCAGGAACGATAGAGCGTCATTGGCAATAAGAAAACACAGAACCTGATTTTTTTTTATTCCAGCATTAAACCAGAAATATCTGCTAAGTGTCTTTTGAAGTCCATGGTTAGAAATACTATTTCTAAAAAAACCTAGTGTTTTAATATTATAATTGAGGTTTTTTTAAGGTTCTTCCTTGTAAAAACTGCAGAACAAAGCATTACTAACAAAGTGTAAATTTTGAAATAAAATTCCATTTTTCTAGCAGATCTCAACACAGGGACTGGTAATGACCATCAGTACTTAGATAAAACAAGGAAAGCTTTTCTAAATGTGATTTCTCTGACTGAAGATGGAAGTTTTAAATCTCTCTATTTTTCACACATTCCCTTATTGTTGAGTCCCTCTACAACAAGACAATGCTGATTCAGGAAACTTGAATGATTTTTAAAACAAACCCAAAAAACCACAAAAATAAAAACCTAACGTATTCCATTACATTTGTAAAAACTATTTTAAAATCCTATTTATTACATACTCCTACACATATTTTAAAGCCTTTATAGTTCTGTAGAAGTGGGAACTCTGTCTGTGATAGCTACAGTGACAGAAAGAAGCAGAAAGAACCTGCTGTACTGTTTGACTCTGTGAACGTTGGCCAAAAATATAAGGCAGAAATTGCCTTCTTCCTGGAAAAGATAAAAGTTCAAGATCCAAAATAAAAATTTTCTTTCTCTGTAGAAGTAACTTTTGAAGGGTTGCTGTCAAGGCTTTTTTTTTTTTCTTCCCCGCCAAATGCTGGATGCCAGCTCCTTCCCAAAAATAGTCCTGAGCAACATCGTCCAGATTGTTTGATAGAATCAAAGCCTTGCTTCAGCTTCTTGCTGATTCCTAAAGCCTCCTTCACAGAATAAACTTTCTTTCTGCTTTTCAGTTAGTCTGAAGTAGCTAAGTTATTCAAGTCAATCAAACTGAAACAAAAAATACTTTTAAAAAAGAGCATTTTTTCCTAAAATAAGTTATAGACTAAGAAAAATATATAGATTAGTTATTCTCAAAGCTCTTATGAACAAATCATCTTATACTGATATCTATAGCTGGCATATGTATAATTATAAAAAAAAATTGTACTCATTTGAAAAAGACAACTGCTATGAAGATCCAAATTAACACTCAATTACCCCTTTAGAACAAAATAACATAAATTCTTCTATTTTTTCTTAGCACTTTGTTTTTAACCATCAAAACTCATCCTAAGAAAAAATTTAATTCTCCTTAGTTGAATACTGGGTTGGGGTGTGTTGTTCCTTTCTTTCTTTCTTTTATTTTAAACTTTTGTTTTTCCCCTAGTATCTTAATGTTTTAGTTCCTTTCCTTTTTCTTTCATTTTGATTTTTCAACTCATTTCCACAGTTATGAATATTTTTTAAGAAGATTCCATTCAGTCTCCACATTCAGCTAGTCTGTGGGAAAGAAAAGTGTGACCAGACCAGATTACTGAAAAAAATGCAGCCCACTCTTAAAAATAAAACATGGTTTGAATAAAAAACACTGGCATTAATATTAAAATACCCTTAAATAAAATAGAAATAGGAATGGAAATGTTTTGGTTCCTGTCAGGAACAGGAAGACACTTTCGCTGCTGAATAAAGACAATGTTTAAAAGACAGTGCACAATGTAGACATTGCAAGAACTTTGAACCAATATACCTGTATGCCCGCTGAGCATCTACAAGGGCACCTAAGAAGTATTTAACAAAAAAAACATATTTTTCTCTCCTTTGGCCTATGGGAGAAAGAATTTAACATTTTAATGTTACTTTCTTTATGGAGCCGATGCTGGGCGGGGGGACAGGTTATGCCTTGACCATTTAAATTGATCTGTGTACTTCAAAATGGCTGCACCATAAATAATTTTATTCTATAGTATTTTCTGGCTCACCCATTTCTTCACAAAACCGAGTTATATTTCCTTAAAATTTTAAGAGCACCCACCAGAACAGTGGTGGACTGGTGGTATCCCATGTTCTGCAAGGCAACTGAGAGCGAAAACCAGGGCCCAGTGTAGTCACGACATCTCCAGATGGGCCACCCATCTCTCTGCTCACTGTGCTGGGGTTTGCCTTTGCCACAGCAAAAGGTTGTGGTGTGTACAAGAGGTTTAAAAAGTTTCAGAGATAATGTGTTGTTTAAAGTATCCATAGTCAGAAATTCCATGCACAGCAAGAAAAAAAGGAGGAAAAAAAAGGAGAGAAAAAAAAAAAAGGAAGGGTGGTGTACAGCACTTGTCAGGACAACAAATGGCAACCATAATTTCAGCTACCACCACTACCAAGTTCCCCTCTCCTCAGGGCAACCCTGTACACTTGCCATATACACAGATAATGTATGCCCCTATTCTTTTCCCAAAGACAGCTTAATGAAGTCAGCATTACCTAACTCACAGTTCTTCCACATACATTTTTCACAAGCAAGATGAAGTCCAGCTCTGGAATTTTGAACAAGGTCAGAAATAGCTAAGCAAATCTGGTGTTCAATTTCAGAAACATGAGTCAGAGAAGAGCTTCTTTTCCTCTGTTAAAAGTGAAACTGTTGATTTGCATTTACCTGGAACTCTGTCAAACTCAAGTCAGAATTATAAAGTTTAAAGTTTATTTACTGTTGGGATGACTAAATACACATCACCTAATCTTCTAAACTAGTACTGTATCAAGGAAAAAATTAAAATATAAAAAGGCAAATTTAAATTAATTGTTCAGAGTTTCCTTTTTAGCTTTTTATGTATAGAAAGTTCAGCAGAAAATACTGCCGTTAATGTGGTCATGCCCAATTCTAAAACAACCAGGGCTAATTTTTTAATGTAGTAATAAATTTTTCCAGAACTGGAAGCAGATGCGAGTATGAATAGATAGTGAGACTCAAGGCAGGTTAATATACAATATATATCTATGTATCTACTTTAGTCCTTATCATCTGATTCTGAGTATACTCATTTCTTACTGCATTGCTTTTCTAGGATTTCATTAGCAGATGCACTGTCTTCCATCATCTTTAAGGTTTTTACAGATGCTGTCAATTAGGAGTCATATCTATGTTTCGAAATGAAACCGGCAAAATCATCAAAGAACACAGTATTATGCACAGGAACTTTTAAACTTGTGCTTAGTCTTCTGCAGAATAAAGAGTTCAAGTACAATACAAATGCAAAATGTGCAGCCCAACTCCTAAAGGAACTTAAAGAAACTATTTCAGAGATAATGTTCTGAAATTCCATCCACACTGAAAAAAACCCAAACCCAAACTCAAAAATCTGTGCTGCCCCAAAAAACCTACCAGAAACATTTGGAAGGTATAATATAATTCAATAAATGCAGCTATGTATCTTATGAAACTCTGTCAGTGTAAAGAGTCTGCCAAGTTGATTTGCAGAGCTCAGGAGGCCAACTACAATTTTCAAGGGGAAAAAAGAATCCAGGCAAGTAAATAAATTATAACATTTTTAAAAATTTCTTGTATATGTTTCCTGACATATTGTCTGGAGACAATCACGATAAAGTGTCTCTTAAACCCTGGGGCTACACATACTGCTTAAGCAGCTAGCAGATGCTCCTTCCCCTTCCCACTCAAACACTGTCCAGAGTTCCAACTCTGATCTACAAAATACATACATTTTGATAAGATGAAAACGTAAATTCTTACTTTACTGTGTCTTCCACACAGTTAACATGAAGGACTAAGCTTCTACAACCCAAAACAAAATTAAGCTACAAGTATCATTGAATAAGAGCTTTGTGTTATAAGAGATATGGTCAAAAGGTTTTTATGTCTACTATTTTTTTAAGGATAGTAAGACAATAATTAGAGAGCTTCACATGGAGAAACTTCCTATTTATTGACATCTTTGATATGAAGCCAGATTTTTTCCAAGTCAGGGTTCATTTCTCGTTAACAGTATAGCAATACTGATTCAGAGGACATGTACATTTAATAGGTTTTTGCTCCATCCCAGCCTTTTAAACAGAACTGTTCAATAAATTGAATCAGTTTTGCCTTCGCAAAACCAATCACCTATTTTTAAGTTAATAACTTAATTCTGGTCACAATTAGGACAGAAAGAACAGCTGTTTGCTGAGGACATTTCCTGTGGAAAGAAGCAATACGCAGCTAACATTAAGCTTCTCAGGGTCAATGACTTGCTATTCATTAAGGTTTCCTCAGTGTTAAAGTGAATTCAGTCACAGGCTTGTAATCACAATTTAAATAATTGTTTGACCAAAGTAGCAGGCTGCATTTGAAAAATAGTTACAGAAATCTTAATACAAATTTTAAAATTATTTTCACATAATGACATGAAGAAATGGTTTCAGATATCATCACATGCCAAAACCAGCAAAAGTGACAGTGGAAACTGGAGGGAAGTTGACTGTAACAAAAATAAACTGTCTGATAGGAGAAAGAATAGGCAAGCATTTTCTTATCTGAATAGTTATTAACTTGAAAAAACCTAAAAATATGAATTGTAATAATTATGTCAAAAGCAAAGGAATCACTTTTCCTTGTTTCTTCTGAGAAGTGTATTTATATTGAAATTTCAGAACATTTTCAAAGCATGAAACAACACTTAACAGACTTGTTTAGTTGCTCTGAATCAAATTTAGGTAGCTGTGCCTATTACTCTTCAAAAGACCAGAACCAAGCAGTAACAGAGATCCGAGTGCTTTATAAACTGTTTTTATTTAATATACCAGACAAACTAATAGATGATATGAAAAAGAAGTACTGTGAAGTTATTTCCTTCTTGTCTAATATTCCTAATTTAATTTGGATCTGAGAAAGGAGGTCAATGTATTTTATCCACTTCATTGGATTTTGGATGTGTCTCTGAATATTTTGTCCTTAAATCGATTTTGTGCATAATTGCCTGTATGGAAATGAGAAATAGTGGAAACCCTAAATATCTGCATAGCCTGTCAACCAATGCCCTCTGCGTTAAACGTTGCATTCCTAAAGAGTACACCAAAATACAAATGGTAGCACTAGCTGCTTATTTTATACCTTAAATGAATACAGATGCAAAACTTGATGGTTTTTAAATCACATTCACAGTCATTCAACTATTACAAAACTTTAGTTTTCCTGAAGAGGAGTTAATTTCTCCAAACTAAGTCTAAATTACGAAATATATGACATTTTGACACATTAATACAAAGCAGAAATAGTTCTACAGCTGACCATCAACAAATAAAGGCATGCTGTAGTATGCAATGAAAGGCTATGAAGCACTAATTGCTGTCAAATCTATGCAGGGTACAGTATATTGGCAAAGAAAAATTAAATAAATGATTTGGCAAAATGCATCTTCTTCTATAATCTCTGTAGAGATTACCTTTATTACATCACATATTTCATTTGAAGATTTTGTAATTGTTTTCATAGATCAACTATAAACTAGCTTTTGGTTGGTTGGTCTTGTTTGTGTAAGACTGACTGCACAGAACAAGATCCAGTATTAGAAACGGATTGATTGATATTAGTATTAAAAACAGATTGCTGATGGATAGAAAACTATTCCAAATAATGAATTTCATATATATTTTTCCAGCACAGAGTACAGTTAACACTTCTATTTAACATTGACTTCCAGCAACAACATAGGTTCTGGCTTCATAGTCCTGTTATCAAGGACTTCAGTCGCACAATCATATTCTTCTTGAAAGCTTATCACTCAACCATGCAAGAAGTTTCACCCCAACGGGTATATTCCATCAATACAATAGAATTGGGGTAAGTATGCAACACCAAATATTAGCATATTAAGTTTCATATTGCATATGAATATTTGAATTGCAATTCAAAATTGCATATTAAGTTTCAAGTTTCAGTATTTTCTTACTGGTAATATTACGTGTATTCCAAGAACTATGAACTAAAAATACAAACTTCCTGCAAAGCTACGCTTTCAAGCCCTGTGTGTTTTGGAACTAAAACACTGACTTAAGATGCAAAGGAAATCCAAATTATTAAATACCATAAAGATTAAATCAAAATTTAAAGATCAAGCAGAACACTCCCGAGGAGATAAGTTCACAGTACATAGTACATGTGTCATTTTTGATTTTACTACAAGACATTTGACTCATGTAAAATCACTTTTCATTCTAGGATATTTAAATATTATAGTAAAATGCCAGGTACAGTGAAGAGTAACAAAAGTTTAATGTGTGATACTTCTGTCCTGCCACAAATTGAGGGCAATAGCACTGGCAATAGCGCTCTTTCTAATCAGTAATTTCACTGAAAAGTAGTAAAAACTTTTGCCTCTGACATTCTTCAACCACAACACCTGGAAAAACAAATGACAAAGCAAAATAAAAAAATAATATTCCGTTTCAGCTAATAACTAAGTATATTTCTTTCAGTTTTTTAGGGACAACATTTAAAAGTTTGGTGGTTTTTTTTTTTCCATAACAGGAAAAACAAAAACTAAAACAAACAAAACCAAGAGAAAATAGAGGGGAAGAAGGCAAACGGGTACCCTAAGGACATACATTTAGAAAAGCTGAAATTAGATTGAAAAAGCCTGAAAATGAAAACACTAAGTTCTTCACTTTACAACTTCTTAGTTGTAAAATTCAATCCAACAGTCAGATGAATGAATCATTCTCCTTCTCCAGCCAGCTCTTTTAACTCTGCTGCTTGCATATTCGTTTATCAGGAGAACGTTACAGTAATTTTACCTATAGCTGCCATAAAATCTCAGGTGTGTCTTTTGTGTGCTAATACAGTCTTAAACAAGATGTAAAAATCTGAAGTACTTATTAATACTTTTAAGGTTCACCAAATGCCCAACTAAGCCACAGGAAGTTTTCCTTTAATTTGATGAGGGTTGACATGTATTTAAGAAATGACTCAATCTACAGACTGCCTTTCAGAATAAATAAATAATGAATGAAACCCCATTTAGTTCCAGATTAAAAAAAAAAAAAAACAAAAACAAAAACAAACCACTTGAAGATTGCAAAAGAGATAGCTACAAAACTGAGTTGCCGTATCTTGTAGCTAACCTGACAGTGATGAAAAACAGGATAAATAAATCTTCTCTCTGCAAAAAATACAGACATATCAAGCAAAGAGGGCAGAAAGAGTAAGTGGTAAAAATAGTCATACTTCAAATATTTTATACAGAGAGAAAATTTGAAACCCTTTACAATGCAACATAATTCTCCAGAGAGGAAATACATTAATTAGAAGAGATGAGATGATCTGACTAAAGCAATACTCTAGACAAAAGGAGATATGAAAGAGGGCCCAGACCTCAACCTTCTAATGTTGTGACCCATGTAAAGAGCCAAACTGGTTCTCAGAATGCATCAGGCTAAACCAAAAAACTCAATTCATCTCTAGTAACACGTACTTGAAAAAAATTTCAAAAAATCCTGCAATAATTTATCAAAATAGTGTGAGAAATTAAAAATCTTCAGAAAAGAGAATTACTTCAGAAGTAATACCGGAGTCCACATGAGGCAAACAACTATTAGAGGACATTTCAATACATTTATCAAAAATGTGGATTTGTTTCAACAAAGCTCCCAGTCAAGAAATGTAAACCAAGGAAGAGCCTTTGACTTTCAGCAGAACACATGAAATTTCAAACTAAAACTATTTCAGGAATTAAAAATTAGAAAACCTGAGGCAGTCAGTTTCTGACTTCATCAGGATTTTATCAAATTGTATCAAAACAACAAAAACACCTCTGTTTCAATGTTTCCAACAAACTACTTTAGTGAGAATTTTTTTTTTTCTGAAATATCCCATTTTTAAGCAGAGCATTCTTAACATACAAAATTATTTATTCTGGATTCAAGCAGATATGTCATTTGTTCTAAAACATTTTCTACTCCTCTGTTTCCTCTTTCTGTCCTATGATTTGAAAGATACATTGAAATTTTAAAAGAAAAAGAAGAACAAAAAATGAAAGAAGCATGAGTAAGATACTTCTCACTATTTATTTGTTTTTTCAAGGTATAAGCATAGCTTGAAATTCAAGACAAAAGCCTAGATGTTTTCCATAATCAAACAGTAATTGCAGTGTCCCCTCTGCTCTGATAGTCAAAACAGGAAACACAGAATCGTCAAGCACCACAAATTTTAGAATAGGTACAAATACAAATGTTGGCATATATTTTTCAGGAAACTCTTCAGCAGAAACAGTTCGTTAGGTTTACGTTATACATAACCTTTCTTAAGATTTAGAACTGGATTAAATGACTAACTGCAGCTATTGAGCAGCACCACAACCTAACTTAGAGGCTCCTCTCACAACTCCATGAAGTGAATTACACACTGTTTAAGGAAAATTCTGAGCAGGCATCTCCCTTCATGGTGATCACTGACCTGAACAACCTGGTGCTTGTTTTAGTGCTGACCCTCAGGCCTGCCATCTCACACCTTTCTGCTGCCAACGAATCTACTCTACAATAATCATATAAAATAACCAAACAACCAAATATAGTGGGAAGAAAAAAATAAATCTAGCTGTAGCTTAATTTCCAGCAATGAAAATTAAGTAAAAATCCAACTTTCACTCCACATGGCATTCAAATTTACATTTGTGTAAAACATACATACAAAGTAGGCTTTACAAAAATTCTTCCTAAAATACATTCTGTGAGACTTTTTTCCACTCAATAAAAGTGCTTAATATAAAGCACTTTGCTGCTAAGATTTGAGGCTATTAGCAATTAGAGAAAACATTTAAAAACGAAAATAAAATCTCTTTAAAAAAACTTTTATAATATTGCTTTCCCTGAATTCTATTACATAAAATTCAAAATATTTCGGTGGAACATTGAAGTCTTTAATACATTTCTAACTAAAGATATTTCAACACTATCTTTATAATCTTGTTTATTTTTTCTACTTAAACAATACTGAGCAATATAATATTATGTTATGCACTGCATTAACTATCACAATATTTTATCAATCCAAACTTGCTGGAGAGAATAGGAGATGAAACAGTAGGAAACATTTGCTTTTTGGTCACATCCACAAAGTTTTAAGCAGTTCTGATTTCCTACAGTTCTGAATAAACCTCAGATTATTAGCAACATATTTTATTTTTATACTTAACTTTTTTTTTTTTCTTCTCTATAATTAGTCACAGATTTTTTGTGTCTTGCACAGGGCAATAAACTAGGTCATGTATGATAGAAGACTCTGTTAAGAATCTGTAGAATCATTGTCAACAACTTATTTGAACATTCAGAAACTGCTCTTAAAAAACCATGACTTTCCCGTTGTGTGTTGCTCAGACTGATAGGCTTCAGAGCTCCTTTAAAATCCTCATGAATGGTCTTGTTTGATAAACATCTGGGCAACCAACTTTGAGCATAATCTTTGTTAAATTTCTTGTTTGGTCACTCTGACATCAGCTAGTTGGGAAGAACATGACCCTGATTAAGCCACTGGAAGAAAAATTGCCAACATTTTTGTGATTCAGTTCCCACAAGTAGCAGTATGGCAGAGTCGATTAAAGGGACAACTCAGAAGAAGGGGTGGAAAGGAATGTTTAATGAGGCAGCCTGAAAACTAAATCACTCTGTTTCTCACATATGCACAATGCTAGGAATAGTCTCATAGCTACATTTTCAAGGAAACAGCCAGCCAGATGATATTTTTCTGATGAGTCAGAGCTAAGATTTAGAAAAAAATCACACCAACTCAAAACACCTAAATAGCCACAGTGTGAACTGTAGGGATATTTTTTTTTTAAATAAAAATATATTATGGGTATACCATTTCATTGTAATTTACGCTTTTGCACAAACAAACACTTCATATACAGCAAAATAGTGATTGCAACCAACAGTGATAATCACCACATGGAAGACAACAAAAAGAAAAACATTCAACACTTGGAATTCCTATTATATATGAAATACAGCTGAAAAAATAACAAATAAAAAAGAAACAACAAAACAAAACCCAAAAAGAAGCAGCCCTGCAACAACCTGCTGCAGAGCCTTAACTGAAATTCCAGATCCTGTTGGAACAAGAACATGAATAAACAACCAGTGATCAGAATTTTGGTTCAAACATGTTACCAAATCTCAAGTCAGTGTTGCACAATACATAAAATATTAGAGATTCACAAGAGACGTGAAAAATCTATGATCACTTCCTGATCCCATTAACTTTATGGAAGGAATATTAGTAGAGTGGACAAAACACAGAAGAAGACTTAGTTGAAAGGTTACTCTCCCAGAAAAGGGAAAAAAAAAAAAAAAAAAAAAAAAAAGAAAAGAAAAGAAATGTCTTCCTAGACATAGCAAGTCAAAAAAGCACTTAAGTACACATATTAAAGGACAACTATCAAAAAAACGCACACACTTTCCAGGACATAACAGAAGGAAGAGAAAATAGCCTGTGATTACAGAAAGGACTCAACCAATATGAAATGAAAAGAAAGAAGACTGTTGAGAGTACACAGGATTTAGGAAAACATGGAAGAAAAAATAGCCTAAGAATATAGGTAGTCTCAGTCAGTGGTCAGTGTACAGAATGAGGAATGTGTTACATAGTTATTGAAAATCTTCCTCCCTTTTTATAAAACAGGGAAAAAAGAAAGGAAAAAATCACAAATGGAACAGGTCTTTCTTCTGGTTTTGCTCCCCAGCTTAGAATTGGAGAGGTTTATATATGTACACCATCAGAGAAGACTAACACCATTCTAGAATGTGATCCCAGCAGAATGTGCGCTGACGCAAACCACCACAAACAGAGTATATAAAATGGCAATTTTTTAACTCAAAAGAAAGAAAATATACTAAACCACAAGATAAAGAGAATTGAGAGGACAACTCAGAAGACACCAAATATTGACAAGTTTTTAACAAGAATAATGAGAAAATAACAGTGAAAGATAAAAATAAACAGAACAACAGGGAAAGTAACTGGAGAAAGGACACCTGAAAAACAACTTTGAACAGCTCTTCCCAGACATCAATCTCTGATAAAAACAATATAATGTGACAAATGCAGTATCAAAAAAAAAGGTCGAGGAAAAGGATTCTTTTCTCCAAATGAGAATAAAAAAAAAAAAAGGTTATGTTTTTTACACAGAAGAAAGCAATGATAGATAAAAATATCCATAATTGTAAAACAATGATGTAAAGTAGATATAATTTAGAGATGGGTAGGAAGTATGACTTGATGAACAACATTGAGGGGGGGAAGGGTAGAAAGTCTGAAAGCAACCGACAGAACTAGAATGTAAAGAAGGATACATGGAGGAACTAAAGAGACTTCCAAATATGTTAAAAAAGAGAATAGTATCAGAAGTCACAACAGATATTCTACTGCAGCTGAACATACACAAAAAAAGGAAAGGGTTAGAAAAAGTTAATAGGTAAGAGAAAAGCACTTAGCTTACATGACAGAAAGGATGAAGAGAGCACATATGTTACAGAAACAAAAGTGGTGGCCTCTCTCAGGCAGAAATGTTAATAGATGAGCAGACTGAAATAAATATAATGCACAGAAAAAGAATAAAAGCATAGATTCAAAGGATAAAGCATTATCAATTTAATTAGATCATTTACCATTACAAATAAATAGCAGGCACCTCTTGCAGAATTGCAAAACTACCACAAATTTGTGCTTAAGAATATGGCTATTTTAAATACCATTTGAAAGAACAAAACACAACAGACATTACTTAGACATTAAAAGACTTGGTTTTCTTTTTCTTGTTGCACATGATATCCCACAGTGATGAAATTAAAGTCATAATACATGCTTCTACAGGTGATATGGAAAACAGCATTAGCAAGAAACTCAATGCTGAAAACGAACTGCAATATATTTGCCATAATAATTTCATACACAATTGCATTTTTCTCCAAGGGAATGCACAAATATCTTGTTTTCAAAATACAGTGTTGCCTCCAGGAATAGAACCATATTTCTGTTTGTGATATCGTGGAGAAAAAGGTCCCTGTGTTAGTGATTAATGTACTGTGAGACTAAAGTGGTTCCCACATTCCTTTCTAAA
This sequence comes from Numenius arquata, assembly GCF_964106895.1. NCBI lineage: Eukaryota > Metazoa > Chordata > Aves > Charadriiformes > Scolopacidae > Numenius > Numenius arquata. Next base: position 50,655,308 of record NC_133616.1, read on the forward strand.
GGAACAGCTGGAAGCACTATGGTCAAAAAAGTCACCATAAAGTAATGTTAAAAATTCCCTACAATTTTAGTTTGGAGAAATAGAAAAAAACCTTGCACCATTGTTTATATAATTGTAGTTTGTTCTGCCTATTTTCTTATCTAGGGCTGGCTCCTTTTGACAGTATACAAACAAAAGAATCCCAGTGTGCCTAATAGAATCAAAATATTAAAACCCTTCATAAATTGAATGCTCCTGCATAACACACAACTAAGAAAGTAAGTGTGGCCTGCTCAAATAACATAAAGGACTGCAAAATAAGGTTCATTTAAACTAATGTTACGCTGACCTTTACATATATTTGCCTAATGCTTGCACTGCCTCAGTCACCTTTAAGAACAACAAGTACTGTGTTTACTGCTCATTTATATAAAACTTCGATAGGTGGTAAAGCAGTAATACAAACGAAACATTGTCTTGCAATTGCCAAAGTCTGAACTTCACAGTTTGTCTCATTATGTAACCTTGTGTTTTGTAAAGTCCTCTCCAGCAACACGACAATACAAAAAGTATGAATCTTCATGACTACCAACCAATACGATGATTTTGGACTGTTAGAACTGAGAATCTTCAGCGCTATATGTGTGTTCTATAAGCTGCAGAATACTGAAATACTGTCTGAGATGACAGTGCTCTGATAGAAATGACCACTCCTCTCTTCAAAACAGAAGTTCACAGGTATGGTGAAGTAGAGAATCCATTTATTAAATATTACCTGCATCTTTGATACTAAGAAAGTTACCATAGAAAGCCTTCTGTATAAACACACTCTATTTTGCAGTGAATCAGACAAAGGAAGACAGACATCCTGCCAGCAGTTAGTGGTAGTTTTTTGAAAGCACGTTTGTTTTGCAGTGTTGGAAGTGCTTCTGTTCTTCAAAAGGAAAACTGGAACTCATCAGGATCTTGGCAGGCAAGACACTAAACTGCTGAATGAACAAAGCAATGCTCTGTAAAACTGAGCTACAACGAAGTGAACCAACACCTCATTACAAAACCAGGATACTTGCAAGAGAGCTGCTACTTCAAATTCTGATGCACAACCATGAAGATTTGCATATCCAAAATGTGCCAGTAATTTACGTTGCACTGTGTATATAGTAAACAAGCTGCTTTTAAAGCAGTAATCCTGAAAACTGGGTTAATATTAAACAAAACTCCTTAATTATTTAATCTTCATTATATAGTAAACTATACCATTGTAACATCTCTCAGCAATGTTTAAACATTGTCAAAATAAAATTAAATATAGACTTACCATCAAAAATAACTGAAATATACCTGAAACTATTACTGTACTTACTCACATACTTGCCTTATTAAGACACAAATCACTTTAAAGATATCAAAAGAACTGTAACTATAATTAACTTACTGACTTTAAAACTTCTGTTTCTTCTCTGAATCATTACATATTCTTCTTACTTCCTAAATTTAACTGCTTCGATTCTGTCCCTGTTCAGACTCATTTATTAGAGAACAGTTTTTCAGTGCTACTGAACTGAATTAACAGTTTTCTGCCATCAAACATAAGAGCTCTTTCTCTCCTTTTCCCTCTATGACTCACTCTCACCTATTGATTGTGTATACCCACTGCTTATATTGGCCTAAGTTTGACGTCGTTTCAAGCAGACGGTAAGCCAACTGAACTGCACTAAGCCATTTCAAAATATTAATGTTTCTGGGGTCATTGCTGCTTCAGTGAGCAGATGCAGCTTCTGGCTCAGGGGAGCATGAACTGGACCAGGAGGGTATTGGACTGCTGTCCTGCTAGGGTGGCAGAGGGCTGACCTTTTAATTGAAGCTGTGCAAATGTGCAACCAAACATTTGGTCTGTAATGGTATAAAGCACAAGACCGTTTTAAATGCTTCAACTTAATTCTAGTTGAAAACAGAGAGGAATAGAGTTTCCCTCCATTTTCAAAGGAAAAGCAAACTTAAACTCTTTAACCTAAAGAAACTTAAAGAAATAATGTTATCATACCTTTAACAATGACTCTAAAACAACTCAGGAGTTGCTGATGTCATTGTGAGGCCACTCTTGATAAATCTTGGAATAATCATGGTAACTAGGAGAGGTGCTTGAGAATTCAAGGAAGGCAAATTCTACTCATATCTTCAAGAGGGGCAAGAAGGAAGACCACAGGAACTACAGACCAGTCAGCCTTATCTTGATCCTTGAGAATGTGATGGAGCAGCTAATCCTGGGAGCCATTTGCAGGCACATAAAGGACAAGAAGGTGATCAGGAGTAGTCAGCATGGATTCACTAAGGGGAATTCATGCTTGATCAACTTTATAATCTTCTAAAATACAATGACTGGAGACAAGGGGAGAGCAGCGGGTATTGTTTACCTGGACTTCAGCAAGACTTTTGAGACAGCCACCCCATAGAAAGATCCCCATAGAGAAGCTGATAAAGTATGGGTTGAGTGAGAACACAGTGAGGAAGGCTGAAAACTGGCTGAATATCTGGGCTCAGAGGGCAGCAATTAGTGAGGCAAAGTCTAGTTGGAGGTCAGTAACTAGTGGCCACTACTGGGTGCAATCCTGTTCAACATCTTTGTTAATGATCTTGATGATGGGGCAGAGTACACTCACAGCAAGTCTGCCAAACATACAATATTGAGAGGAGTGGCTAATACAACAGAGCATTGTTGTGCCATCCAGAGGCAATTCAACATGCTGGAGAAAAGGGCTGATGGGAACCTCTGAAGTTTCAATAAGGAGAAGTGCAAATTCCTCCCCCTAAGCAGGAACTCTTGGTTCACTTGATGGTGGACATCAAGTTGAACATGAGCCAAGACCATACCCTTGTGGCAAAGATGGCTACTGGTATCCTGGGTTGCATTAGAAAAGTGTTGTCAGCAGGTCGAGGGAGGTGGCCCTTCCCCTCTACTGAGCACTACTGCTGAGGTCACACTTCGAGTACTGTGTCTGGATTTGAACTTTCCAGTACAAGACAGAAAATGGAGCTACTGGAGAGGGTCCAGCCAAGTGTTGGAATAAGACTGGAGTATCTCCCATAAGAGGAAAGGTGGAGAGAATTCACTCTGTTTTAGCCTGGAGGAGAGAAGGCTCAGGGCAGATCTCATGAAGCTGTACAGATATCTGAAAGGAGGGTGCGCAGATGACATCACCAGGCTATTTCCAGTGGTTCCCAAGGACAGGATCAGTGTATACAAACTGAAACATGGGAGAGAAGTTCCTCCCCAGCATCAGGAAAGACTTTTTTACTTTGAGGGTGACTGAGTACAGCGCACATGCTGCCCAGAAAGCTGGTGGAGTCTCAATTCTTGGAGATCTTTAAAGCCGTCCAGACGTGGTTCTAGGTGATGTGCTCTACGTGAGCCTGCCTGAGCCAGCACATTGGACCACATGACCTCCATAGATCCCTTCCAACTTCAATCACTCTCTCATCTTGGGGTCTTTCCCTCTGGCAATAAGGGGTGCGTTCTTCTCCCATGATGGTCCCTGCAGGAGACAAGCTGGGTTGCTCCACTGGCACCGAGAAGATCACCAGGGCTCCCCCCTTATCTGCAGAGCTGCCCATTATTGGGTCTTTGTGCTCAAGGCACCAGCCTCTTACGACACAACCCAACAGGCCTGAGCTTAAAAACTGCCTGCCAGGCAATGAGAAGGTGGCAAATATCTTTTGGAAAACGCTTTCCCCCTTTGGCTGGGCAGGTGCTGGGGGCAGCCCCTGACACCCCTCTAATGTCTCTGGGGAATGGCTGTGACAGCACCTGACCTTGCTGTTTTTCAGCAGTCACAGCCTCTGTCCCCCTGCATTTTGTCCAGGGTTCCTGGAGGTGCACACACAAGGTGTGAAAGCTCCATCAGGACCTTCAGCTTGCTCTGCCAGCTTTGGCGTGGGGGAGAAAATCAGGTCTGGGCACTGCACAAAGGCAGCCCGTTCCAGCACTCCTCTTCCCTCGTCCTGGCTGCACGGTGCTGCAGCTCCCATTAGCACCTGTCCCAGGACCATGGGTGCAAGGAGCATGCAGGGGATGTCAGCAGCAGTGAAGACCCCCATCAAGTTCCTCCATCTTCCCTGACCTGAGGACTATGGGTTTGTCTAGTTTGGAGAAAAGGAGGATGAGAGGTGACTTCATCGCTCTCTACGGCTTCCTGAGGAGGGGAACAGAGAGGGAGCTCCTGATCTCTTCTCCCTGGGATCCAGCAACGGGTCACATGGCAATGGTTTAAAGCTGTCTCAGGGGAGGTTCAAACTTGACATTAGGAAACTGTTCTTTACTGAGAGGGTGGTCGTTCAGTCACTAGAACAGGTGTCTGACCCCAGAGAGATGGTCAATGCCCCATGCCTGGCAGTGCCTTAAAAAGAGGCATTTGGACAATGCCCTTCATAATAGGCTTTACTTTTGGTCAGTCCTGGAGTGGCCAAGCAGCTTGACTAGATGATTGTTGTAGGTCCGTTCCAACTCAAACTTTTCTATTCTACTCTCTCCTCTCCTATTCTACCCTATCCTAAATAAATGAAACCAGAAAGTGGTCTTCTGACAGCGCAGCTTCTGGAAGCTGTTGCACCTTTGGAAACCTTTGCTGTATTTTTCACTGTGTGGAATAACTCCTAAAATATAATTTTTATTAAAAATATATAGCATTGTTCACACATTAAGGAAAGGTATAAAATGGAAATATTTCCAGGGTGGAACACAGCGGCAGCTGGTATGCGAGGAATCTGCTACATCTATGACTCCCTGAACAATATTGCTTGTTTATATTTGCTTCTAATCAATAGAGGTAAGTGAGATACTTAAAGGTTGCTAAACTGTAATATTCTGTTTCTCACTCTACTTTGATATTAGTGTGACATTTCTTTATATTTTGGAGAAATTACAGTAAGAATCTAGCATTTTTAATAGACAAATAATCAAAAATACTGTGAGTATGTAAATGAACATGCTTCATAAAAATTCCTTAAAATATGTGTATAATTAGCAGCTCTGCTGTCTGGGATTTGAATGTTTGAGCCGCCCCTTTTCTTACCTCAGTTCTTAGTCGGGTTGATTAAGTGTGTAGGACCAAAACAACCTCCATATTCATGGCAAACAATTTAAAGAAGTCTCTCTCCGTCTTTCTTCTAAGTCCTTTACGTATTAAAAGGGCATAATACGGTCTCCTCAGAGCCTTCCTCTCTTCAGGCTGAACAACCCCAGCCTGTCTTCACAGGAGAGGTGTTCCAGCTTTCTCATCATTTTTGTGGCCCTCCTCTGGACCTGCTCTAACAGGTCCATGTCTTTCTTGTGCTGGGGACTGCAGAACTGGATGCAGGACTCCAGGTAGGGTCACACGAGAATGAGGTAGAGGGAGACAATCACATCCTCTGACCTGATGGCCATGCTGCCTTTTATGCTGCCCAGGGTATGATTTGCTTTATGGGCTGAAGTGCACATTGCCAGCTCATGTCTAATTTTTCATCAGGGCTGCTCTCAATCAATTCATTCCCCAGTCTGTATTAATATTGCAGATTGCCTGGCTGGCACTCTCAACTGCCATGACTGTTTAAAGATTACTGAGAGCAGCCTCGCAGTGACATCAGCCATCTCCCTCAGCACTTGCGAGTGCATCCACTCTGGGCCAGTGGACTTAGGTATGTCTGGTTTGCTTAAGTAGTCTCTGAGCCAATCCTCTTCCACCAAGGGTGTATCTTCCTTGCTCCAGACTTTCCCCCAATCTCTGGAACCTGGGATTTCTCATGGCTGGTCTTGCTCATAATGACCTAGACAAAGAAGGCATTCAGTATCTTAGCCTTTTCCATGTACTGCATCACCAGGTCTCCTGACTCATTCAGCAACGGGCCCCCATTTTCTCTAGTGTTCTCTTTGCCAGTTGTGGATTTAGGGAAGCCCTTCTTGTTGCCTTTGGCATCCCTCACTAGTTTCAGTTCCAGGTGGGCTTGCAAGGTTCTCGGGTAAGACGAATCCTCATGCAGCCCAGCACACCACAAGGGCACAGTGCTGACTGTGGATGTTGCCTGGATGCTGAGGCTACACAATAGTTTAGAAATACATTTGTGAATTGCATATTGTGGTTCATGCTGTTTTGTTGTGGACAAAAGGCCAATACAGCCACCTGGCTGCTGTCATGCCACTTGACCAGTCACATTTATTACCAAATAATACTAATAAGCAATTAGGGGGGGTTGCCCACTCCTTCCTCCCTTGGAATATAACTTTATCAAGCTCTTACCACCAAGTTTCAGCACATAAATTGTTGATGTCTACCTCAGGATAAATGTTGTTTTCTGGGGAAGAAAGGAGGGAGGCAAGACAAGGTCATGCCAACTAAACAAAACACCCTTTGATCATCCCAAAATTCTTGAAAACTGTTCTGGCAAAGTTGCAAGCAGAAAGCAGATACTTGAAATATGGCAGAAACTGAGTGAAAGAGATTTTGCTTTTTGCTATCCTTTTAGAAAAATTGTGCAAAACAGCCCTATTAAAAGACAACACATTTTATATAACATTTAAGTGACTGCAGTTGCAAAGTCCAACATTCCAAAAGTGCAAAAATACCAGTATGTAGTTCCTAATGCACCCTTAGTTTGTATCACATGTATTTGTACACAATCGTGGTTTTACATCTCTTCTAAAGGGTTGACACTTTCATGAAGGCACACAATGTAATGAAAAACTATTCACTACGCCTTTTTTCTCCAAAGGTCTTACTGTGTAACACTTTAATTATGCTCTTAAGTAACAATGATTAGTTTTTCATATGTTTTTCTGCAATGATCATAGCTACAGTCAATGTCTCACAAACATTAATACCTTTCTCCCTCTCAGAACAAACCTGCAAGTTTTTTCCACTTTAACAAATGAAGGAATAAGAATAGATTAAGATCCTATGTATGCACTAGCTCTGCAATTCTAGTTTGAGAGATTTAGACTTAATTTACGAGTGATTAAATATATAAATCACTACACTGTTAAATTCAGCATCCTTAACTAACACAGCAGTGTTTGGGTGATTTTGCATTTCAGCTATTTTAGGTTTTGATAAATAAAATATGCATTAGTTACATGTAATGTTAAAGGAGAGGCTGGCCTTTTCACATAAAGAAAATCCCATTTTTGCCTAAAAAACTCAAACAAATGGCTGGATATCTGTAACGGCAGAATGTATAAAAACAGAATGCTAGTCTTTGGCCTTAACTGACACCAGCGGGATTCCTCAAAGATATGAAGAGCCTTGAAAGCTTAAGTCCATAGGCTTTTCGACGCAGAAGTACCTGTATTTCCTCATGTCACATTATTCAGTATTCCTCTACTTCATAAAGGTCAGATAATTATAAACTACTCCCAGGCTTCCACGCTTGCTTGAAATCTTGTACTGCTTTCTGCGCCTTATCACATCAACAGCAACAAATGTAGCCATTCTTGTAAGTAGTTTTTCAAGCAAAAAGGGCCAAGCTTCACACAACCTTCACAGTTTCTGCTCTGTTCAGAATATCTGACTACTATCCCAGATCTTAGCAGACGAGGCCTTTATTTACTTATCTGTCTTCCGATTAACTTACTTTTATGGTAGTACAGTGCAGCATTTCACTGAATTTCACTGAATTTTTTTTTAGAGTTGGAAGGGACCATAGAGATCATCTAGTCCAACTCCCCTGCTGAAGCAGGATTGCCTAAAGCATGTTAGAGCATGTTACTCAGGACTGCATCCAGGCGGGTCTTGAAAATCTCCAGAGACGGGGACTCCCACTTCCAGGGCTCTGTCACCCTCGCCGTGAAGAAGTTTTTTCTCATATTTGAGTGGAATCTCCTACGTTCCAACTTGTGCCCGTTGCCCCTCGTCCTCCCACTAGCAACCACTGAAAAGAGTCTGGCTCCCTCCTCCTTCAACCCACCCTTTAGATACTTATAAGCATTGATAAGGTCTCCCCTCAGCCTTCTCTACTCCAGGCTAAAGAGTCCCAGCTCTCTCAGCCTTTCCTCATAAGGGAGATGCTCCAATCCTTGAACCATCTTTGATTTGATCTACTCCAATCTACTCCTTGCAGAAGCTCTTCTGGTTTACATCACAGGGTCACATAATCCTGTCTCTGACATCGGCAGGCTGGTCAATAATTTAGCCATCTATGAATATCGGAAGACTAGGTGTCACAGTAATAGTACTACAAAGACTTTACATCATGCCATAGCTATCAACATTTTTTTTTTCCCTTGACTTTGCCAACAATTTCTGTAGAATGAATTCTTGATTCTTTTTAGTAACACACATTACTAAAGAAATAAGAATAAAATGAATGGTTCTTCAGCATTTTCAGTGAAAAAGAGCAGCTGTAAAAAAGCATTTACCTTCCACTATTTTTCCTATAGAAAATTTTTTCACTATAGAACAAAGCTTTTGCCACAAAGAGGTACACTACAAGAGAAGAATAAGATCTCAAGTGCCAAACACCCCGTTCAATATGGGAACACTGTATGAGAACACTCTGAAGTGCTGCAAGTTTTCTAACAGTGACATGGTCTCCTTTAAACGGTTCTGTAGCATGTACCTGGAAAAACTGTTTTTTCTCTCCCTGGAGATTACACTGACCACTGAATGATCTGTGGAAGGTCACTTAAAAGAGCATCCTCACATAGTTTAATGAACTACTTTTGATGCAAAGTCTTCAGATACAAGATCATCTTATTGGCTCCAAAAGCTACTTGATAAAACAAGCACTTAAACATCCAAACAATTTAAAAGCAATTTGAACAAAAATATTTGCATGAAATTAATACACTGAACAGAACAAAATTCCCTAGATTTGATATGTTAGAAAATTCTGTCTCAAGGGGAGAAATCATAACTCTGTCTCTGCTCTCAAATAGTAAATCAATGTATTACAGACTAAACTACATCTCCTGAAGGTCTCAAAAGGTATCAAATCTAATTCTGTAAATAATATTTTCCTGTAAGAAGCACCATCATACACTTCACCCTTTCCCTATTATATAAAGTATACAGATATCTGTTTTTTCACACAGTGAATTAGAGAAAGACATAACTACAAATAAAGAAACTACCTATTTTATTTTGAAGTAAATTAAGCCTCCAAAGTCCATATGAGCTTATATGAACAAGAAGAAATATTTTAATCAATTTGGTTGAAAAGGTTGAAAAATAATGTTCATAATTTTATGCTTAACTAGAAAACTTTTCTGGTCTTACCATTCATATTACATGAATTTATTATTTATTATTATATTCCTTATTTCCCATGTTTTAGGATTTTGACTCAAAAGAGGGCAAAGTAATGCTACCAAACATTTTTCCCTTCTGAGTGAAATACATTTGGAATAAATACAGGCAACTTAGATGATTGGCAGGGAAATATACTACAGAAAAATGCATTTTATGTTCAGTGAACATCATAAAGGAGAGACTTAAACATCTAGTTAGTCATGTTTAATGGTATATTGTTTATCCAATAATGAATGAGGTTCCAAGAGGTAATTGTTACTGAGTTTAAGCAGAAAATACTGTTGTGCTATGCTGACAGTACATGTTTAAAAGGATTAAATTCCAGTCAGTCAGTAAAAAGGCACTGAAGAAGATACTGATAGCCTGCAGTTTTAAACTTCATCTTCTAGAAGCAATTACAGAACCGACAGACTAAAGTATCAGTTTCAGATACAGAAGCTCCAATCTATGTTACATATTATTTAGGGGAAGCAGAAATAGATCAGACTGCCAGTTCTTAGTACTAAGGCTTTTCTGAAGTCTTCTGTTTCCAAAAACATTACACTGAACTACCACTTCAGAAAGTGATAGATGAGTTCAGTGAGGTAAAAAAACATTAAACTCGCTCAAGGAAAAAGAAACATACAAAGTGCTAATGACACATGCCTCACGTTGTCGAGTCTTGATGGAACAGAAAATGCTTGTAAGATGCGATACCCCCTTTCCAACATGATCCTACTGAGAAAAAAGTTAGCAAGGTTTAGAGGCTACCAGCAGCTTCTTGAGGACAAAAGGACTCAAGTGATGATGACTTCCATCATCAAAGATGAACTTAAAAAGCCTATGCAAACATTACACTTGAATTCTGAACAGTAACATTACACCTGAAGAACTTGTTACCAGGATTAAAACTTCACACTACTTGTAGTAAGTTAATAAAGTCTAATCTTGCCCTGGATCTAATATAGTTTTGGAGATAAATCATCATTACGCATTTCTGTGCAACTGTAACTGCATGCCCTGCAGCAAAACAAATTGGGGGGGATCCTTTGTCAGTGACTCCTCCATAAGAATTATCAGGACTGTTTCTAAATCAGATGTGAAGACAATGAGTTTCATGCCTTCATTATAGACGGACCAGTATAATTACAGACTTAACTGCTTGTAAATTGTAGTTTACTATGCTTTTCACTACTGCTGGCAACCAAGGGGAAAGAAGAAGGAATCTTAATTCCTTCTCCTCCCTGCCCTGGAACTGGCCATGAAAGAAGATGATAGGAGCTAAATACTAATGATCACTAATGATATGAAAATAAAAAATAGCTACCTTCTTTTTTCTCAAGGGCTCAAGTTCTTACTGCAGTTTACTATAACTCTACTTTTATACTATGCTACCCCCAAACATGTTGCCATGCCTTCTGCACCTCTGTTACCTAAGCTACCTCATCTAGCTCTATATTATCCTGAAGTCTCCAGTACAGAAAAAAACCATATACCAATGCATTTGAATGGAACATGAATGTCATTACCATAATTTTGCAATATATATTATACTGCTTTGCAAGAAATACACTTTTGCACTGATTTAAATCCTCAGATGCTCAAAAAATAGCAATTATAGAATTGTGTCAGAACAGAACTCTAACCCATATTTAACCTGCAGTAAGATTAAATAAGAGAATTACTTTAGAGTTACCCAAATAGGAATTAAGCCACTAATATTCAAAAAATAATATTTCAAAATTATGAAACACTGTTAAAATAAACTATTTGCTGATGGGCTAAAATAACCACAGTCTTTAACCCAACTAGTGAGCATTCAAAGGAAATTCAAAATGGAAACAAACAAACAAACAGAAAAACAAACAAAAAACAACAGAGAAATAACTTCTAATATTTACTATATTACTACTAATGAAAATGTGCAACATCTTTACCCTTATTAATTTGGAAAACCAACAGAGGCAACATGTTCCCTTGATATAATTTAAAATGGGATAACTCTGAAGATAGAAGACTGCAGATAACAATCACAGGGGAATCTGTGAAAGACCATTAAAGGGAAAGGAGAATACCATTCTTCTGCAGCAGCAGATGCTCACATCCCAGATGAATAAGAGCAGCACAGACATACTTAAGATGCCTGAAAATAAAACAGACAGAGTTTGCAAAATCCAAGTGTCTGTGCCAAATATGCACAATGGAGTCTCAAAAGAAACTTCATTTATGCATCTAATGGAATAAGTGTGAAGACTATTCAGATAATATCCTCCCAGACTCCCAGTCCCAAAAGACATCTGACCAAATTTTAGAGAGTCAACTCAGGCACTCCAGGTGCTGGGCCAATCATAAGGGGAAAAAAAGGAAAAGCAGCTGAAAGAGAGAAACTCAAAAACAGATGAAAAAAAAATCTGTACCTCTTGATCTTTAAGAAAGACTACTCACCTACAGAATCAGTTAATCCATGAGACAACTGAAAATGGAAACCCAGTGACCAACTGGTGATATTAAGATGCTGGGAAGGTCTAGTTCCTTTCAGGAACTAGCAGCAGCTACTTAATAAACATAAATACATAAATATTCAGGGAATATTCACTTGTTCCCCACTCTAAGTACAACACGCAGTTAAAATTTAACAGCTCATGAAGATAAAAGCAACTGATTAATTTCTACACAGGGGAAGAGAACAGAAGAAATTAAGATTAAGTTAGTGTACTGACTGAAAGATATATTGCATTCTCCTGAACACAGTGACCAGTGCTACACCGTAAGCTACCCACCATAGCTATGCACAGGCCAGATGAGGGCTGAAGTTCCTTCTTTAAAGAGTCCTGTATCTATAACTGAGACACAGCAGGCTGGAGGAAGCCACAGACCTCTTTTTAACCTGATTCCCTCAAGAAAGATAATGCAAGAGAGAAAGGAATGGAGAGTCAGAAGGCTGAAAAAACAGGGAGCACAAGATCAGAGAGTTAAGTCTAGGAGGTGTAGATACCAACCTCTTTACTCAGGTTGCTGTCCAGACAGCAAAATCAAGAGTAACATAGGAATTCACCTCTTCAGTACCTACTTTCAAGCACTGCCTAGGGACCTTGCAGAATGCTAACCTTTTCATTACCTTCCAAACAAGTAGACTACTGGTGTACAGTGAGCTGCCACTGCTGGGGATCCTTTGCAATAAACTCATTACAGTCATTTAAAATAATCTTCCAAATAACTGAGAATAATGTGTAATAAATAATAAAATAAAATTTAAAAAAACCAAAAACCAAAAACCAACAAACAACAAACAAACAACCCACAAAAAACCCCACAAACTTCCTCATAATCCAATCCAACCCCACCCAAAAGGATATAACATCACAGAAAAAAAAAAACAACACTAACTATTCTTTAGCATGACACAACAGTGAAAAGGGAAATAAATAAATAGCAAAGAAAACTGACATGTCACCAGCCTTTATACCCTATACTACTATACAAAAAAGAATGTAATAGAATTAATTCTGGTTAGTCTTCAGTCCTATCAATTTCCATTTTTTCTTCTCCAAATGCAGAAATGCTAAACTGGCTTATATCTAGTAATTAGTAATCTGACAAATTTGGTGGCCTTTTACAATACTGCCACAGGCTTGGCGGACAAGGACAGAGCAACAGACGTCATCTACCTGGACTTATGCAAAGCGTTTGACACTGTCCCGCAAGACATCCTGGTCTCAAAATTGGAAACTCACGGGTTCGATGGATGGACCACTCAGTGGATAAAGAACTGGCTGGATGGCCACACTCAAAGGGTTGTGGTCAATGGTTCAATGTCCAATTGGTGGCCAGTGATGAGTGGAGTTCCTCAGGGGTCAGTACTGGGACCAGTGCTGTTCAACATCTTTGTTGGAGACATGGACAGTGGGATAGAGCGCACCCTCAGCAAGTTTGCCGACGACACCAAGCTCGGTGATGCGGTCGACACGCTGGAGGGAAGGCATGCCATCCAGAGGGACCTGGACAGGCTTGAGAGGTGGGTTCGTGCAAATTGCATGAAGTTCAACCAGGTCAAGTGCAGGGTCCTGCACCTGGGTCATGGCAATCCCAGGCACAGTTACAGGTTGGGTTGAGAATGGCTGGAGAGCAGCTCTGAGGAGAAGGACTTGGGGGTGTTGGTGGATGAGAAGCTCAACATGAGCCGGCAATGTGCACTGGCAGCCCAGAAAGCCAACCATATCCTGGGCTGCATCAAGAGAAGCGTGACCAGCAGGTCGCAGGAGGTGATTCTACCCCTCTACTCTGCACTCGTAAGACCCCACCTGGAATACTCTGTCCAGCTTTGGAGTCCTCAACACAGGAAGGACATGGACTTGTTGGAATGGGTCCAGTGGAGGGCCACGAAGATGATCAGAGGGCTGGAGCACCTCTCCTATGAAGACAGGCTGAGAGAGCTGGGGTTGTTCAGCCCGGAGAAGAGAAGGCTCCGGGGAGACCTCATAGCAGCCTTCCAATATCTGAAGGGAGCCTACAGGAGAGCCGGAGAGGGACTCTTTGTCAGGAGATGTAGTGACAGGACAAGGGGTAATGGTTTTAAATTGGAAGAGGGGAGATTTAGATCAGATATTGGGAGGAAATTCTTTACTGTGAGGGTGGTGAGGCACTGGAACAGGTTGCCCAGGGAAGCTGTGGATGCCCCATCCCTGGAAGTGTTTAAGGCCAGGCTGGATGGGGCTTTGAGCAACCTGGTCTAGTGGAGGTGTCCCTGCCCACGGCAGGGGGGTTGGAACTCAATGATCTTGAAGGTCCCTTCCAACTCTAACCATTCTACAATGCTATGATTCTATGAATTAAAACGTATATATTAAAAAAAAAAAAAAAGATTAAATCAGCACCACAAAGACATTATTCATATAAATCGACTATGTGAAATGATGGAACCTATTACTAATGTGGTTTATGCTTTTGAAAAATGATGCTATTTTTCACATTTTTAATAAATGCTGCAATCATTCACACAACTTTTAGTAATAAAATTTCCTACAAATGTTACTAATGTTTGCTAAAATTCAGAGCAATCCCTCAATGAATGTAATGAGTAATTAGAATAAAAGGGAAATTATTTCAAGCAAGGAAATGCTTAATAACAGTTAACCATTCTATTTCCATATAAGTATTTGTACGAGTATTTGTACGAGTAAAGCAAGGACAGTTTGTCTCAGGACAGATAATACGAACACACTGCTCGTGTGAGAAATGCCATAGGCATAGCTGTAGCATAATTGTTTATACAACAATGGCAGAAGGCAAGATTATAATTACAAAATAAAGTTCAAGGGAAAGCAAACAACGAAATTTTGAAACAGACCAAACAGCAGTTCCTGTGATACTCAATATTACTCTTAGGACCTAAACAAAACTTTCTATTTACCAAAGTGGGAATTAGAAAACCTGTACTTACATCAGGGACAGCTAAAGGAAGTGGCTTGACAAATTCTGAAGAATGCTAGACAGACTTAGTACCAGTCTTTTCAGTGGGAGTTTGCTGTCAGACAAATATTCAAATATCTTCTATTTATGATTTTATTCTTTCATCTTGGACAGTTAAACTCATATTTCTATGAAAACCACAAGCCAGGATGAGAACTAAAATAAGAAAACCTATTTTGCAAATCAATTCACATCTATATTCTGATTCAATAAACTATATTTCTAACATAGTTTAAAACCCCAACATTTTAATTTTTTCTAATATTCTCAATAGCCACATTGCAGTGTTTCTTACATGGATAAAAGCACTAAATAGAGGATGCAGAAGCTACCACTCAGCAATGTCTTCACTCAAACTACAACCTCAGTAATTTCTTCTACTTGCACTCGAAGTCTGGAAAAAGGTTGTATTCTGGAAATTAAATCTTGATTTAAAAAGTCAAGCAGAAGTCTGAAAAATTGACAATTATTGTTAATTTGTTCTTCTATCACAAGACAGAACAACATATTGAATTAAAATTACATCACATGCTGTGGAAAAGCGTAGAGGAGGATCAGACTTGTGTTTCCTTTACGTCAACAGCTATGATGCACGTAGATGCAGCTATGATCCAAGTAGAAAAGTGTTACTGTTACTCCTGTTCAAAAAAAAAATAAATCATACACCTACATAAAAACTCAAAGAGCTCCTGAATCTCCATTAAATATATTTATCTTTAATTAAAACAGAAGTTAACTTAGTAAGTCTTATTAAAAAAAAAAATAAAATTAATACTAAGCTAATAAAGCCGAGTACAATTCAAGGTCTGAATTTTTATTTTCTTGACCTGAATGAAAATTTCATTTTTCATCTGCCATTACTGTATACTAATCTAATTTGCCAAGGTCTTCAGCTGGACTTAAAATTTCTGTGCTCTAATAGCCTACTCTCTAGCATGGATGAAAATTAAAGGCAATAGAAAAATCTACATTTCTAAATACCCTTCCATGATGATTTTTTTAACAGTTTAATTGAATAGTTTAAAAGTTTAATTGAGTAGTAGTTATGCACTGTATTGCACTACTGTGATTATGAAATCACACTGAAACGATTTCTATTTTATCATCAAGGCAAATGCTACTTAGTAAAGGAAAAAATATTTTATTTTTCCAATTCAAAGTGTCTTCTCTAGTTCAAAGTGTCTCCAGTGTTCAAGAAGGAAATTATTTTGGCCTATGTGAATTTCCTCTATCCTTTTTCCAAGGATCTCATGGACTTTTGGAAAATAGTCTGCTTTGGACCTGTGTTTTCTGTCCAGACTTCATGGTCTTCTCCTGGCAAAAGCCCTCCACTGTTTAGTGATACCCAATGTCATCCAGAGAGTGAGAACACAGGACATATGTTAAAAGAAATTAATCCTGTGCAAGCACAAGGCTTCAAGGGAAAAAAAAAAAAATAAAAAAAAAATCATATGGCAGTTAAAATTTCAAGGAGTAAAAAAAAAATTTCTTATTTAATAAAAAATTTCTTAATATTTCTGCGCAAAATCAAGACACCACATCCAGGAAGCGGCCATCAACATAGAAGAAACACCTTTCATTTGATACTCCTTTCCCTTGTGTTAGTTTTTCTACACTTACAGTTTAGGAACAACTAAAATTTGACACTCTTAACTCACTGTCACTCAACAGTTGCCTTCAAGCATCATGAACCAACTTTAATGTTCTGCCTTGCAATTTTTTTTTTTTTTTGCCTGCACTTCTGATATACACATACTACTTAGTAAAATCATACAAGCAATCAGTAGTCACACCAGTCACAAGACATAGCCATAAGACTGCCACTTAAAACGTCATTGCTTTAGAGCCTGCTTAACCTGAAAGGTTGTATCTAGGTGACACACCCAGATAGTAAGAACTCCATCAAATGCACCATGGAAGAGGTTCACACCAGAAATATAAGTCTTCCCAACAAAACACAACACTAAGTGTGGAAGGACCACCAGGAGTAGCTGCAAATCTAGAAAACCAAAGGTGTATGTTTCACAATCTTCAGGAAGCGATTAGTGATACCCAAAGCGATTAAAATCATAACAACTACACGATTTAGAGAGCAAGCAACAGACTAAAACACACTGCTAGAAGTTTTGGAGAAAAACCAAATATGTTAGAAACAAATGTGACTTCTGCAAGACTTGATGAACAGCATCAAGGCCCAGGTTTAAAAGACATGTCATGCTGAATTTGCACACTCATCTTGTCATTTCAAATAACTCCTCGGTATCTTATCCTATCGGGAACACTACCCAAGAGTCTTCTGCCTTACACCTTGTAGAAAGAAGGTTGTTACACTGTTTCCTACCCTTTGTCTTCCTCTTTTCTCACCTTTATGACTTGCATTCCAATGCCAGAAGCTGTCACCTGTGATCTCAGTTATCACTTACTCTTGGACAACATAACTGTACAGAAGACTATGCCAACTAATATCGTACACAAGAAAGACAAGGGACATACTTTTGACATCAGGCTTTAGTCACCAAGTTTCCAGAAATACACTTTCAGAATGAGATACAAAAAATAATATTAACACACAATGATACTGAGCACAGAGGTGCTCTTGGGCTTCTGCCATCATAAAGTACAAGTTTTTGCAAATTACCTTGTTAAGTTCCCTGCGTAATTCATCAGAAGGGAACAGAGCTTAAGGGGAAAAAAAAACAACGCAAAAAAAAAAAAAAGCCATATCTAAAATATCTCTGCTCTCCTCCTGCATCAGTATGCTGATTAAGTCAGCCAAATGAAGCACCTAAGAGAGGGATATGCCTGAAATCTTACTGTTTCCCAGGACTTTGATCTGCAAGTGAGGTGTCATTGTAAAAAAAAACAATAGAAAACTGGTAAGAACAGAAAAGGATCACAGCTCCATACCTGTGATCACAGAATCACAGAATCGTAGCATGGTTTATGTTGGAAGAGATCTTAAACCTCATCTAGTTCCAACACCACTGCCGTGGGTAGGGACACCAACCACTAGACCAGGTTGCTCAAGGCCCCATCCAGCCTGGCTTTGAACACTTCCAGGGATGGGAAATCCACAGCTTCCCTGGGCAACCTGTTCCAGTGCCTCACCACCCTCATAGGAAAAATTTCTTCCTTATATCTAGTCTAATTCTACCTTCTTTTAATTTAAAACCATTACCCTTGTTCTATCACAACAGGCCCTGATAAAAAGTTTGTCCCCATCTTTTCTGTAGGCCACCTTAAGGTACCGGAAGGACACAATAAGGTCTCCCCAGAGCCTTCGCTTCTCCAGGCTGAATAATCCCAACCCTCAGACTGTCTTCACAGGAAAGGTTTTCCAGCCCTCTCATCACCTTCATTGCCCTCTTCTTGACTGGTTCCAACAGGTCCATGTCCTTCCTGTGCTGAGGACTCCAAAGCTGGACACACTACTCCAGGTGGGGTCTCACCGGAGCAGAGTATAGCAGAATTGCCTCCCTCGAACTGTTGGCTACGCTTCTTTTGATGCAGCCCAGGATATGGTTGGCCTTCTGGGCCGGAAGTGTGCATTGCTGAATCATGCTGAGCCTCTCATCCACCAACACCTTCTCCTCAGGGCTGCTCTCAAGCCATTCTCTGCCCAGCCTGTATTTGTGCATGGGATTGTTCCAACCCAAGTCCAGGACTTTGCACTTGGTTTTGTTGAACTTCATGAGGTTCTCGCAGGCCCACCTCTCAAGCCTATCCAGGTCCCTCTGGATGGCATCCCTTCCCTCCAGTGTGTCAACCACTCCACACAGCTTGGTGTCGTCGGCAAACTTGCAGAGGATGCACTCAATCCCAACATCCACGTCACCAACAAAGATGTTAAACAGCACCGGTCCCAGTACCAACACCTGAGGAACAACACTCGTCACTGGCATCCACTTGGACATGGAGCCATTGACCCTTTGAGTGCGACCATCCAGCTAGTTTCTTATCCCCTGAGTGGTCCATCCATCAAATCCATGTCTCTCCAATTTAGAGACAAGAATGTTGTGTGGGACAATGTCAAATGCTTTGCACAAGTCCAGGTAGATAACATCAGTTGCTCTTGCCTTATCCACCAACACTGTAACCCCATTGTAGAAGGTCATCATGTAGATTTGTCAGGCATGACTTGCCCTTGGTGAAGCCATGTTGGCTGTCACCAATCACCTCCTTATTTTCCATGTGCCCTAGCAGAGTTGCCAGGAGGATTTGCTCCATGATCTTGCCAGGCACAGAGGTGAGACTGACTGGCCTGTGGTTTCCCAGGGGATGGAGATACCTACTTGAGTAGATAGAGATGTTAGCTCTAACTGTGCTTCTGTAACCAGCTTGGCATTAGAACTAATGTAAAATTTGTGGTGTTAAAATACACTGTTAAATCCAAAAAGCATCAGATACAAATGACCTCTGCTAAGGTCTGCCGAAATAAATGGTTCTGGACATAAATAACAATAAAGCCGTGGATACCAGGTGCTTACAGTGTTCTGCTGACCTTGGAGGATAGATGAGAATGCACATCTCAGTCTTCAGCATCTAAGTTCATCCCACAGTGAATCTGAACCTTAGTTTTATTTGCTGTAAGTCAGAGAGTCAATGTTTGGTGTTGAGGTCTGTCAAAAAGAAACCAACAGCTGTGATGTATCTGTTGTCAGACAAGCCTTGAATAACTGTAAAAGGCCAAGGATTTCAAAATAAAAACATTGTTTTGTTTATCCTGGGCAGACATCATCAGAACAAAATCTCTGCAATATGTGTAGAGATTCTGTTTTGTTTCTGTAAAAAGCAACAAAGAAGAATGTGCCACAATGTTATTCTGCATATACGCAAGAAAAGCATAAAAAAATTCACAAATAAGAAATAAAACCAAATATGAACATTCTGGAATGAACACTGGAAGAGCAATTGTGATTTGACAAGATACCAAGAATCATATGACTAGTTGATTACATATTTTTTCCCTCCTTTAGTTCATACATTTGCCTAACTCAGGACTAAATGTTTCAAAATATCAACCTCTTAGTATTCCACATTATGATATCAAAGCTAAATATTGCAGTGAAAAGATTCAAGTTGGGTTCTGATTACTACACCCCACGTACTTCGTTCAGTAAACTGACCTGTGACACAACTTGAATAGGAGGGAACAGCATGTGCTAACTGAAACTTTTGGATTAAGGTACACTGACTTCCAATTTTTCATAAAGCTTTACTATACCCGTGTTTTAAGGTTCACATTGCCTAGAAGGTGCTGCATAACTTCACAAAAGCCCACAAAAAAACAACATATGATGTCGTTCCCAAAGGACTGATGGTGAAGCGGTAATGTACCAAGCTGTCATTGATAGTGTAAGCAGCTAACTGTCACAGTACATCTGCACTTAAAAAATAACAAATGCACTTTAAAAGATAACATATGGATGATTCACACAATTACTGCTGTCTTTTGCACAGTGATTTCTAAAGGTTTAAAGATCTTTCATTGATGTGCTTCCTGAATATACCCAAATTATGTAAGGGATTAGATAATTCTACTTCCCAAATTACAATGGATTTAAAATTGATTTACAAACCAGTGAGCACAGATCATTCCAGCTAAGAGCAAGAAAGGTTTGGTTTTGGTGTTGGTGTTCTGGGATTTTTTGGGGTGTGGGGTTTTTTTTGTTTGGTGGGGGTTTTTTTGGGTTTTTTGTTTGTTTGTTTGTTGGGTTTTTTTTGTTGGTTGGACTCGATGATCTCAAAGGTCCCATCCAACCAAAAAATATTCTGTGATTGGCATTTAGGGGAAAGTCCCCAAGCTTTTAAGAGCAGACATAAGCTTGAAACATAATTGTACTACAATCAGTATAAAATTTCAACAATATACCTGCTTCCATTTCTCCCTGTATAATCCTGAGGTTTTACATATCCTATCTGTGGTGAGTGCTCTTTCTCATCCTGTCAAATACAGAGCCAGTCACCAGCAACTGGAGGTGCTTCATAGAAGTAATAGTAAAACTAAGTTCAGAAACACTTATCTAAAAGCACAGAAGCAAAACTCTTAACAATCAGTCAGCATACAGGTAGGCAAAACTTGAAAGATCAGGCAGTTGCTCAGTTTTCCAATAATTATTTGGGGGTTTAACTACCACTTCAGGGTTGTCAGGACAGAACACTAGTGTCACAAACACTTGCAGTATTTTTAAAGTATGTTACAGGAGCCATTTTTTTTTCAGTACCCAAGTATTATTACTTCCTTAATGTACATCTGCTCATTAAAGTCAGTAGACTAGAGATGAAAGAAAATCTACAGAATTTTAGATATAAATGACTACATAAAATTATCTTTAAAACAGCTCCTCAGAATCTTACAAGCATAGTTGTTTAAATCTGACTATCTTATTTTCATGCAAAAAAGTGGAATCTTTTCCTGCCATCATAATTAGAGCACCCAGATCCTTTGGCATCCAACACTGCTACACCCTCCTGAAAGATGTCACTGTTACTCCCTCTGTAGTCAGTCATTAATCATGGTTAGTAAACCACAACTTGCAGTTATACTTTTTACCATTTAAAGCAGAGCACTCGATAGTATTTTGCAATAAATCCCTGTTAGTCAAGATCAGTAACATGCTCATTCCCATCCTCTCCAGGAAACTTTCTCTTGTCATCAGCTATGAAAGTTTGCTACTTGTTACCAGTTTACGTTAATTTTGATGCAGGTGACAAGGTAGTGACTATGCCTTACAACTCAGCAATAAAACAATAAAAGTATAGTGTTCCTTTTTCTTAGATTTTTCTTTAGAGAAAAATCTTTAGTTCTTTTCTTTAGTCTTGCTCTTCTTGCTGAAAACCAAATTGGCACCAAGCACTGGATAGCAACCACAGATACACAAAAGATAGATTTGTTGAGACACATTAGTTCAACTGCAGTAGCAAGCTGCTCTCCTCAGAACGGGCACAAGCTCATAGATACTTACAGGGATTAATTTACTTTCCTCTGCAGTCAGTAGCAAAAGGTAAATTTCCCATCAAGGATAATGCAGAGGAAGCAACTATTTTCAGCTATACAGGATAACCTTTCTGTCTAAAGCCAGTGCTTGCAAACAAAATGCCAGTCATTTCATCTTGTAGCTGCTCAGGGAACGAGTTTGATGACTGGGTTTTTTTCTCACAGTCATTTCTAAAGGAAAGTTTAATCCCATGAAGATTCAAACCTCACCCTCTCCTATAGGCATACAGTTCAACAAAATCCCAGATCTTATGTACTTGGCTTTTATGAGCACTGCATACTTGTCACAGTTACACCTGCTTTTCCCAGTGTAAAATGTCATGTTCTACTCAGCCTGATGACATTGTCTCTGATAGAAAAGTGTGTCTAATGCTTTATCAGTTTTTGGATAGGGAACAATAATTTCCATGGGATCAAACACACAATATGCTAAACACACAACACTTACTTCACTGTTAGGGAAAAGAAGCAAAGCAAAGCTGGAGCAGTCATCTTTAAAAGCTTAGGGAAATTCAAATAAACTACAAAATCTGAGGAGTCAGTGACTAGACTAGCTATCAGGAATGAAAAGAGTCAAGCTAGGGAAAGGTACTTCCACCTTAATGGGGACATACTTTTATATTCCTTAGCAAAATTTTTATATATTCCTTAGCAAAATAGGATTGGAGACTTAAAAACAACTTTGTAGAAGTTCTCTATGTTCTTCCAAAATAAAAAAATAATTAAAAAAAAAAATAAAATTAACAGCTTCATCTAGGTTATACTTTAACTGTCAAAATCAGTACCAGAAAAGCTTTAAAAATATTACTTTGTTTCATTGTGACAAACACAACACTAACAGTCTATCTTGTATTTTGTATGTATTTCGAACATCTTATCTCTGGTTTTCACTCTGATATTGCTGAAAGAGACCCCTAGATTCTCCAACTCATATCAAGGATAAAACGTACTCTGCTTTTCTCCACAGCAACATCTGGATTTATTTCAGAAGCCTGAAACATTAATCCACCTCTCTCAGTCAACAAACTCAACTCTGCAATGTTTCTGTGAACCACTGCGTAGGCTACCACAAGTTAGAGTAAACATGTCACGCACATGTCATGGAAGAGGTACCACCATATGCCTTTATTTCTGTAGGCTACTTACATTAAATCACAGGCTACCAGTGCTTTTCCTCAAGGGTAACGGAGAAGAGGGAATACAATCATTATTGTAAATAAGAAGTTTTATATGTCAGTGCAACACAGGACTTCATATAAAGCTGAAGCCTGCGAGACACAGACTGTGTGGGTATCAGCACTTTACTGCTTTTCTCAAGGGCCTGAACTGCAGGTACACTCCCTATTCACTTCATGTACTTTTTTGGGATAGCAAGCATGTATTCCACTATGGTCACCTTTTGTTTTTTGGGGGCTGTGTTTTTATATTTTATCCTTGACTGCTTTTAATTAACTTGCTTTATCAAACAGGGCTTTACCAAGCTTTTTTTCAACTTGTTTGACTTGTTTGACAGGGCACACTTTCATATGCTACAAACACCAGCAAGTTAACATGACTATCATTAGTATCATATGGGAATGTTTAGTTTGGAGAAGAGGAGGCTGAGGGGGGACCTCATTGGCCTCTACAACTACTTGAAAGGAGGTTGTAGAGAGGTGGGTGTTGGACTCTTCTCCCAAGGGAATAATGACAGAACCAGAGGAAATGGTCTGAAGTTACGGCAGGGGAGATTTAGATTAGATATTAGAAAGAATTCCTTTACTGAGAGAGTGGTCAGGCACTGGAACAGCCTGCCCAGGGAGGTGGTGGAGTTGCCATCCCTGGAGGTATCTAAGAAACGTGTAGACATGGCACTTCAGAGCATGCTCTAGTGCCCGAGATTGTTGGTTTGTGTCTGTTTGTGGGTGGGTGTGGTGTGTGGTGTTTTGTGTTGGTTTTTGGTGGGTTTTGGTGGGGTTTTTTGTTTGTTTTTTAGGGTTTTTTTGCGGTTGGACTCGATGATCCCAAAGGTCCCTTCCAACAATGAAGATTCTGTGATTCTGTGATATAGCAGATTAAAAGCTTCCACCCATTTACTTGCACCTAAGTAAAGCATTTAAGCATTCACACAGGAACACTAAGAAAAAATGAATGGGCTCCAAACTCTATCTTCTAAAACTTTGTTCACTGTCAAGTGAGAACTGCATTAGAGCACTGGAGCGTAACATTCCAGTTTTTATGCTAATGGAAACGGTTAGTCTTGAACAGACCTCCAAAAAAGTCATTCTCTGCAACTGTCCTCCTGAGAAAGACAACTAATTGCTTTGGTCAATTACAAAATTACACTGGACAATTCTGTGGTCAGTTACAACATAAACACTACAAAGTATATGTGTTTATGTAACAACAGTCATGGCTTGAGTACTCACGCACATATATGCAGTGAAAAAATACAAGATTTTTGATACAGAAAATCAACGTATCTCCTACTGACTTGGAGAAGAACATTTGCTCTGTTACTGCACTTAAAAGTTTTGGAAAGCACATCTTGAAGACATTATGTACTGATGTAGAGGAAGCATGAAAATACATAGATACAGTACACAGGGAATACATTTAATCTTCATGGAAACAAAACTAACACTATTACTTGAACTCCCTAATGCAGCATTATGACTGCCACTATCACAACTGTAACAGCATCAAAAAAAGTATTATAGTAATCTGATCTTTTGTACAATGTCGGATAAGAAAACTTTATTGGAATCTTGATTTCAATTGCTGTGTGTAGTCATATGCTTATAGGTATTATTTAATAGAAAAAGATCTAGTTTTGATTAAAATAATATACTGGCTGCTAGGCAAGTGGTTAAAATGTTTTGGTTTTCCTCTTTTTGGGCATAATTTTAGATCTTATTTGATTTCTGAGTTCATACAGATGTTTTCAGATTGTGATTGTGATGCAATGATGCATTTCATTAAGTTTTCATCAGTTATATTTCCCAGGTAGGTATTCATCAACTGTAAAGAGATCACTTGATTTGTTTTTTTTTTTTTCTTTCTATTCATGGATATGAATGAGATATACACACAAACTGAAACTACAGAAATTACATAATTCTGCCCACTGAAACAATTTCTGCAACATCAAAAGCCAAATCAGCCTTACTCCAGAAGTAATTTCTAAACTCTGTATTGACTTCGCAAATTGAAGACCATGTGAATCGGGATTATGATTATTAAAAAAATAAAAATTTAGATTGCAATCCTCTAAGAGACATATGTCTTGGAAAAAAAAATAAGTTCCAAAAGACGACTCTAGAAAAAGCATTTGGGTATTCACTATTTACCTTGTCTCACAGATTCCATCTAAAATCTGCTCAGATGGTAGACAAAAAGCTTTCCTAACTGAAAGTACTGAAAATTAGGCTAGGTTTAGAGCTGAGATAGACACTTTCCATCTCAGGAATTACCATAAATATTAAAATCTGTTACTGATTTAGCAACATTTATGAAATCCACTCAAATATTCTGGGTCAAAAATTTATTTCTTCCAGAAAATTCAAGGCCCTTAAAATCAGTGGCCCACTTCTCCATCCTGTCATTCCTTCCAGAGTTCTCTGCTAACTTTTCAGACCACATGGTATGGTGGTCGTTCAGGCAGATACAGCTTCTGTATTACAGAAAGTGCTGGCATTCCCAACCTCTACACTAACGCTTTTGGGCTTCTATCCTAATTCAAAGCAGAAAAATGGTGATCCTAGCAGGAGCATGTGCAACTGAAAAACAACGGCCGGGCACAACCAGAAATAACTGAGAAACTGGGTGAAACTCCAAGTTCTGACTTACGCTTGCCCCGCCCAACTTTAGGACTATTACTAAATGCAAATAACATGTCTAATCACACACAAAGAGCCAGAATTCTCCATAGATTAAAATACAAAAGGATTTTTAAAAGGGAACTTTGCTTAGGGGTATTCTCATTATTACTTTTCTTCCAAAACATTAATTCCTCTTTTTTTTAAGTAATATAAATGATTACATTCTTGATAATGATTCAAGATATAGAAATGAAGCAGGAAGAAGAGTTCCTTCAACCACTCCTCATTTAATTTAAAAAAATATAACATGGGAGGGAAAAGGAGGGGTGTACTCTCTTCTACTACTACTTTTTTTTTGTTCTTTTACTTTTCTCATTTTTATCCTTAGTACAATAGGAACTTTCAAAAACATTAGCAAATGTTCTTTCAAGCTTAGGGGTAGCGAATCATCCACTACATAGTGAGTTCCCCAACTTCTTTAGTCAGGGCATAACTAATTAGAACCTTACTGCGTTTTAGTAGACCACACTGTTGTTTCATTTGTCTTCAACAGAACTAGTTTGCCTACAATTTAAACTAATTCATTCTCTCTTTAGTATTGCAGTCCACTTTATTTCACATCTCCTCCAATCTCTCCTCAAACACACCAGCATTAGAATGTCAAGGCCTTCAGTAAGAGTATTTTTTGTTAGTGCTTCCAATCAGTAGCAAGCTACCTTTGCCCCTGTTTTAAATCTTTCACCTCTCTCCCCTTACACCATACCACCTGAAGTTTTGAGCCTTCCATGAGGTTTGTAGTGTGGTGATCCCATCACTCAGTATTTCCCCATGCAAAGGAAAAACTGCCTTTAACAGATGGTTCCTCTAAGTTACAGTCGAATTTTTCACTGATTTCATTATTAGGTTGTTGAAAAAACACCTTGTTTCCTTTTTAAAGCATGTAGTCATAGCCAAGTTTAACTATATAATGATAGCAAGTACAAAATAGAAAATTTCTCATAAATGATGTGGTTAACAAGGCACAGCATACTCATTGACACATCTTCATAAAACTTGTAATTATATCCTGAACTGCATGCCTTTACAGCACAGTAACATTACAGTATCACTTACAGTGGCACTTTTTAACAGCCTGTCATCATCATTTACAGCTTGGGATAGGGTTTCACGTTAAGAAGGATCTCTCTTGTCAGTTTTATTCACCCTGAGCTCTATTTGCTGCTTTCCAGTTATCAGAAGCTTCCAACAAAGATTTTAGGATAAATGACTTCACAACGGACTAAATTAAAAGGATTCCAAATACAGGCAACGATCTTGGGTGTGACCCTTTAGGCTTTTATCATAGCAAAATCTAAACATTCAGTTTAATTAAGACCTGTCAGCAAAAACGTGCAATGCCTAAGGACAAAACCAGCTGTCAAGACAGCATGTCTTTGAATCATCCTTTATATTCACCCAGTTTCTTGTGTATAATTAATAGCCACTCTAGAAAATCACAAACCAGCTAATGAGATGCAGATAAAGACTTAAAAGGTCTCTACTGTAATTCTGTCTTAATGACAATCAATAACCTTTTGCTAAGGAACACCAAATACATTTGGCTTGTCCTAATAAATAGAAGATTTTTATGTCAACTGAAGACTAGCAATGGTTGGCAGAAAGTAAGCATCATAAAATGGTATCAGTTAATAAATTCAAGAAGAAATCTCTCACAAGTGAGTTTATACCTAATTCAGTTATTTATTATCAGCAGCATTGAAGAAATGATGGCTACTTTTATAATATGAAGACTTGCTTTGAAGATACACAGGATGGTGCTAGTGCCAACAACATTGATACATAGCAGAAAACACTCCCTGTGAATCACAAAAATGACCAACTGACAGATTAACATTACTCACTGTGAGAGGGGGGAGTATGTAAAAATTTATTTTTAAAATTGTAATGTATTAAGAACTTCTAGCTCTAACCTGTTACTAGATATCCCAACAAAAAGTGTGTTAAGATTAATATATTTGTAATGGGTTTGCAACACATCACAAAACCGGGTTCTATAACAAGCTAGGACCACAGCTGCAGACAAAGACTGGGTATCAGTGAGGTACTCAGCAGTGTGCAGTCATGATAGTTAGATTCAAGTTTTACTCATCCCAAATACAGGAACAAAAGGAGTTTGTATTCAAGTAGATCTGGAAGAAGTTACAGGATAAGGCCAGCTCACAAGATTTAATAGGGAGCAGGGAGGGAGTGGATGGAATAGCGAGAAACAGAAAAAAATGAAAAGGCAGATAGATAGTCTGCCTTTGGAGCAGCTTCTGCACTTGGTGCAAGGGGACCACAGCTATGAGTAGATTGATCAGCTTGCTTCCCAGCTTGGGCCAGAGGATGGCCATGGAGCGGGCCTGCAGTCAGTCCCTGCAGTGGAGCTGCAGCCTGGGCAAACGGCCCACTAATGACCAACCCTGGGCTAGCAGAAGCAGGCCTGCAGGGACTGACAAAGCACAGAGGCACAGTGCAGCTCCAGGGCCCTCCAATGCTACCTCCCAGCAGGCTCCTGCACCCAGCGCTTCTCGGGAGCCAAGAACACCAAGCTCATCTTGGCAGTCAACACTACCATGCTCAGGCAAGTGCCCAGCTGCCCCTGCTGCTGCAGTCCAAATACAACCAAAGCAAGTAACTCAGGTGTACTGAAGAGGACACTTACTTAAATGACAGATCCATACTTAAACTACCATCCAGTAAATTATTAAATCCTCACAAATACCCTATGGATGGCTATCTGTTTCTACATCTTTTAACATTGCAACACATGTCAAATAAGCCAGGTGGAAAAGTCGTTGTAGAGTCCTCCACAAAAGAGTGTTAATAACAGCAATTTTCTCTTCTAGCATTGCATGTTTTTAAATGTTGCTAAGAATATCTCTTAAAACCAGGATGAAATAAAACTCTAACCTTGTCAACTATCTTTAAATTTACCTCACATGCAAGGAAACAGAAGAACATATTTTCGTCTTGTTGAACACTTCTGGGTAATGCTTCTCTTATAACCTCAATCAGAAAGTTTATCATTTTATAGTTCCAGATTGGACATAAACAGATCTTTGAAGTTAAATAAAATAAATTGACACTAGTATTTGAATGGATGGTTCCAGCTCTTTGAGAAACTGTACTGTCATAACCAGTGCTTATTTTCCTCTAACTTATGAAGCATTATCAGAAGTGGAACTCAGTAGTAACTGAAGGTAAATAGAAATGACAAAGCAGATTGTAGTCAGATGTCTTTGAGATGGAGAGACCAGCAGAACTTCAGTTTTACACTGCCAGCAAGGTTTGCCTGTTACACTCCTGTAACAGTAATTTTAGATTTATCAACCTGTCAAAGCTGTTTTTCAAAGTTCAAAGCCAAGATATATATAATATGCAGATTCACCACATGACAAATTAAATGAACAGGCAATTAACAAGATACATTTAGATAATACTACACAAATTTTCTGTTTTGTTTAAAGATGCACTTGACTACAAAATAACTGATGGTCCAGAAAACAGGGCTGATGGGTCTAAATTTCTCCCATTTCCAACATCATTGAAGGCTAGATATAGAATCACAGAATCATTTAGGTTGGAAAAGACCCTTAAGATCATCAAGTCCAACCGTTAACCCAACACTGCCAAAACCACCAAACCATGTTCCTGAGTGCCATATCTATATATCTTTTAAATACCTCCAGGGACAGTGACTCAACCACTTCTCTTGGCAGCCTGTTCCAATGCTTGACAACCCTTTCAGTGAAAGAATTTTTTGTCATATCCAATCTAAACCTCCCCTAGCACAACTTGAGGCCATTCCCACTTGTATCGCTTGTTACTTGGGAGAAGAGACCGACACCCACCTCGCTAAGACCTCCTTATAGTAAATAGATGGGAAGTGGGAACTCTTTCATACACAAACGGACTTTTAAGTTACTCAAACCTATTCAGAAGGCATCAAACACAAAGCATCATCAGCCACTACCTACTAGTACTGATCCAAAATTGTGGCTGTGTTTACACTATATCAGAAGAAGTACTCTTTAGATGACTTTTCTCTACTACCACAAGGTCCTCCTCTCAGAGTCATCCTGAGCTTCTCAAATCCACCTTAGGAAGTCTCTACATATTCATTAGTGTGCTTTGTTAAGCTGGCTAGCTACTCTCAGTCAGAGCAATATCAATTTTGTCCAAGATCATCCATGACCATCTAACATATCAGACCACACAAAAAGCATGGAGCCACATCCCACTTGCTAACTGCACTAGCTATACAAGGAACTAGGGGATGCCAGTGCAGACACACCTCTGCGCGCAGCTCTCATAACCTTTCTTACCGTGTATACTATCTTCTACTCTGGAATTCACTATTCATTGTAATATAGTTTTGTCCAGTGAAGATGTATTACTGATATAAAAATTGCATCTAGAGTACTTTGTTTTCTCATTATGAAGTCTTGTTAAAGTTTCAGTGCCATACCATTTTCTAAAATAATACCCCTTTGGGCTGGAGTATTATTATATAGTACCGCATCACAGTAAGTTTTGAAATAGCGCAGTACCAAACTTCATTATGGCAAACATTTTCACTAAAATGACCCATACCACATTTTACCTCTCCTGTTCCTTTATTCCTTTTACTAATGTTTCATTAAAAAGAATTTAAGGACTTTCAAAATCAGTCTTAAGAGAAAGTTTATGTCACAACATGGCGGGGGAACAGGAAGAAATGCATCCATTCATATAACTAAAAACTATGAAACTGTCAAGTATGCTGCCAAATTGAGACACACCTTTGACTTTATACACATACTGAAATGGAGCACAAGGCTGCCTTACCTATTATTTGCTCTCTTGTGCATAAAATGTAAACTGGAGTGCATAGTTATGTCTTTAAAGCATGTTTTTATAGTCTACAAAACATATTCATAAGAATTAGGAATACACATTAGAAAGAAGAATCCATTATTCATTATACTATCTCATTTACAGGATTGTTGTCATTTGTGATGAGAGGTGTATCAGAGATGAGAAATGATGATCTGCCACCTTATCAAGGTCACTATACGCTACTGTACAGCAATGAATACTCCACCTGTTATGATTTTGGGAAGACTCTCTGAAGCAAAATTTTACATTTACCCACTGAAAGAACACCTACATACAAGCCTGTAATTAGAAATTCTATTTTAACACAAGCAAGATGCACTTAAATTACATCCTGGTACTTCAGGTTTTAAGTGCTTGACAAAGCACTTTGCTTTGTACGCAGGCTTTTAATTCACTGTTAAATGGAAAATCATTGTGGAAAGAAAACTAATTCAGCAGCTTCCAGAATCAAGTTTCACCACACGATTTCAGAAGGATGTCCAGTTAAGTACACGCAGGTGTTTCCTTTCACAGTACTGACAGCAATTTCAAAACATACCATAACTGAATCTAGTGAGAGTTTAAAAAAAACAAATACCACAAGCCAAAACAAAACAAAATACAACCCAATACAAGCCTTGTCACACAGATTTGTCCCAGGCATTGGTAGAAACCTAACATTGCCAACAGGGAGCAAAACACCATCATGGAAGTCATCTCTAGATTTTTATCAGCAGGCGACAGGACTATCTAACCCTGAGCAGGATCATGGTAGTAAGATTTATCATATCTTGAATTCTGAATTCCTCTTTCAGCCACATCACCCCACTACTCTTCCAGATCCATAAAGTGACATATAATTGGCTTGCTTAATGGCAAATGGCAGTTTTTTTAAACAGGATACTGGAGGATGTACCTCTCCTAAAAAGGTTCCAGATTTTATTATAAAATACACAAATGTAAAAATAAGCTACTCCAAGTTTTGAAATATTTTTACATTGCTTTTTTGTTTTCACCTCAGATAACTCTTATGATGTCATGTTACTTGACCACATTTCATTAAATGGTCTTTTTTTTTTAAATTCAGTTTATGCTGAAGGATTATTTTAATTGAATTATATACAAGGAGAGGCAATCCATAACAAGGGAGAGAAATCTCTTAATTTTTTCACTGGCCTCAGAAGTGTATTGTTTCACATCAGGGTCTCCATTTTATTCTTCTGTCTCACCACACTCTACAGAGAGGTTACCACTACAGCTACTGTAGTTTGTACAGCTGTTGTATTTTCTGCTTTACTTCTGGAGATTACCTATATCCCTGTTGTATAGCAGATCTAACAAAAATAGAATTAACCACAGTAATACTCAGTAACTATATTTAATCTACAGGGGGGTTGTAACAGACTACTATATCCTTTTTGAAACAATTAAAAATACTATTTTATTGAAACATATTTTTGCATTTTTGCTGAGAAAGCGATCAGGATGGATAGAACAACTTTCAAGCACTTCCAAAGAACTTCCAATTTGTGAGAAGCTTCAAAAAATATTAAGTTGCTTCAGTAAAGTCAGCTCTTAAAACATTTGAGTGTTAAAACTTCTGTAAGTTTGAAATATATGGCAGCACTAAGTACAAGAATCATATCTCTGCTCCTGTGTGTGCTTACACTTAGGCAGCACTACTTATTCTAAGTTTCATATAGATAGTAATTTATAATCAATACTACATATACATACAGTTACATTTATTTTATTTTTAAAAAGAGTCCAGTATTGCTACTCTTTTTTGTTCTGAGGACATTCAGTTTTTTGCCAGACTAAAATTTCTACAAAGGCATAAGACAAAGATGTTACCCTCATACTGAGCAGAACCTGACCAGACCTCTGAATCAGGCCCATACCAAGGACTTTGGCACCAGCTGATGATGGCCATCATCTCACTGCACAGAGACCGAACAGGTCAGCATCTTTGTTCATACAAGTCCCAGGCAGCTAACCAGTCACCAAAGAACAACAAAGGACAATATGAAGATTTATAAAAAAAACTAGAGAATTTTCAAAAGACAATGTATTACTCAAAGCATTCAGTAACTTTGATAAATTTCCTATGGTGAAGAAGTTGGATCACCCGTCTGTACTTAAAAAGCAACAGCTAGAATTTGCAGTATCCACCTGGGGCATACATCAATGTCTATAACAGATAAGCAGCTTCAAACAAATTAAGAGGGGTTCAGCTGTGAGAAAGATAAACCTGGTTTGATGTGCTCCTTGAAAGAGCCTCAAGCATAAGCTTTTGCAGTAATTCGATTCCCACTAATTCATATTTTCTAGCAACATACTAAATACACATAATTTATTTTCAGAAAAATTGCTGGTTTCTGTATTTAAAACCCTTCTTAGTCTTTGCTTCCTCAGACTAATTTGTAAAATGCATAACTAAATTTAAATAACACAGAAATTTCCATAAAAAGGCAATCTGACTCATCTATAATCAGCTTTCTTGCTCACTCACCCCTCACAAGACCTATGTCTGAAATCAAGCTGTAACAGATTTCAACTTACACAATACATTATTACTATAAATTATGCCTAAAAAACAGTTTCCTGGTTATGTCTTTTTGTTCTTTTCCCCCTCTCCTTCAAAGAGGAAAACCAACTACCTTAGGAGAAGCAGAATAGGCAAGTGAGGTTTTTCAATATATATTATAGAACAAGGTGTGCACCGTATTTAATGTTTGGAGATTTTGCTCCTGTAACATGAAAAATATTTTTCTGTTGAACCATCCTGTTCACACATTTTTGTTTATTCATATTATGCACTAGATACAATTATAAATAGGCAGGCACGTTTCTTGAATCTTTCACTTACATAAGCAATATTATTATTTCTCTCTGAGTAGTAAGGGGGAGAGACACGGACAATGACACAATCCAAAATTCTCCTGAGATCAGCTTTAAAAGTGGATTACGATTCTCGACTAAGATAACGTAATGTTTGCCGTGGGTTTTTTTGTACTTAACAAAACTGTTAAGAGTTATCCTTCTTATAAAAGGAAAGGAAAGCAAGAAAGGAAGGATAACTACTTGTATTATAAAATAGTGAGTTTGGTTTTTTCTTGTTTTAAATGCAGTCGAGTCTTCTGGATCACTTTCTTTGACTAACCTCAACTCTGGTGCAATCAGCAGAAAAGAAAAGCTCACGTCTTTAAAAAAAGAGACAATAGCTATTAGCCAAATTTGTGGTCATCAGTACTACAAGACCACAAACCTTTACTGTCAACGCGTTACTACCAGCTGTCACTACAGAAAGAATTTAATTCTGATGACAACTGTGCATTTTCATATTTTTATACAGTTGGGTTTGCTGCATGCATTGACTTTTTTTTTGCTAATTGTAAGTTATTATATAACATGTTCTGTCCTAATAATCTCATAAATTAAATAAGCCTCTTCTGTACATTATGAGGAAAAAAAGATTTTCAAAGGGCAGAAAAGTGACTCCACCAACTCTCTGTGACTTAAGGCCAATCTGACAAAGAAAAGTCCTTGTTCAGCTTCTTAAAGACAGAATATTACTACAATTTGCTTATTATCAAAGTGTGCAAGTCAAAGAGTTTATACAACTAACATTACTTTTTACTGAGCTAAAATTAGCAAAATTTGATGTACAAATACGAAACAAGGAGTCTCAGTGGGGTATACAAGCATTGGAAAGGTACGATAATCCCACTTTATGCCTGAACCAAGTTTATGAAAATTAAAATGAAATGGCCAATCAATACAACCAAAAAATGTATGCCATTTAAAACTGTCATGGAAAGTTAGACATTTTCCAGTGGTTTTACAAGGTTCCACTCTGATTAAAAATAATATTTAAGCTATTGACTTGTATCATTCTGCCTTCCTCAAGCTTAAGTCACTTTTTTTTTCTCTCTACTTTTGGCATATGAATGCCAAATCTTGGAAGACTCTAGTGCCATAACTTTATTGTTATAAGTGCTAAAGTCATTTTTCCCCGCTATTTTCTCTTCAAATAAATTCCTCTCTTGGTCCACAGTTATTTTTCACAAGGGTAAATGTACTTAAGGAAACATGCCTACTACTGCACAGACATTTCTATAGCTTGCTGTATTTGTAGAGCGAAGTCATCCAAACTTGCAAAAGATGAAATTGGTGTGATAACACTTCACTCAAACAGTTCATAACTTGGATAGATCTCCCTAGTACGATACAGCATCACAGACTAATTACTGGCAAGGGTCAGCATCTTGGTGTCCTTTTGGTATAAACCAAATTATTTCCTACATACAGTCTGTTGTCCAGTCAACATAATCACACAAATTCTAAAACTAGAAACCGACATGACATCAAATTAAAAAAAAAAAAAAACAAGAATAAATGAACACATCGTAGAGGTGACAATGTTCTGCTGAGATGTACAGATGTACTAGATCACTGCTAGTAATATTTAAAAGAAGAGAAAAAAGCTGTTATATTCTTTTTATTATCAAATAATTAAAACTATTAGAAAGGATTTGTATCAAATTGTTCAAATTACAAATATAAAATATTTAATATGCCTTCCCTAAAGGTCTTGTCACAGTAAATAAAACAGAGAAATACAGGTTATTAGGCCAGTAAGTAATCAAGCAGAGCAGATGTCTTTCCTCTGTCAAGGAATAAAAAGAGCTGGTAACCAGAGACTATGAAAAAAAACCATCAGTGACCTACAATACTCAGTTCCCATTTTTTTACTGGTTAAATAGTAAATACCAAGCCCGCATTTGCAACCCATAGAATAGGCTTTTCCATCTATTTAGTATCTTCTATGAAGAAAAAAAAAAAGTACATATTTTTGCTTCCTCCCCTTTTTTCTTACTATTTTGTTGTTCTCCCCATTCACCTACTTCAGATAGCACATGGACCAAGCCTACTTTCATGTGCAGCCAAAACCACTTTTTACAAGATTAATTTACTCCCTACAGCCATACCAATACTCAGGATACAAGCTGACAACCGTAACACATTTGTTTCCATTTCAACATTTTGCCTCTGTAGACCAACCAGACCTGCAGAGCCTTCACCAAGCCCTGATCCCTTGACTAACCTGAGAAGATTTTTACTGCCATTTTGTGGTCAAGGAAAGTAACAGACAGTGCATTGGATTAGTTGCCTTCTGCATACAGACCTCAATTACCATGTGGAAATCCACTGGCCAAATAAATCCATCTTTCTTTAGATATTTGTCAGAGACTAGAAATTGCCATTACAATATCAAAACCATTTTTAGCAGAGATTTCAGAAGAAACTTGCTTCCTGGAAATGCAGAGGAACCACATTACATTATCCTCATCAAATACAAACATTACAATTCTTATTCAAAGAATGTAAACTATAAATTAGCATCATGCTTCCATGTGAACTGTATAATCTGCTGTAGCTTGACAGCTCATGAAACACAAGCCCAACATATTAATAACACAAAGAATATTCTAAAAATACTTGCAATTAATTAGGCAGTTCAAAACTTCGAGAAGATATCAAGCAAGTAAGCTTTGTCAAGCACTAACAAAAAAGTCACCTTTGGCTTGAAAAATAAAAGAAAAAAATTCTTAGAAACTAAGAGTTATCATGACCTCTTTCCATTCTGTTGTCATATTTCCACACTTGTTTCTAGCCTGAAGTTTAATTTCAAATTGATATTAACAATCAGTATTTTAGTACTGAGAGAAAATCAGTATTAAGACAGGGTTTTATTAAAAAATTAGGTTCGCATTTTCCTAACACAAAATTTCAGTGAAAAAGAAGCCATCTCATTGTACTGATGCACTGAGACTCTATTACGTGTTTGGATTAGCTTCTGCTCCAATTTTGCAGATGTATAATGAAGTTGTTATTCTTTTATGTCAGCAAATATAAAAACAAGCCTGCAATTTTTAATGCATCTCATAGTCACTCTTTTCTTTAGACACTAACTACTTTAGATACTACAGAAGCAGAACTGGCTAAAAGACCACTATGTTCCACTTCAGAGCTACCTTAAGTGTGCTGTGTTACAGACTTGGACCCCAAGCGAGCTTTGCTGAGATCCCACCATCATCCAAGATGTCCTGTTTCTTCTTCATTCTTCAGACCATCCTCTCTTCGGAGACACATTGATTTGCAGAGGTCTAGGGGATCACCCAATCCAGCCTCTGGCTTGGAATGCAGCCTCCAAACCTTCTTCACAGAGACTGAACAATCCCCCTGGGAAACCTGTCCCTCTACTGCCCTGCTTTCCTTGTGCAAAAGTTCCTAATGTGCAACATGAACCTCCCAAGCCACAACTTGCAACAACTGTCCCCTTTGTATACTGTCTAGATTTATTGAGAAGATCTCAGCTGTATCACCTTTTTAACTGTCCCAGTATTTTTAAAACGACACTATAACATTTCCCTTAGAATTGAGCATAATCTTTCCAAGCAGAGAACAGAAGGTAACAGCTCCTCCCTCAGTCTACTGACCATGCTCTTCCTAATGCAGACCAATATGAGGCTTGCTTTATTTGTAGTGTGAGCACACTTTTTCGACTTTTACAACTTGGCATCCACTGGAAACTCCAAGTTCTTTTCAGCACATCTGCTCCTCAGCCAGTCCCCTCCCAGACTATACAGAGCATGGGGCTATGTCACCCCATCTGCAGAACTTTCCAATATTTCTTCTTTAACTCACGAGGTTTCTGAAGGCCCACTCCTCAGGTGTCTAAAGGTCTCTCCATACTGCACCTCAGCTCTTCCATCTGTGTCACTTCCCCAGTTTAACACTTTCTGCAGACTTGCTGAGGGTATGGTCTTCCTTTCCATCTCAGCGACCAGGCTCTTGATAGAGATACTGAACAATAGTGCACCCAGAACTGGACCCCAAGGGTACACCACTTTTCACCAGACATTAACCGGACATTGAATCATCAGTTATACCCATTAGGTCCAGCAGTCCAGGTGTTTTTCTGCCTAACTAGTACTCTGTTCATCCAGCTTATACTTCTTCAGTTTACAAATGAGAGTAACATGGGAGCATCAAAGTCTTCTAAAGTGAAAGTATACTCAGTCCACCACTCTCCCCTTATCCACAAAGTTTGACATTTCATCATAGAGGCAATAAGGCTGGTCAAGCATTGCTTGCCTCAATAACATTAACTCGTCTTGATTACTTTCCTTCCCTTTGCTTGTTTGCCTTGCTGTTTGCCTGTTGTAGGGAATGTATTGCAGTTATGCCTGAGGATTTGACTGTCTGAGTAGTGCATAACACCTGCTCATCCCAACACAACTGGAGAACTCCTTCCTGCCATGCACACCTTTGTAAATTCAGTCATCTCCCTTTTTTTGTACCTTTTATATTTAGCACATCTAAACCTAGTACATAAGCAAAAA
The DNA here is from genome assembly GCF_964106895.1 of Numenius arquata. NCBI lineage: Eukaryota > Metazoa > Chordata > Aves > Charadriiformes > Scolopacidae > Numenius > Numenius arquata. The sequence goes on from NC_133616.1 coordinate 50,693,118, forward strand.
AGACTACTCAAAGCCACAAAAAACTATTTAAGACTAATGGAAAGGAGAAAGAACTTCTCAAGGGAAAAAACTTCAGGCACATTTTCAAAGAAGCTAATGATTTGAGGATAAGACAAAGAGGATAAAAATCAAAGATTATTACTAGAATGTTGATCACATCTTTCTGAATGTGTGCTCATTACAATGGCATTTTCATTACTTGAGCTACTGATGCCATTTAAATAAGGCATAAGCAGTTAATTAATAAATAAATCAAAAAACCCAAAATATCAACAAAACTAAATTTGCAAGAGGGACAAATTAATAGAATTATGTAAAAAAAATTTTATAAAACTGCCTTTTTTCAGAACTTAAAATGGAAAAGCAGTTTTTGCAGTCTGTATTAGCATCACCTGACATTATTTCAACACTAGGAGAAAACTCATAATGCACAGATTGTCCTTCCTGATGTTTTTGTCATGGGGTTTTACTGTATTTCCTGCAATAAGAATTGTCTCACTTCAAAACAAATATTTAAAGCATTTTTTTCTGATATATTCTGCTCTTGTGCCATACCAATGGACTGAAATAAAACTCACTTTCTATATGCAAATGAATGCAAACAGATATAATGTTTAATGCAAGAGCCTGGAAGATATTACAAATAACATGCTTTGAAACCAATTGAAACATTAACTGACTTTTGGGAAGAAAGAGGGCTTCTCCCCCGCTTTGGTCTGTGCTTTTTTTTTTTTCCCCTGATATAGAGAAAGCAAATTATTTGCGCTCGTAATTACTTTCTGAACACAGTGAATATTAACATAAAGGACACTTTCAGTCTGTATTGGAGATCTTCCCAAAATTTTGTTAACTCTTTTGGAATTGTCATATAGTATTTCCATCTTCTGCAGCAATAACATAAACGAACTAGAAATATATCAAAAGTGCATGCATTTAAGTATTTCTTCACTTAAAAAATACTCATTAAAAAGTGGTTTTCTTTGCACAGCTGTAACATAACTAATAAGAGGAAGCAGAGCTCATACAACATAAGGGCTTGCAAACAGAAGAACATAAGCATCTGCATCGAACAGCATGTTTCACATGAGTATAATGAGTTATCAGGAAAGTGAGAAGCCCAGAGTAGATAGAATCATACACAACACGTTTCTTAAATAGGTTGTTATTTTCTATCCATCTTTTTTATTCAACTACATTTGATTCTGTAAGTCACAATAGTAAGAAAATAGTTTTGCTTGCCAGCCTTTTTTAGAGAACACTGTCATAATAACACCAAATCTTTCAGAGAATGCAGAGGAAAAAAGACATGTGGTACTTACCGATTATGAACTCAGTGCACCAGAAACAAACTCAATTAAAGACAAGAAAAGATTCATTCTTTTAAACTTTGTGGAACAAAAAGGCGCAATGAGTGTCTGTAAAAATATTCATTTGAAAGTCAGTTAGGGGCAGCATGGCCATGTTGTGTCATCTACATCTTAGATGCTTTAAAATATTAAGAGATTAAAATTTAGAATTAAAAAAAAAATCCTAATTCTTATACAGCTGGCAATTCACATGGCAAATCGCACCATCTCAAATCTGCCTTTTTGTTATGGAACAAATCTTGGGAGTGGGAAAAGTCAGAGAATAAAGAGAACTGCTTTCAGAAATGCCCCTATTTTATGGTCCTCCCCACTCCCTTCACACAGGGACACATTATTTTTCTCCTACGTTATTGCAAGTGAAGGACCATCCAGAATGTGAAGACCCTCCCATGCATATGGAGGGTCTCAGAGGATGCTGATAAGGGGGATGCAGGGAAGAAAGACTACCTGAATTGTACCTTCTATATACCAGTTCCTGGCTGGTTGCACCCAGAAAGGCAAAACTCGTTCCTGCCCCTCTCTGGCTGCCAAGCGGAAAGCTCATGCTTTTTCTTTTGCATTCCTCAGCCAACTGATCATGGCACTATTTCATCACCCCCTCTGTGTGTCTCCCACCACTTTCTCACACTAACAAATGCACTATTGGAGAATTTTCTCACAGTGCATCCTCACAAAGAGCTTTTTTTGATAGATGACAGTGGTAATGGAAGTGCTGTGGACTATAGCAAAAGAGAAGAATCAGAACACTCAGAATTAATTTATCTCCCCTTTCCTTACAGGCTTTATTTTATGAGATGGTCATTTGCTTTCATGTTGGATTCCCATCTTCAGTAGAACTCCCTTGAAATGTGTTGGGAGGGAAAACAGACAAATTACACCAGCTGGCTAGCAAACATTTGAAAGAAATAACATTTTATTACCTGTAAGCAAAGCAGAATTCCTAAAACTGATTAAGATAAACCACTACACAATTTACACACTATATGAAGCTACTGTCTTTAGGTAAGTCACTAAAAACCCTGCAAGTCTGTAAACTGTGCTGGGACAGAGATCAACTATGTTGCTATTAATCTATTTTTACACAATAACTGTTCTGAAGTTAGTTTGCTTTTCTACTTCTGTACTGCACAGGGCACAGTCTGCAAAACTTGACAATTTGCCAGGATGACGGAATTTTACCTTTAGCTCACACTTGCAGAAGTTGCTCTACACTGCAGTATATAGAAGTCTGAGCTGCTTCGCAGTAAGCTTACTGAAGATAACTGTTGACAGAAGTGAAGTCAAAGTATACATTCTCAACTGATAATCTGCATAAAAGGATAGTATGCAGCATAAAATATATACTGGCTTACAAATAAGACACAGTGTCCAAAAAAATCACTGTGTAGAATGAAAAATTGACCAAAGTTTGATAATGAGACTGCCCATGAGGCAAAATAGTAAAATTGACAGAATAAACAGGAATACATATTCCACTCCTTTTATCTTTCTATCTTAATTTTCCATAGGAAGAGAAAAAACCAAAAAACTATTTGATGCAAGATTGGAAGCATCCAATGAGTAGAGAGCAAAAAAGCCCCACGAATTTGAAAATCCAAGGTTCAAATCCCATATTGGTCCATGTAGCCTGGGAAGCCTGTTTGAAATGGCAGGAACCAGAGCCTCTGGACAAAGAGATGCTCTTGACTTGGACTGTGCATTTGGACTATGGAAAAAGAGATAGTTTTTTATCCAATGCCTAAAAAGCAACAACTGGAGGAAAACATGAGCCTACCAAGTATTTAAAGGGGGCCACACAGTAGAACTTCTACCTAGAAATAGTTACTATAAATTGATTAGGAGCCACCTGCAATTTTGTTCTTGTTTTTCCCCCAGTGTCACATTTAAACTAGACCCATACTACGAATTTTCACACAAGAAAAAATTTAGTTCCTAACCAGAGGCAGATCTAGTAGGACGGACACCCTCAGTCCTGTCTGATCTAACCGATGAAGCAACCAGGTGCTACAACTCAGTGTTTCGATACAGCACTCAACAAGTAAACAAGATACACGTGTATTCTGAAAATGAAGATGAATAACATCATCAGCCTACCATACCGACTCTGATATGACTTACTTTTTTGTTATTAAAACTACAATTGACTAAACCCATCATTCAAGTTTCATTTATGTTAGGTATAAACCCTTAATGAGCTGACTCTAAAGAATAAGAGACAGCACATTAGCTGCTTCTGCCAATTATCTGTCATGTCTTAACTAGTGAAATTCTAATTTCCCTCAGAACATCCCATCACCATTACCATTATGTTTTAAACTAGCTGCCTTTTGACCTTATAAGCATTTAGTAGTTCTTCCAATTTATCCTTTTAACTTCATACAGGAGCCCCAGATGGATTGCCTTTGCTGGAAACAAGTAATTCACAGTCACAGAAAGCCTTCCTCTGTTTCCAGTTCTAACAGCATTTGGTTGAAAGGTCTCAACTTCAAGGACCTGCCCAAAAGCTACACATGTCACCCTAGACTAGATAGACATACTTGTTTTAATCTGTTCCTAGATTACCGTATTTTTACCTTACTCTCTGCTTTTCTCTTTCAAGCTTTCACTTTGCCACATCTTTCTTCTCCTACATGGGAGAAGATGGTGAGACTGTTGCACGGAGTTGTCCTTTTTGTCTCTCAAGACCTTGTAGAAAACTTTCAAAGTGGGCATCTACTCGGGTATCGTCATTCTGCCTGCTAACAACATCCCACAATCTTGCCTTCTATCTTCTCACCTTCTGTCTTCAGCACTGGTCATGAAGATGCACAAGCTGCAGACATGATGTTCCCACCCCTTCCAGCTGTTCATTGCTGCAGGACTTTGCTAGCATTGAGTCACCCACTGGGTCGGGGTCTTGTCTTGTGAACTCTTGGGAAACAACAGCACTCCTTTCATCCCAGCTACAATGCAATTTTTCAGCAGCTTAGAGAATAACCTCTACTAGCAGTAAATACAAATGTAAAGACAGGTTTTGGTCTGAAGACTATAATTCCTGTACAAGCTTCTAAATCACCCAAATGACAGTGCCTGTCAGTTTGATGACTATTTCTAAGCTTACCAGTTTGGTAAAATAATTAATTATTTAATTATGTACCGCATAGGCTTTAGCATACAAGTTTACTTTAAATATTCTTTATTCAATATTTTCTCAAGAAGAGTTTATTTATGTGTATATACATACATTTACATGTACTAAAATATGATCTTCATTCAAAAGCACTTAATTGTGTTTGTTCATCCCTTGAGAGAGTACATACTCTTAAAGCTTTAAAATAAAGGTTTATGTATTTTTTTCTGCAACTACGTTTCAGGAACACTTTACAATACTGTTACAGAAACTCTGCAGCCAACCCACTGGCATGCACTAGCAGTTCACAATCCAAACAACCTGTTCAGCTTTGTGTATCATCAATTGCTTAAACTGCTCACTGAGCACACATGTAGTGAAAGACAAGTAACCTGCATGAAGGTTGTAAACTATTTGAACACCAAAAGATTTTATAATCCTTTGTATTTCATAGAAGTCCAAGGGGTTCAACTCTTCTACCAGGCAAGAATTCATCTGGCTAACAAACGAACAATAATGAGCTAATAACACATGGCAGTACTGTAACAATTTGCAAAGAGATTTATATACGCTGACCATAAATCACAAAAGTTAGACAAAGGCTGTCAAGTAGATTAAGATGGGATCTCTTTGGGTCATTAGCTGCCAGGACCACAACTTGCTATCTTTTATAGAGGCAGCATCTCAACAAGCACTACCCCAGAAGCTCCACTCTTCACTACAGACTAGAGGCATTCACTGAGTGTGGATTCAGGAAAGTGAGAGCTGTACCAGGTATTGCCAAGACAATTTCTTTCAAATACCTAAGATCCTTCATAAGTCTCTCATCCAAATAATGCTGAGAACTAACCACATTTAACTGATTAAATCTGCAAGATTTAGAACACAGAACATGGCTGCAGGCACTCCAGGAAAAACTCTATGCAAATACACATCACCGCATTGAAAGCATTTTTATCGCTGGGAGATTTCATTATCTAGAGAACACTAGAGTATCAATGTGTATGAAATTATTAAACATTAAAAATACTTTCTAAAAGCTATTTCTTCCCGCAGTTTAGGCAAAACGTTGAAGACGTGCCCCATGATGATCACATTCTTCAGTTTTTGGAAATTTGTGACAAAGAATGCTATGTATCATGAATATTTAATAGCCAAAGAACTTTTGATAATGAGTGAACAGAAAGGGTGATTATGAACAATGTGGCCTTAAGAGTTCAGCAGTAGTTCGTATTACTGTGCAACAGAACTATCGTACTGAAGAAAAGCTACTAATAAAAAAACACTCAAGACATAGAGGTGTACAGGAAGCCCCATGGAAACTGAGTTTTATCTTAAAATATGTCTGGTGTCAAAGCACAACTTCAGGCAACAGCGCTCAGCTGCTCAGCACTACAAGGTAATGCAGAAGGAAAAAGAAGAGCACTATTGTCGATGCTTTCATCACTGTGTGAGAAACACAAACGTGGTGACTCGCACTCTTCCATTCCAGGATGGACTGCACCAGAGATAAACATAGCAGTAACCTTTTCCCCACCCAACCTCAGATAACTACATCCCAGATCAGATGACACCTTCCTGCAATGGCAAAAACTAAAAACCCTTTAAAAAACAGTAAGACTTTCTCTGGAAACTTAAGACTATAGAAGCCTTATTCTTAGGAAAATGTGCATATTGGTTAAAAAAAAGCTTTTTCAACAGAAGATTTGATGAAGAAAATGTAGCTGAGAAGTGTCTATGCATGTATTTCTTGATTTAAGCAAGCACAGGAAAGTAGAGCTACTCTTCTGGGACTTCAGAAAAAAAAATAATTAAAAAATAACTAGAAAAAATGTACTTCCTCCTCTATAACCTCCAAAAGTTATTAATCCTTCATGCACTGAAAATGACATCTCCCCTTTCTAGATATGTTCAAAACACCAGTGAAACTCTAACAGCCCACATCATTCCTTTAATGTTTGACGTGCACATTTATTTCATTACCAAGATTTTTTCTTTTTACAGACAGATCGTAGTTTTTATCAACAGTTTCATTCCCACAGTAACATGGAGCAATCCTTTATGGTTCTATAGGTTTTCATGTTACTTCAAGAGCCGAGACAAGAGCCAGAGCAAAAAATTTACTACAAATGAAACAAGGTGGCCACAAAACATGAAGGTCGAAGCCCCAGAAAAGGACAGAGAATGGAAGGAGTGTGATCTGTAAGCAAAAAGGCAATTTCATGGCAGAAAGTAAGTCACTATATTCAGTATGCAACGTACATTTAGTTGAACTTTAAATTGAAAAGACTTCCCAGAAAGTAGGCTGAAGAGATTAGAAGTAGGAATGAATGCTGTTCTCTCCTTGTATAAAGACAGCAAGTGAAGTAAGGTAGGAGAGGAGAAAAACTTTCCCTGGGTGAGGACTGACTGCACTTAACCAAACACTTTGGTAAAGTTTCCTGCTACCACACAGTTTGCTTTGTGTTAGTCAAAAGCAAACCACAAAAAATCCACTACAGCCTATGACAAACTTAAGTGCTGCATCTCCCCTACAAGCCACAGGTTTCCCATTACAGCTATAAGAAAAGGATATAAAAAGATAGGGATCTTGATCCAAGCATAGAGAGAAGGTGGACTGATTCCACCTCAGCCCACACTATCTATCATGGACAGTAACTTTAACACCTGCATGGGCTATGGCTCCCCAGAGCTTCCTCAAGAGTTTTTTGGCTCTTCTCATCATTCGAACCGAAAACAGATTTTTTTTCATACATAAAGATGTAGCAGCATGTCACTCAGGTCACTGGAAGGAGACTCCAGAGGCAGTTTTAGGCCTACAACTTGCATTAATTTATTTACTTAGGAATGAGTTCTGCAAAAGTTGACATCTCTCTTCCAAGAAAACTCCCAGAGCCTGCAGGAGCAGACTACTTGTACACTGCGAAGACTGAGCTGTTTGTTTTGTATCAGTTGCAGGACTGGTGCCAACCTCAAGACACATGATCAAGGCATGATCTAAACTGCCTACCAAGTATAGGTACACATGAGATTTAACACACATATATTTATTACTTATTACTGAAGCTGAAAGGCTCTGAAGAATTATTAACACTGGAAATAATTCTTGCATTTATGCAAGCCTGCTTTTCATGAGAACATATTTTCCAGCCTATCCAAAACCCTCTTTTAAAAGTCTGTGTTTTATTGTAGATATTTCAAGGAAATTGCCTCAAGCTGCCACGTTAAAAAGTACTGGCATGCTCTCCTAGCATTTCTATATATACACACACACACGTACATACCTACATGTGTATTTGTACACATATGCATACACACTTCTTCAAGCTTTAGTTCCTTAAACAATTAATTGGAGTCTTCCACTTCAATTCTTCCTGAATTAAAGCATTCAGAAGCAGTACACACAGGATTTCTATTTTTTCCACAGTAGGTATGAAGTCATGGCATAAAAAGATCTGCAGTACATGGTCAACATATTCCAACCAGAAACATCAACTCTCCTAGCAGACTCCAGCATTCATTCAGTATTTGTGCTGGCTACAATGGCTGTAGAGCAAAACTGGAAACTACTCTATGTTTGTCTTCCACAGATGTTTAACTCTGGATTCAAGTAACTGACTTGAAAAAGAAAGTCCAGTGTTCAAAGACAGTCCTTTGAGCTCCTTTGGGGTTTTCTCATGTTTTACATGTTTATTTGCAGTAATTTCACAATGAACAACATCCAAAGAGAAAATGGCAAATCACAGACTATAAAGTTGAAAGACCAAAAGGCAACTTGCCTCTAAGATGCACTGAATTGCCTCCTTTAGCTGTAATGAAAGCCCTTAACCATTAACATCATGCATGACTAAGCTCTTTGTGAGATGAATTTTTTCCTATTCACTAATCATTTGTCTGCTAGGTGGTACAGCAGACTTGGAACGATGGCTAGCATTTTTCACATGGGATATGATCATGCAATACAGTGCATTCCCTCTCTTACTACCACAGCATCTTCCCTTCCTGTGGAGGACACCGTGCTAACCAGGCATGTTCCCTTTACGTGGGAAAAGTAAATTTTTACCTGATACTGTGATACCATGTTTAGGACAACACAGTTTTCCAATAGCAACAGGATTAGTCATGCAACTATTATGCTAGTAAATTTGAAGTGAAATATTCTGCCAGTCGGAAGTTCAATAGGTGAAAGTGGCCAAAGATGACACTTACCTAGTAGTATAAACCAACAACAAAAGGGTGATAAATTTACAGTGTGATGTAGAAATTGTAAATGTAATTCTGAGCTGCAGTAGTGAAGCTGAACATTGAGCGCCACTGTAGAAGTTACAGATGAGTTCCCATATACAGTACCACACCTAGTAATGATCACACATTTAAAAAGAGGGAAAGGGAGGGAGAGGGAGGGAGGGGGAGGGAGGGGGAGGGACCGAGGCAAATAAGAGGAAGGGTGATTAAGAGAACAAGAAGAACAGAAAGCATGGATTCTTGTACCTTGCCAAATAAAAGCTTAGTAGCGTTTATCAATATGGATGGATATTGATATGGATGGAGGGTGCACAGTAAGCTTGCTAACCTGGACTTCACGAGAGCACACTCAGGCCTTTTCAGGGATCTGCTTGGTGGAGTACAATGGGATAAAGCACTGAGGGGAAGAGGAGTCCAAGAAAGCTGGCTAATATTCAAGGACCACATTCTCCAAGCTCAGGAGCAATGCACACCGACAAAGAGGAAGTCAGGCAAAAACTCCCACCTAACTTGGTGTCATCAGTAAACTTACTGAGGGTGCGCTCAATCCCCTAATCCAGATCATTGATAAAGATATTAATGAGAACTGACTCCAGTACCGAGCCCTGGGGAACACCACTTGTGACCAGCCATCAACAGGATTTAACTCCATTCACCACCACTTTTTGAGCCTGGCCCTCCAGCCAGGTTTTTACCCAGCAAAAGTACACCAGTCCAAGTGTCCAAGCCATGGACAGCCAGTTTCTCTAGCAGAATGCTGTGGGAAACCATATCAAAGGCATTACTCAAGTCCAGGTAAACCACATCAACAGCCTTTCCTCTCTTCTACCAAGGGAAAAATGTTGAGAAGCTCAACATGATCTGGCAATCTTTACTTGCAACCCAGAAGGCCAACCATATCCTGGGTTGCATCAAAAGAAGTGTGACCAGCAGGTTGAGGGAGGTGATTCTGCCCCTTTACTCTGCTCTGGTGAGACCCCACCTGGAGTACCACATCCAGATCTGGAATCCTCAACACAAGGACATGGACCTGTTGGAGGGGGTCCAGAGAAGGGCCATGAAGATGATCAAAGGGCTGGAGCACCTCTCCTATGAAGGTAGGCTGAGAGAGTTGGGGTTGGTCAGCCTGGAGAAGAGAAGGCTCCAGAGAGACTTTATAAGAGCTTTCCAGTATCCTAAGGGGACCTACAAGAAAGCTGGAGAAGGACTTTTTACAAGGGCCTGTAATGATAAGATGAGGGATAATGCCTTCAAGCCAGAAGATGGTAGATTTGCATTTGATATCAGGAAGAAATTTTTCACTATGAGGGCGGTGAGGCACTGGAACAGGTTGCCCGCAGAAGTTGTGGATGCCCCATACCTGGAAGTGTTCAAGACCAGGCTGGATGGGGCTTTGAGCAGCCTGGTCTAGTGGGAGATGCCCCTGCCAATGGAAGAGGGAGGTTCAAACTGGGTGATCTTTAAGATCCCTTCCAACCCAAACCATTCTATGATTTTATTTTCTTTCAAGTCTGAAAGAACACAAAGTGTACCTACACTGGAGGTAACATGGATTTGGAAACCGGTAAAACCATCAGCTAATTTGTTTCCATTGGCCAGTCCACAGATTTATGGCAGAACCTCAAAGTAAATATTTTCAAAGTCCATTTCCAAGGAAAACAGTAGCTCTCCAAATGATGTTTAGCAATGAAAAATTAACAATTAAGTTATTTACTAAAATTATGAGTTTAGTACTAAACTAAACATTCCAATTAGCAATAGCAAAGTTCTTTTAAATTGAGGTGAGTGGGAAGCTCCTGCTGTTCTGGACTTACCTTCAGGACTGCTACTACTGAAGTGCCAAAGTAGATATCACCAGTATTCAGAAACATGAAAAATTTGAAAGCTCCAATTTAATCAGGTCAATAACTAACCTTCATCTGCGATGTATTTTAACACAGTTGTTCTGAGGGCTTCAGACTTTTTTTACCCTTCTGAACTAATGAACTTTTATCAGCATTTTATGAACAGCGTCCACAGTTAACGGAAGTCCTACTCAGATAAATGTGGGAGCATAAGTGCTTCTGCATCCCTCAGTGCACTAGCAAAACACAGTCAGTGGGTGAGTACTATAAAAGATAACTCGCATGTTTAATAGAAACAAAACAATATTGTGACAGTGGATTCTCACATGTGAGTGAGGCTCCTACAACTACAGATAGTCCTAGGCACAATTGTTATCATAATCATCAGTCTCCAGAAATAGCTGGTAACAAGCTAAATGACATAAAATTTAATCATCTTTATGATTATCCTATGTTCAAAGTGGAGCAAAAACACAAATGGCAATACACTGCGTGATTATTAAAAATTTACATACACACACATTTATACAGACCTACACACAGAGAACACCAGCACCACATCCTATTTTAAGACAAAAACTCATTATTTGAGTTGTATTTGTGACAATGCAATTCCCAATCATGAGCAGCTGATTCATAGTAGCTGTCTTCTAACACACCAAACTCAACAACGGGATGTCAGTTATTTCAACCTACCTTCTTCCTCTCCTCTTTTGGTATTATGTGCAGCTAAAATAATAAAGCCACTGCTATTCAAAATATTTTTCCAGAGACAAGTTAGGATTATCAGGCTGGGCTGGGATAGTTGATAAGCATGCAAGAAAGAAGACTAGCCCTTATTCATTCAAGTCTATCTGCTTCATAAAGACCACAGGGCTCTTACATCTCCCTCCCATGACAGAGTCATCACCTTCAAGTATACATGCCAACAGCACAGCATGCATAGTAATTTAAGAAGAGAGTCTGAAGGTAGGTTTATTCTTGGGTTTAGTACAATAAAAAGTAAGGCTAACAGATTTGGAAGGAGGAAGTGAGCACCACCTTACCATGGCCAGCATGGAGGAATGCCCAATACACAGCTCCAATACAGAATTTCTTCTTGAAGGTACAAACAATAATCAATTTTTGCAAAGATGTATCTGACATGCTCTAAAACTCTAAGAAAACCTCAGGCATCAAATGTTACAAAAGAAATACATATATTTGGATGACACTCTTGGATACACTAAAACTACATTTCCAAAAATTACTACAGCCAAACATTAAGAAAAAATACTTTTTACTGTTTCACAAGGCTTTCTATTACAGTCAGTTACTTCCACTTAGGTGCAATTATTTCCCCCTACCACATGATGAAAAATATCTTCATCCACAAAAATTTAGAGTAGAAGAAGAACCCAAAATACTACCAACTGCTTTCATTCGTTCTAGCAGGATAGATTTATATCTAACAATTTATTTGAAAACAACAATTAGAAATATCAAAAGCACCTAACAAAACTATTTCATTTGCTGAGTTAAGCACTTTCCTGAAAGCTTTGTCATCAGCTATGTCTGTTCTAGTTAAATTCCCTTACTTCTGGAACTGAGACTCATGCACTTCAGAAAATTTTGCTCAAAATTGATAAAAAGTGACAGAAAAAGTCACTGTGTTTTATCATGATCAACAACAGGAAGCTGTGCAATTCTGGCAGGACAAGAGGTGGTCCATAAGAAAGTCCTCGTTGGTGTTGAAAAGTTTTTATGATAATAGGTGTGCTACACTCTGTAGTTGAAAAGAAAAAGCTTACAAGGAAAATGGAAAGCCAAAAAGCTACATTAAATTGAAGCTGGAAGCCAAAATATGTGTATATACAGAACAGAAGGGCATAACATAAGATAAATGAAAAACAAGCTGAAGGCTAAGTTCTTAAGCTTTACATTAGAGAGAGTGCAATAAAGACCTAGAAGCACAGCTTAAAAGCTCCAAAGGACCTTCACTTATGCCTCTGGGAGCTTTGTTAGCAACTTTGTTATGCGTAAGTGTTATATATATGCATATGTACATACAAATGCACATTTCCATGCACACAGATTTACAGTGTATGCCTCACGTAGTAGTTAAGGCCACGCATATTTTCACCGCACTGCAGCCATGTGTACAACTAAAGAAATGCTGCATTTCTTTAGTGCATCTGCTTTCGTGCCATGAGGAGCTTGTTCACACATGCCACACTCAGGAAGGGCTCCGTGAACAAACACCTCCCTGATACCAGCAAGTGAGTCAAAAGGAGCATTGTCATTGGTGATGAAATTATAGTCCTTGAATGGCTGTAAAAAAAAAAAAAAATTAAAAAATAAGGAAACAAAAAGCAAAAACATTTAGGAATTCAAATGCACTTTAAAACAACCTTGAAAATATAAAATCCATCGAAGTATCAAGTGCACAAAAAAAGAAAGCACAAAATGACAATCCTATTTGAAAATTATTAAAAGAAATACTTCCAAGTTTCTAAATCAAATATTTTAACACAAACTAAAAATAAAAAAAAAAAAAAAATCTGTCTGGTCAGTAACTCAGGTTTTAATCTTCAGTATTCTAACTGCCTGGTTAAAGCAGCACATTCCAAAAGAAACTAATTTTAGAGTTCTTTTTTCATTTTTAAATGTTCACAAAGGTTAGTTTACTAAAGCTAATACTTCAGCAAATGTGGAAAATATGTCTCGAAAGCACTAAATAAAAAATATATGAAAAAGTAACCTTCCTTTTCCTAGGTTCATTTCAAGACTAAATCATACATAACACTGCATTCAAGAAACCTGTGTCAGTTACCAGGTTGCTTATCCTCATCCAGAATTTCCTAAAATTACACCTCTAATTTAGATGGTCTTTGTTTCCTAAAGTATATGTATGTTTTAAAAGAATTCTTTAAAGCAAGCCAAAAATTTTTCCTTAGTGTAATACCCAGGAAGCCAAAATTATTGCAGCCAGGATGGAACTACACATTTACTTGCTGCCCAGTTCCAAATATGTTATAAAGAGTAACCGTCCTGTGCACTCATCTTGAGCTTAACTCATTAGCCAGCACTGTTCAGATGGAATAAACTCCTCAAAATGTTTCAGTTCTTACTCCACTTTAAATTAATGTATGCATTCTTTGAATATTTAATACTATATAATGAAATCAAATAATTAAATGAAAGCGTATTTGAGCGTGTATTTCACTGAATTTTTTTCACTGAATTTTTTTTAGAGTTGGAAGGGACCATAGAGATCATCTGTATGTGTATGTTACAGCAGCATATACAGACAATGACTTAATACATACCTTCTCACATAAGAACTGAAAATAGGTGAAAACCACTTTGGTAATGAGAACCACAGATCAAATAAAGTCTGAAGACTTAAAATGATGCAGCTACACTTTATAACTATTTGTCTACTTGCAGAAAACTCCCAAGAAACATACAGAACTGGAAGAATAGCTTGAAAGTTTATTCTTCTAAAAAAGGAAACATACTCTATTTTTGATACCTAATGAAACACCAAGGTAAATATAAGTACACTTAATTAATGCTTATTTCAAACAATTTCTCTAACTCTCCTTGTTTACAACTTCCAGCTTCTCTCTTTGTGAGCATTTTCTTTCAGTAGAAGCACGTCTTTTGATCTCATCAAAAGATGTGAAATTGGAAAGTGAAAGTTACCTCTGGGAGATTTTCTAAGTCAGGACATGAAGAGATACCAAGAACAAATCAAAAAAAGATACAAAACCCATCAACTCTGGGGCTTGGGAGGGAGCCGGAGGAAACAACCTGTGGACTATCAGTGCCTTTGAGAAGATTATAGACACTTTGAGCAACTCTATCCAATTTGATTAACCTGGCAATCTGCAACACACACGTCATCTTCAAAAAGGCTCAAGCAGAAGAGTTTAACAAAACTCTTTGTCAAAGTATGACCAATAACCATGATTAAATATGTACTTGTGAAAGGGAAATTTATTTCAGAACACCTAGGAAATACAAAATTTTGAACAAAAAAGATAATTCTCATGCTATCTATAGAAACTAATGCTTCCCATGTGGTTTGGTTTACTTGATTTTAAGGTAAAGTACAGAAAATTATTTCCAGGTAAAAAGTAAAAAACATCAGGGTTTCATTGTGCTTCCTTTCATGGATCCACTTAAAGCACTGAATCCACTGTTGGCCCTAAAGCAGTAAAGTTCTTCATCAGTAAGCCTCTATTTAAAAATCAAGCTTATTCCTTCTATAATGTGACAGGCACTGCCAAGAGTGATGATGTGATGGGTTTAAATGAGATGAGTCTTACAACAGCTGTGCCACAATTGCATTGTTTCATGTCAAATACTATTTTTAAACACACTTCAACAGCTCACTAGCCTTCTGCACCAGACTTCTCTGGAAATGCCACCTCAAATACGCAAATTGCACAGAAGTCTTGAGAAAACACTTTCAGAGCAAACGAGAAAAAAGTTGAATGTGTTTAGGTTTAAATTTCTATACAGGTTGAGAGATGGTTCAGGATACCCATTTGCAGAACTAAAGACACATTTTCAATCATGTAAGAATTTCTCCTAACCTAATGCTTTTCTTTTGCTTGTCTGTGGGATGCTTTGATAATTCAAACAAGAGCTTATTCTTAAAGAGGAAAACTTTTGAAATATTTGCTTTAAGAAAATACAAACATTCAAAACAGACTAAGAAGCTGTTAGCTAGACCACATAGTCCTGCACATAGATAGCTACTGCCATCTTGAAAGAAAACACAGTAAGAGGAAGGTGTATCCATGCTTTTTTCATATCATGGACAGGAAAACACACTCCCAGAGTCCTCCAGCACCTTGGTAACTCAGTATCAGGAGTCAGAATTACACAGCAGTATTTCCTCTCAGGGCACAGCAGAAAAGATAGGACACCCCATGTGCAAACAAGGCAGAAATCTGAAAAAAGCTAGCGCCCAACCAAGCTGAGAAAGAGCCACTTTAGCTCTTGGCTTCACAGCTAAAAAGCCATCATAAAGTGGACCGCAGCTGTGGGCTTGTGTGTGCTGGCATATACCTGCACAGTAGCTGTGGGAATACCATCTGAATCCTTCACAATAAAGACCTCCCAAAAAAGTATCTCCAACTCTTGCACTCCTGCTGAGACACATGGGGAAACTCTTAAGACCCTCAATCACATGCAAGTACCAGGGACGACTCTTTTTTTTCACTGTGAACTTCCCCAAATCCCAGCCAAGCTGATCTTGCAGGATCAAAAAGGGGCAAGACGACAGGGAGTCCCCATGGTATGTGAACCCAAGAGATGCAGACACCAGGCAGTCTCCTCAAATTCCCCAGGTAAAAAAGCAAATGAATGACAGCAGATTACTTACAAAGCCAGAAGAAGAGCAGGGAGTCTGCATAGCACAAGAGGGGCAGGTGGCCCAAATAAGGACCAGAATTTTAGGACCCAATTTTAGCACCACAGTTACTGCAACAGGATACGCATTTAATGATTTGCATTTTTTTCAGTATCGTGTACACACAGAAACACTCTATTACAATGGTATGGAAATATAACTCACTCTTGCATCCAGGTGAGAATCACAATAAAGTAAAAAAGCTTGGTAACTACCTTTTACATTGCTGTAATCAGATAGCTATTAATAACAAATAGCTAAGAGAACACATACACAATTCTGTACCAGTCATCAGCCATTTATTCGAACAGTTCTGAGGCCTCTGCAGTCATCTTGTTCCACCCCATATAACCTCAGAGCCCCCGCTACAGCTCTAGTTATCCGGACTTCCATGCATTTCTATCCTAGGGTCACTGATAGCTCACTGTATGGTTTTTTTAATACGATGGCTACATTTATGTAACTACCTAATGAAGCTGCCCAAAAGCAATAGCTTAAATGGAGGTGAGTACTGCAGCTTCAAGACTGATCATTCCAGTACCTGAATGAGCAAAATATCATCTTCTTATCATCAAAGGCAAATACACATCTAATGCTTCTGTTTGGTGTACTGCTGAACTCAAAGCTGAGTTGTGATCCACCAACATCTCACCAAGGAGAGAGAAAAAGCCTCAAATGAAAAATTAAAATACAACAGAAAGAAAAACTAGCATCAAAAAGGAAAAGATAGATTATTTTTACATGAAGACAGAAGATGACTTACAAAGGTTCCAGCATCTCAGAAGACAGTCACAATACCAGTGCACTGCATAGGGAACCTTTTTGAAAGTGTAGTTTGATCCGAATAGGTATTTTCCCAGGATATTTACTGAAATATTTACTGTAACTACTGGGAATCAACAACAAATAGAATATTAGAGAGTTGTATTATTAAAAAAAAAGTTGTAGTAATGAGACTGTATTCTGTTTGCCATAGAAATTTGTAAAAGGAAAAAAAAAAATGGAAAAACAGATACAATTATTAATGTGGACTGCTTGTATTGTGCAAAGTACAATATGTTCTTTCAATATCAATGTACACACTACCAAAAGATCAAAAGTATATGGGGTGCTTTGTATGAATGTAGTTTTTAAGCTTAAAATTAATATAGCCAGCACTGGACTTGACGATCCATATGAGTCCTTTCTAACTTGAGATAGTCTATGATCCTGTGATATTTTCTCCCACAGAATGGGAAAAACAGGCTACAAAAAGAAAAGCCTTACAAACTTAACATTAGAATAAATGTCACAAATACACTGATGAATAGTCTTTAAATCTTTTTATGTTGCATTTTTAATTTTTCATTTCCTGAAGAAAACCCTTCTCTGATAGTCAGTGTTTATAGCCTGATAATGGTTGATTTCTGCTTGAATTGTTGTGGAACGACACTATTTGATCTATTATAAACTTAGGTTAAAAATTACAAAATAGTATTTTGAAACCACAAACATCATTAACAAAAAGGCAGGGGGTGGGGGGGGAGAGGGAGGGGGGAAGAGGCAGCAATAAAGCCTTTTTCCAAAAGGCCCTCTGTAGTCAAGTCCCTCCTAAACAACAAAATGCAGAAAAACATAGCATCTCTGTTTTTTAACTGTATTTTTGTTTCTGAAGAATAAAACAACCATGAGTCACTAAAATCAAGCTAATCTCTTCATTCATTTAAAGAAAAACATTTCAAGGCTTCAAAATCAGTGGAAAAGAAAATGCCAGCTTGAAATGCAGATTCTGAAAGCACAAAAGCAAAAGGCCCTTTTTAATCTCTACTGGTATTGATTTGGGGAAGCAGAAGTTGCTAACTTCTAATAAAAACAAAAAGGCTTTTTACAGAGACATTTTAGACAAATTTGTCAAGTTTATCATACCTTAATCATTACAGCCTCATCAAAACTGGAGTACAAATTACGATACAGTTGACAAATATATCAGAACAAGGGTGGACTTTCTGTAGAAAGAAAATGACCCATCCAAAACACAGCACCTCTAGCTGATACTTCCTCATGTAGCAAGGAAATGTACAAGACTTAGGCTGCAGTTCATCTGTTGCTTCCAGCCAATCTGAGTATCAGCTGCTGCCAAGAAGGGCAGTTTGACACTCTCCTGCCCTTTCATTCCTGGCTGAGGGTCGCCATCTCTTTCTTCTGGTGCTCTACTGATTCAGCTGAAGCAAAGACATGCTCAGGTTCAGGTTTCAAGTGTCTCGCCCCTCCCTGCTCCAGCTCACCAGAGGGCTGCACAAGTCCTGCAGAATAGAACAGTAACCAAAAGGAGTGACCACACTTCATTGAAAGCCCTTATTTGTGTCGGCTTAGAGCAACTGTCAAATTACAGCCCGAGGGCAGGTTTTTGTCTCCTCCATTCTGTACAAGTGCCCTAAAGACCCTGTTATTAGACTCACCCTCAACAGTCTGATGACTGATTCTTTATTTAGAGTGAGGAGCTCCATCAGCAGAGACAGAGAGACACAATCACCTTAGCCGTTAGTCGTTTGGTATGTGGGAGACACAGCCTTCAGCCCTGGCTTCAAATCTAGCAGAACAAGAATGAAACTCTAGAAAGCCCCAGGAGTAAGGGTGGCTCATTGCAGGCTTGTACACCTCTTCTTTTCTTATTCATTATGAAAGACAAAGAAAAAGAAAATTAAAAAAAAATATATAAGTCGTAACCCTCTCCTTGCCAGTAAGCATAGTATGCATATAAACTAGCACAGCTTACCAGCTAACTCTAAATGGTAGCAGAATAAACCCTGACAGGCAGTCAGTCATACCCACACCAGTTAAGCCACCCGGTAAAGACAAGCATTTCAGGCTTTCTCTTGATCTTTTTGATCCACAAAGAGACTTATATTCCAGTTCTTAGAAAAGAAATCTAGTAAAAAATGATGTAACAGTGATTCAACTCTTCTAGAGCTTTTCTGCTTGTATGAATTTTATTTTAAAGGAATGGTTTCCAGTTTATATTAGTCTTCAGTAGCACATACTAAATAAATTATGCACCTGTCAATGAAGTGTCGTCACTCCTTTTGGTTGCTGTTCTGTTCTGCAGGACTTGTGCAGCCCTCTGGTGAGCTGGAGCAGGGAGGGGCGAGACACTTGAAACCTGAACCTGAGCATGTCTTTGCTTCAGCTGAATCAGTAGAGCACCAGAAGAAAGAGATGGTGACCTTCAGCCAGGAATGAAAGGGCAGGAGAGTGTCAAAGCAGTGAAGTTCATAAAAATCTTGCAGCACAACAGGACCCAGTTTAATACTTACATACAACAAGAGGACTTTGGGACAAAAGCGCAACTGGCTATGCAGAAATTCCTGGTCCCAATCTTGGGTTTTGCACATGTGTATCTGAGACAATAATTCCTGTTCTAGCATACAAAGGGTGTGACAGATCTAAGGCAGGAATGAAAAAGCACACAGCAAAAGTTCCAGTGTCCTAGGAAAAAAGCGATTTTGGTCACCCATTAATTTACCAACCTGCAACATGCCAGGTACCATTCAGGTGCAGTATCAGACTGCTTGAAACAACAGGCTACAGAGCACAAACTATGCCAAAGCACAAATGCAACTTCTCTCTTTCTGGACACCCTATTTCGCTCCTTTCCTTCGACACAGATTTAATGCTGGGACAGCATCCTAAGCAGCTTTGTCTTAATCATCTGCACCTTCTGGAGCACCTCCTATACCAGCAACAATGTCAAAGATTCTTCTAACAGACGGAAATAATGATCAGAAATGCCACCTGCTATTGCAATGCCTAACAGATATTTTTCTTTTTCCATCTCTTATGATATAGATCTAGGGACTTCAAGAGCCACTGACAGTCAAGACTGGTCTCACCCTATGCCAGATCCCACAAGACACACATTTTTTCCAAAAAGTTTATGTTTCCAGGCCCCAATCCTACCATGAAAAGCTGAGCTTCTGGGCAGTCATATAGCTCAGTTTCCAAAACTGATGAAAGTCAAATATATTTTTTCACTCCGTCTCACTTAGGCTTAGTGTCTGGAGCCAAAATTTCCTGACATTCAACATCAAAATAAATGATAACCATAATGATAATGTCATCTATTACCAGTTTTTTTTTTCTCTTCCGAAGAAGATAAACCAGGAAAACAAACGCAAAACCCCTTCCAAGATACAACTGTCAAGGCAGAATCATAATTCTGCTATCTGATACAAACCAGCAGGCATCACAGACCCGTAAGGATTTAACAACAACCTTGTAGAGATATAGCCTAAACACATCAGAGTATAAGATTAAGCTGCCCATGTAGCATGCTGTTTGGAAGTTGATTAAGAACCACCAGTCCTCCATCGATATCCATCTGCACGATAAATGCCTTCCCTGCTCTACTAGTGCAATAGGTGCGTTATTTTACATTTACATTTACAACATTTATTGAAATAGTCTCTAAAAGAACCTTTATATTTGTGAAGTAAAAGGTAGGATTTCCACCTCTAAGATTTCTACCTAGTTAGTATCAACTAGTCAAAAATTTACTTTTGCTCATCTGTTTACATGCACTGTAGCCTAACAAAGACATTTTTAAATGGCCACCTTTCCCCAGGTCATTCAGAAAACCACTTTTCCACAAAATTAATTATTTTTCCTGTCTTTTTGTCATTAATAGCACATAACATCTTTCAGTAGCCCATTTAAATGAGTTTTCCCACTTAACACAGGAGTGCCACGAGGGCAAGCATATGTAAATATTAAAGAACCAGTCAAAATAACTAAAATCATACTCATCATATTAGCTATCACCCTTTACCCTTTTGGGCAGTTGGACGCTTTTTATCTACAAAGCTAGTATCTATTTTTATCTACAAAGATAGTCTTGCCTCTAACCACAGTATTTCCAGAGAAATCAGTCTGAATTTTAGTTATGGTGTTGCAAACAAACTTTTTGGCTACTGCAACACATCTTTTTTACTTTAGAAAATGCTACTGCAGAACAAAGTCATTTGCTCCTAAAATGACTTCAGCATAGGAAGGTTTGTTGCACTGTGCGTGTCCTTAATAGATTTTTAACACTGTTTTACACTAAGAAAAACACTGTTAAAAGTGTGTCATTGCCACAGGCACTGTAACAAACTTCATTTTCTCTACAACAAAAAACCAACCCTATTCCCTATTTCTGCTTTTGCCACTAATGAACTCCATTAAAATACATGTGAGTAATACAGAAAATACAGACAATTCTTCAAATGCCACAACATATTTTAAGAACCTGCGATGCAGACCAAATCTCTAGATACACCACATGCTTATCCAAAAACAAGTTCTTAAAAAGACCCAAGCTGAAGAGCATACATCAAATACAGCAGCATCCTGTCAAGAATTGTATCTAGAAACCTGCAAGGTAATACTTTAGCAACTTACTGCATAGAATTACTTACAACATGGCTGCAGTAATTGTCACCGATGCAAGTTGAAAGACACGAGTAGAAATAAACATGCTTGCAGCAACACACTGTGAATGTTTTCCTCTCTTCCTTACACTCTGGAGTTTACATTCTGATGAATGCATTAAAACATAATTATGGTGCAAAGAGATTGTGGATACAGCTCCTTAATTTGCAAAATGTAAAACTCTGTAAACAAACAGCACATTGCAATTCACGCTGTCACTTACCTCATATGACCAAACACACTGAGTTCCTCCAAACCTTCGGACACACCTGCCCACCTCCACATCCTCATGAGTGGTGTACATTTCTCGAAGGCATTCACCTATATGTGGCACCATCCTCCTGAGAACCTCCCGGCTGAAGATCATTCCCGGCCCCCCCATGCAGAAATTCTCTCCAGGCTCCAGCCCGAGTTTTCCGAGTTCTTCATTATTACCCAGACCAGTCTGTCCCAAATACAGAGGTTTACTGCTGTTCAGTGAGCGAAGAAACTCCTCCAATTTTTCACCTGTAAAGGAGAATAGATTACGGTTATTTCTCTGCCTAGTCTGCCAGTCGTCTCTTTTCCTGTACATCAGGCTTCTTTAAAAATGTAACAGGCACCTGAGACTGTCACAAGAAATCACTTCGAAAGCACTTTCAATCACTTCCTAATTGAAAATATCCTTGGACAAGCTTTCCTTTCATAGACTTTTTTTTTTTTTTAATGAATTAACATTACAATGACATCTATTCAGCCAAAAGCCAGAATACCATCAAAACTTAATTTTACCAGTAAACCTTGTTCTGTTCAACTGGTACTGATGGAAAGCACTCCCTCGCTAGTACAAAAGTCTCTAAAGCAGGACAATTTCCCTATGTAGTTCCACGCTGGGGAGGAAGGGAAGGGGAAATGCCAGGTATTATTTTAGTAGGATTAATTTTTGAGAAAACCAGAGCAAACCTAAATTAACCTAGATAATTATATTTGATTACAGGGTAATTGTCAGAACAATGTAAAACCCAGTCTCCTTCCAAAATATTTCCAGTGCTACAATGTCTGCACACTTATCCTTCAAACCTATTTCTTTTAAGAAATTGTGAATTCATGCTTACTTGAAATAAAAAGTTTCTGAATAGGTTAAACTAGGAACCTTGGAACCAATTAAAGACAGGTTCGTTACAAGTGAGCCCAAAGAAACCAGTGGCAACTTTTTTGTCTGCCACCAAATATATACACATATCTACGTGTGCATGTGCGAGTATTTCACAGATGAATGACAGCCAACAAGCAGGCAGCCCATTAAAACACTCACACAAAATCAAGTGACAAATTGGGAAGTATACAGTTACCTCCAATTAACTTTCAACAGTGCTTTCAACAGTGTAATGCTTACACCACACTCACAACCGTGGCTTACGCTTAACAACCTCGGGTGCTGCTCTTTCTTCCCCATGAGCTGGACACTGCACGAAGAACAGCAGCAATAAGCACAGACCAAAAGGAAGCGGGCTGCAGAACATCGTTTTCTAATGGTGCCATCAAACTCGCCCGGAAAGAGAGCGGGCGCTTTTCAGAGACGCACGCCGCCAACGAGAACACCAGCTTTACAAGCAGCCTCCAGAGGCTGCATTTGCTCAGCCGAAGCGTCAGTGAGCCAGTGGAGAACTTTTGCTTGTGCTGAAAACATCATTGCCGAGGAGTGACGAGTCGAAGCCCTCGGGCGGGGCAGGGCCGCAGCAAGCGCGTGGGCCGCGGCACCGGAATCCCACGCTCACGCAGGGACCACTCACTGCGCTTGCCTCGGTCCAGCCCGCCGCATTAGCCCTCCAACGCGCCGCGGCGCCGCGGCCTCCCGAGGGGCGGCCCGGTCAGACCCCGCGGGGGCACCTCGGGGTTCCCACCAGGACCTCGGGGCCGGGACGCCACCCCACGCCCCGCACTCGGGGGGCTGGAAGCAAAGTGGGTCGCAGTACCCCTTGCGCTCCCCCCCGCGGGCGGGAACCAAGTCTCCCACCCCCCGCGGGACCCCGCCGGGACCCCGGGTCTCCGCTGCCCTCCCTTCCACCGGCGAGACGAGTCCCAATCACCTTTAATGTAGACGTCGTCGTCCGCCCGCATGAACCACTCGTACTTGTCCAGGTAGTGGTCGTACATGTACTTGATCATCATGAAAGACTTCTTCTGCGGCGGGTAGGAGTCGTCCACGCCGGGCAGGGCGACGACGGGCAGCGGGGGCAGGCCGGGGGGCGCGGCGGAGCCCTGGCTGGAGAAGAACTCCACGCGGCCCGGCACCGAGGACGCCCACGTCCGCTGCGCCGCCACCGCCCGGCTGCCCAGGTACTTCTGGGCCGTCATCACCCCCACGTAGAGGAAGTTGCGGGGCTTGGCGCAGTCCGCCCCCCCACCCCAGTCCCCGCTCCCGTTGCGGCTGCCGCCGGGCCGGCCGCTCCGCTTCTCGCCGCCTTCCTCTTCCTCCTCCTGCTCCCCTTCCCCGCCGGCGGCAAGGCTGGAGACCGTGCCCTCCGCCGCCGCCGGCGGCAGCTCCCAGGGGCTGCTCCTGAAACTCGTGCCGCCCAGCACCGCCGCTGCCTCCGGCGGCGCCTGCTGCCCTCCCGGCGCCGCCGCGCCCCCGGCCGCCCCCGGCCCGGCCAAGCGGCCGTAGTAGGAGCAGAGGCTGGCGCCGTGCCTCTTCTTCTCGCTCAGCTCGACCACTTTGGGAGCGATGAGCCAGGAGGCGGTGGTGAAGCCCAGCACTAGCCCCAGCACCACGCTCAGCCAGGGTCTCCGGGTCCGCGCTGCCATGGCGAGAGCGGGGCGGCTCCCGGAGCGCCGCTATCGCCGCTGCCGGCGTCTCTCCGCCGCCTCCCGCTGGAAGCGACCCCGCTCCCGCGGCCGCGCCGGGCGAGGCGACTCCCGCCGCGGCTCCCCGCCCCGGCGCGGTGGCCCGGGCGGCTGCGCTGCTCCCGAGTCAAACTTCCCCGGGTGGGAGGGCGGCGGCCCCTCCGCTTTGCTGGCACCTTGTCACCGCGGCGGCTGGTCCCTCCCCGCCCCTCCCACCGCTCAGCCTCCTCCACGCGGCGGCGGCGGCCCCGCGGCGCGCTGGATGCTCAGCCGCCTTCCTCCGCGGCTTCCGAGCGCCTCACGCCGGAGGGCGCCGCCGGTGCCCGAGCCGCGCCGGGGAAGCGGCGGCCGCCACCACCGCTCCGGAAGGAAACCATTTTTTATAGGTGCCGCTCCCGACTCCCCCGCGCCGTGGCCCCGCCACCCAGCCCGGTCCCGCCGCCCTCCGCCGTCCCCTCCGCTCGCCGGGGCCGGGGTCGGCCGCCTGCCGGGCGGGGGTACCCCGGCCGCTCCGCTTGGCGCCGGTCCCGCTCCCGCCGCCCGCTCCCGCCGCCGCGTCAGGGGAGGCTAGGGGCTCATCTGCGGCTGCAGCTTCTCATCGTCCAGGGGCGGCCACGGGACGCAGGGTAGGACCGTCCTGCCCTGGTTTGTCGCCCGAAGGGTGGTCGTAGAGGGGTAAGCCAGGGGTGTAGTTTCAGGAGGAGGGAAGCCGTCTCCTCTGCCACTGCTCTACCCTGTGCTCCCCGGCCCCAGTTAACAACTTCCCAGCCGAGAACTATAGCCCTCCCTGGCCATGTCTTTTCCTATGGCCTATTCCTGCAGCCCAAATATATTATTATTAGTATCACGAGCTCAAAGATGCTGGGGCATTGCCTCCTCATCCTCCTGACCTCAGGGTAACTCCACTGTCCACAGCCCAGACTGACAGCAGGAATAAAACATCCAGGCCACTGTGCCTGCAGAGACAGCTTTAATTCTGAAGTTTAAGATCACCCTCATATCCCCCATATAGAATCATAGAATTGCCCAGGTTGGAAGGGACATTTCAGATCATCTAGTCCAACCATCAACCTAACACTGACAAAAGTCATCACTAAACTCTAAGCACTACGTCTTTGCGTCTTTTAAATACCTCCAGGGACAGTAACTCAACCACTTCCCTGGGCAGCCTGTTCCAATGCTTAATAACCCTTTCAGTGTAAAGATTTTTCCTAATATCCAGTCTGAACCTCTCCTGGTGCAACTTGAGGCCGTTTCCTCTTGTCCTGTCACCTGTTACTTGGGAGAAGAGACTGACCCCCACCTCTCTACAACCTCCTTTCAGGTAGTTGTAGGAAGTGATAAGGTCTCTCCTCAGCCTCCTTTTCTCTAGCCTAAACAATCCCAGCTCCTTCAGCTGCACCTTGTAAGACTTGTTCTCTAGACCCCTCACCAGCTTTGTTGCCCTTCTCTGGACACGCTCCAGCACCTCAACGTCTTTCTTGTAGTGAAGGGCTGAAAACCAGATACAGTACTGGAGGTGGGGCCTCACCAGTGCCAAGTACACAGGGATGATCACTTTCCTAGTCCTACTCACCCCACTGTTCTTGACACAGGTCAGGATGCTGTTGGCCTTCTTGGCCACCTGGGCACACTGCTGGCTCATGTTCAGTTGGCTGTCAACCAACACTTTCTGGTCCCTTTCTGCCAGGCAGCTCTCCAGCCACTCTTCCCAGAGCTTGTAATGCTGCATGGGATTGTTGTGACCCTTTATCTATCTATCTATCTATGTATCTATCTATCTATCTAGGCGCATTCCTAATTTCATTGTGCAAGATGGTTATCTCCAGCAAAAGCCATAAATTGTTCCTCACATCCATTTGTCCTTGCACTGAAATACATGCTAGTTAGTTCAGATCCAGTAGCATATGTTTAATTGTTGGTCAGCAAACCCACCTATTTTTGTATCTAAGGCCATGGGATTGCCTGTCATTTCATGTGACTATCAATTGTCAGGCACAGGCAAGGAGTATGGAAGCTGGTATTGTGTGTTGCTGGCAAAATTAATGGAACAGATGCGAGAGTAAAATTTCAAGCCTTTTTCTGAAGAGACAGAAACTCCTTCGCCCACCTAATGAAGAAAAAAGCCTACTCTGCATAATCTTTAGCTACAAAGAGGTCACTTATTGAAATAATGATCAGATTTTCCCTGTCCCTATGCAGTGAGCAGGCTGTGTGCTCTTTGTGGTTTTGAGATGTGTGAGCATCAAGCTCAGGAAACATACCCGCTAGCTTCCCTAGGGCTGAGCATCCTTTCCAAAGCAGCCTGTCATTCATTTCCTCTCTACGTACACACAGGCTGGAGCATCTATATTGCCAAGCAGCAAGGCATTATGTAGCAAGCAAATATGTGTATTCATTCTGCTGTCGCCACTAAAAACAGCCCAAGCAATGTGTTTGGGCACAAAAATACCACCCAAGATGTCCTGTGAGCGTCAAGGTGGCAGAACCTGGGTCTATCAAGCTACTAACAGGCTATCAAGCTACTATCAAGCTACTAACAGGCAACAAGCTAAGGGGAAGGCTGTCCTTCAGAAATCTCTTACCATGTCATTAGGGATTATCAGTATTATGAGTGTCTCAGCTTTCCATAGGAGACTTCCACTTAAAAATACTCTCACTCTTTCCCCCCAACCCCCCACAAATAGTCAGGGTTTGCTGGGTCCCAGAAAGTCATGTGCAGAATGACCTCCAGTAGTAATGGCTCCTTTATGCCAAACCCAATCATCACAGTGTCCCAAATTTTCAGACAACTGACTGCTATGGGGTTGCAGAGGTACGATGTATGACACTAAGCTACTTCCATTGCTTATGCATACGCTGAAATGACTCCAGTCAGTGTCAGCTGGGCTGACTCCTCAGGTCTGACAGTGCTTATTTTTGTCAAAAAAAAACCCAACAGGAGACCTGTGAGAGGTGGCCATAAAGCCTTTTACACACCTTGTGTGTAATGGACCCTAAGGTGTTGTATGTTATCAAGATAGTTTATAAAGGGATTGAGTATAAGGATATTTAGAGCAGAAATACTACAAGCGTGTACCTGCATTTATATTTTTAGTTC
Organism: Numenius arquata; assembly: GCF_964106895.1. Lineage (NCBI taxonomy): Eukaryota > Metazoa > Chordata > Aves > Charadriiformes > Scolopacidae > Numenius > Numenius arquata. The sequence goes on from NC_133616.1 coordinate 50,720,455, forward strand.
ATTGCTCTACCAGTATTTCCATACACTGTGGGGAAATCTGTTGAAGGTTTGTGGGTTTCTATGGACAGACCAAGACACGCACTGGGCTGCTTCTCTAGGAGCAACGGTGGCACCTAGTGGTTAATAATAACAGTCCTCTGTGTTTGGAAAAGGCATGAAACCCAGGGTGCCTCTGCAGTTAACATAAATACTTGATATAACAACTTGTTAAGATGTGTATTGTGAGTTCATGTATACATGGATTTTTACATGTTATAAGACATTTGATAACAATATTACAATAATGTCACGCTGAATGTATTGGGGGGAATGGGAGGGGCTGGGGCCAGGTGATAGCTTCAAACACTAGAAAGATAATTTTATAACAAAAATTGCATTTGAAATTAGAAAATCCACCTTCTGTGCACTGTAACATGTGTTTCTAACTATAATCTTTGGGGACACTCTTAACATTTTGGGTTTTCTCTTGTAAAAAATGTGGAAAATGCAATCTCCCATTTCACCACGGTAGTTCTACGGCCTCTGATCAACACATGGCCTTTAACAAAAGAACAACAGAAACATAAGGGTATCCTTGTCCTTAGTAATACTTTAAAACTAAAATAAGTTGTTTTTTTGAGCTCTAAAAGGAGTTGCCAATCTTTCTTACACAATGATCCCAGCAGAAGCCTGAGTTCAAGTGGCTGGTTATCAACTTCACATTCCCACTTTACTTTTTTGAAAGTCATTCTGGCCACACAGAACCCAGTCATTCTGTATTCTACAGGCACAAAGCCTTGGACTGAAGGGGCAGTTAACATATCTGCAGTGTCAGAGAGGAACAGAACTGTTTTTTCCCAAACTTTTTATCCTGTCCTTTAGTAGTAGTCTTACTACTTTTCCTTTGGTTGAAGTCCAAAGCTACCAGTGACAGATTGTTAGGAATTACCAGTAGGCTTCAAATTTAACACTGGACAGAAAATAAAGGAAGATAAATCTCAAGTGCATTCTTGGATGTTTTCACTCAACTGGCTTGCTGAGATGTCTGAATATGATGCTGACACTTGAGCTGCAGTTTAGAGATGGTACCTATTGTGTAAGGGGCATCTAAACCAAGATAATGCTAACACCACTCACAATCTCTTCACAGCAGCCGTAGGTGAAAAGCACTGAATAAGCTAGCTGCACTTTAAGTGAGGCTGAGGCAAAGCTATGAAACTGTGTCTTTGGGCACAGTCTTTTATCCTGCTGCTCCCATGTCCTGTGTCAGTCATCTCAAGAAATAAGCTTTAACATTATAGGCTGATGAGCTGAGACAGAGCAAGCCCCAGAGCACATTAGGGCTGAAAAGGGAAGAAAAAGCATTTGAGTTGATTCCACTGTCAGAAAGGAGCCCACTGAATTGAATTCTGGTGCAGATTTATTCCACTCAACCCCAGATATCCTGCACAAACAAACAGGTAAGTTAGAACAGCAATATTTCTTTTCTGCATTAGTAACCAGTTGCTAAACTTGTTGCAACATGCCAGCTGTAAAAGAAAACTGAAGCACAACTGGGAGGAGAAATTAATTGCTCCAGTTGTAGTAGAGCTGTTACTTCAGATAGAACTCCTGACCCTTAATTGTGCCAGGTTTTGCTCTAAAGAGAGCTTTATGGAATAGTAAGATTAAATATAGACACAAATACAGGCACACATATCAAAAATTGAGTAGCTGTTATGGTATAAAGCAGCTTAGTGCCATTCCAGCAATTACCACTTGGGATTGCCAGTACAATAAGTGTCTCAGCTTTCCATATGAGTTTTGTTTCTATGTACGTTGGTATGGAAGTCATACAATGTATGTTTCCCCCAGGGGAGACCAAAATCAACTTTAACAAATAATTACGTTCTCTGTTTAGATTTTGAGGTATTAAGGACAAGTTTAGAGAATTTCGGAGATGGAAAACAATTTCAGATATCTGTTTTGTGTTCTTTTCCAGAAGATCTTGGTAACATATTGTGTGAATTCAAAAAGCAGCCTTAGGGATGGCTTCAATTTATGTTGTAGCAGCCGCTATAATCAACTCAAATTCTGTTAGGAAGTTAAGAAAGAGGGATGGAGATGAATGCCATTTTCAAACACAACAAATAAGCCTGGAAAAAAATGGTGACAAATGGATCTACTTGACACAAGAAAGAAGGCACTCAAGACTGACATATTCATTACTGAAAGTACTGAAGCTGTTAGTATTGCTAGTCAGACAGGTCTCAAAATTTTGCAGTACAGTTTCAGTCTTTGAAGCCAAAACAAAATTTTTTTCACTGTTTTTCATTCTTTAAAATATCACCTTGAAGCAGAAAAACCCTTTTAAGTGTATGAGGTTACAAAAAATTTATAGCATTTGGCTCTACGTGATAGACCGTAATGTGTCCACCCCACAAAAAAAGAGCTAGCACTGCCACCTGCGAAACACAAAACATTTAAATTGTCTTGTAGAGCAAACTTTGAAAACATGAAGCTTGAAAATCCCTTTGTGCATTCAGTATTATTGTGGAGGCATATATACATCACTTACAGAGAAGTTGTAACTGCCAACTATCCTTTAACATTTTCATAAGCAAATATTTATTTATTGATACGTCTGGGTAGTCACATGCATTAATGGTATGTTAACTAAGAAATAGTTCTATTGGCTTTATTTTTACTCTTATGTTCTAAAACTCCAAGATGTTTACACTGAACTTGGCATTATCACATGGTGCCTGTGTTACTGGAACACCTGACTCTATCACCGTTTGCATTTCTCCATACAAGTTGATTTCAGAAAGTAATTACAGGTCCAACCTACTAAACCTCATAGCCATTTGACTGAATTTGATTAAAGCCTATTTTGTTGATTTTACTGGGCACTGGACCCAGCCAAATCTTGGATAAATATGGCCCTTTCTTTCAAGGGAGATCATCTCGTTATGTATATTCAGCCATATCCACGCACTTACCATCTTACCACCATTTCCTTGAAGAGCAATGACTCCTACTGGGGCAGGAATTCAACTGCAATACCTTACTTCTTCGCTACTGACCACAGAGCCATTTGTGGAGCTCCTTGTACTCAGTCTCACTCCAGATTGAGATCAGTGAAGTGTAACAGGCATTACTGAGAGCAAAACCTTTGTATCTTCCAGAATTATATGGAGTTCTGAAAATGCAGCAGTAACTTGAATTTTAGATTCAAAATGAGTTTGCAATATCAGCTATTACCAAGACCATCTATTACTTATGAAATGAATGTACCTGATCTGCAATTTAATGAAAGATAAATGTAGAACTCCATACTCCTGCAATTTATTTTTGAATTAACGCCAAATTGAAATAATATGAGTGATAGGCTAGGCTGTGAAGTCCATACTTACGAAAATCCTCTCAGATTTAACATTTTTGACATTTATTTATGAAGAATTATTATGACACCTAAGTGTGCACTGGCAATTTGTATGTAAATTTTATTTAACATATTTTATTTTTCAAACTTACAAACAGCTTAATTTTTCTATATTTTGTAGTAGTTTTCCCTTTCATCTTAGAATACAAACAAACGAGACTAAATCACTCTCTCTTAGGAATAGGAGACATCCATAAACATCTCCCACCTACATGTGGGATAGATGCAACAGTCCCATGTAGTGGACAGCAGTCTTTCCTTCTCAGATGCCGCAGTAGCTGTGGACTTGTACAGAAGGCATAGTCTCAAGTAGTTTCAATGGGTTTGAGAGATTGTATATAATTTCTCCCCACAGGTGCTGACCTCCATAGGAAATACTCAGATGGGTTAGGAAAGGTGGACTCTCATGCCATCTAACCTGTAATGCAGGCATGTTTTGTAACACACTGCACAGGCTTTGATCCTAACACCAGATCAGGCACGTGGCTGGAGGGCACTGTGGCATCCTTCCAGTCCGTAGTAGAGCATCTTCTCCTTTGAAGCCACAGGATTAGATGGTACAGTGCATGGGCAACTCTTGTACGAACAGAGACAGTCCTACCTGGAAGCAAGGAAGCACTGTCTGGAGCCACAGTATGGATGCACTGGTAGAGGCTGTAGGCAAAATGACTTTTCCAAAATCCTGCAAAACCTGGAAGCTAGCCAATTTGGAGCATGTTCTGCTACTGTTGTCCCAAGAAATGTATTTTGGCCTTATTGGGTCAATTAGGATAATTTACCTGAAAGAATCCCAAGCAGGGGAATCTGGAGAACATTTCAGAGGAATTGAGGACCTGTTCATCCCAGGGAAACTGTTGGTAGAAGGAATCTGTTTTTCATAGGTTCTTGCATTTCTGATACTAGAGGATGCAGTGGTGTTTGCTGTATTAACACTTTTGTCAAACATAACACTTTTTGCCTAGTCTTCTAGTGGCAGAAAGAAGGATTAAGCAGAGTAATTTCTGCCCTTTAAAAGAAAATCAGCAATATGCTGCATCTCCATATGCGCTTAGGAGAGACAGAAAGTCAAATACATCAATCCTCGTAAAGAGGTAGCTACAATCATAAGGAGCTTAACAGAAACTCTCACTTTTTAAGACCTCAGTAGAAACATTTGGTTCAGTGTACTCTGAGAACTGACTGTACACAGTAAGATTGAGGTTGAAAGAAAAAACATTTCTTGCTTAACGTAACCTCCCTACAATAACTACAGTAGGAAAAAAATCTGTGTAGTGCTTTCTTCCAAAATTTAAAAATATATTCATAAGGCAGAAAATGTTCTTGTTGTAATACCAAAGGTAACACCACCGTTTGATCAACCTGTCCATGAGAAGTCTTTTTTTTTTCCTTAGAAACAAAAGAAACAGAAGAAGGTAAAATACAAGATTAATTTCTAATAGCAATAGTCATATCCTCTGTACACAGATACATTGCTGGTTAATCTGCAGGCTGAATCAACGCATGCAAGGAAGCTGCATGGCATACACTTTATTGTGTTGTTTTATGAAAGCAGAGGGCATTGCTTGAGAAGTGGATGCCAAAAACTCTGAAGTTTGTTCAAGCCATTTGAAAAGAAAAATCTGCCAGAGGAAAGAAACATTTAAATTAAATTTAAAAAACAAAATAAAACAAGAAAAACAAACTAACAAAACCCCAAACAAACAAACAAAAACCCAAAAAACACAAAAACCAAACCAATCAAACAAAAACCCTCCAAAAAACTAAACACAAACCAAATACTTAGAAGAAATCTCTAGAAAGGAAACAGCAGGATGCTTATAGAAGTAAGTAGCTACTAGTCCCAGAAGAGAAATTAAATAGTTATCTTCCACTATAAATCAGCCAAAACAAAAGTGCCAATAAACACATACACACAACATTTAGTGTCACCGAACCACGTGACATCTTAAAAGGAAAAATTAAGAGAGAACTGTGGTCCCAAAATTATTTTAAACAGGCTTTTTACAGATCCCGGGCATGTTGGTTTGGTGAATTTCCTACAATGTTTTCTTTGATGCAGTCCTTTTTTAAGAATTGTTGAAGAGGATATTACCAAGTTTATAACAAAATGAAGTTTCTTCCAAATTAACTAGGAATTTTACTTAAATATCACTTTTCCTCAGACTTGGCATCAAAGTCACCTAATGGAATGTCCTTCTAGTCTGCAACTTGAAACATCTGGCTGAAGGACAAATGATTCTTAAAACACTCACTCTTTGCATTAAATATTGCAATAACATTGTTTTGCAATTGTTATATAAATCTAGAAAAAAACAGCTTTAGTTTGTATATTATGTAACTTTTCCGTCCCGATCCTAGAGATGAATTTCTAAGTTTGAATTAAGAATATAAAGAATTGTACTAAAATATTAAGAGAGCAAAATATCAAGAATTCTAATGAGAACCAACTTCTGTAGCAGGTAAGTGTTTTGGTGGTAGTTATCTTAAGAAAACCATGGCACTGACTCCTTGCTTGTCACAGGTGTATGGACACAGCATTAGGGAAAGTATCTGACCAAGGTACATACAGTTAAACATAGTCAGTAAGGTAAAATTTAATGGCCGTCACTTTATAGATCCTACTATCCCGCACCTTTTTTTTTTTTCTTTTTCAAGAAAATCCCGAGGAAGCTTATTTCTCACTTTGAGGTCAGACATACATCATACATTTAGCTTCTTAGCAAGTTCTTCTGTCCCTTGGCAATTTGTTATGTATTGCAACATTCATTTCCACAAAACATTACTGCTAGAAACACTAGATTTTATTCATTTGTTTGCTATCGCCTAGGGCTTTGACAATTTAATGCACTGGCATCCCAGCTGCAAACAGTATCTTTACTCCATTTGCTAGGAGAGCCCATTCTTCTCTGGCTTTGAGCTTTCCATAATCTCGTACTTCAGCCCTAATTACTTATAATGTTTTATATTTATATTTTTACTCATATGCACAAAACCAGAGCTGCTGTTCTATCAGCTCATTCAATTCTAAATGCCTTGTTCAGGATTTATTCTTGTTCTAAGTATAGATCACTTTCTGTGTCACATTTCAACCAGGGACAAAGCCTGATTTAATGTCATGGCTGTCTCTTTATCCTCAGCTTAATCTTAACAAATTAGGAGGCTTCCCCTTTCCTTTCTCTTAATTTATTTTTTTTAATGGTCTGATTAAAAAGTTCTTTTACATTATAATGTATTGAAAACTGTGCTATATGGTAATTCAATATTGCAGGCATCACAGAAGTTTTTATGGGGTGCAATGAAGATACAATAACTTGTCAGACCTTTAGAGCAGTACAGACCATTTTAGAGCAAAATAGAGCTTTCTGATTCCCGATTTGACATTTTCCCCATGTACCTGACATAAATGGTTCTGAAATTCAGCACATTTACTCTTAAGAAACAGCCTTAAAATCAAAGGTAATTAAAAAAAGAAACAGCACTTTTGGCACCTGACTATGTAGATTACCCACATGCCAATTTACAAATACTTGTTTTAGCTCACTTCTCGTTGAGATGAGACAGCATTTATGACATTGCTCATTAAAACGAAAGATAACTGATGCAAATTTAAAGACTGAAGGCCCTGTGCTTATTTTAGCCTAGCAGCTACTTTTATAAGGCATGCAGTCTTTCCCTTAACAATTTACCACTAACTAGTGACATACAAAACATTATTCACTTACAGCTTCTTTCACAGCAAAATCATCCTTTGTCATCTTCGCTATGGATCATTTTTATCACTTCCCTTTCTGAGAAAGCACCAAGTTGTTTATAAGAGAGACCCAAACAGCTGAACACAAAACACTGCTTCAGCCTGTATGTTTATATGTGTGTTTTCACTATTCAGTTGTGCCTAGAAAGAAGAAGATATAAAGGCTAAACATTTACTTCGTATACCACCCCCCCCACAGGTATTAATAAAGAGAAGTACCAAATTTGAAGCAAATAATCTTGATAACTGATACAGTAGGTTTGTGCTGTGTGTGTTACAGCAACTATGTGCTGTCATGAAAGTCTCTGCCTTCCACCTTAAGCTCCACACCGCTCACCTCCTACAAGATTAACCTTACCACATGCAATGAGAATCCTCACAGATTAACTCACAACTACAAGAGTTTCAATTTACTGCAGCAGCTGCAACAAATTGGTTTCTGAGCTGAAAGTGGCTTTTTGGAGAATTTCCAAGATGAGCACAATCTGCACAGAGGAAACCCCAGAGGGAAATAAGCACTCTTAGGGAAGGCTGGTTCATATGCTGGGTTGCCTGTGAAGCTAAGTATGTGGGTGGAAAAAATACGCACACCAACTCAGGATTTGCGTGTTCTCCTGTAAATACAGCATGTCATACTGCTATGAATTAACTATTCCCCTACCTCAGTGTAATACAAAAACTGTCTGCCAGCTTGTTTCAGTAGTGCATTGAAAACATGACTGTGTACAGGAATTTAGTTGCTGGGTTGCCTCAATAAAACATAGTATCTCTGAGGACAGAATGTCCAGTGTTTGTTTTCCACAATCAGATGACTTATATTAGGTCTGATGAGTTAAAAAAAAAAACTTAACAATATGTCATTCATAGCTAAATATTCTGACTCTTGGATTCACTGTGTCGTGGTCAGCATTAGAGTAGTATCAGGATCATTGCAAAATGTGACCAGCTGCAGAGATTCACGCACTCAGCCTCCACGACTAGAAAATCCTGACAAGTCCCTCCATCAGGAAGAGGGTTGCTGGTCAGTATGCACCACCACCACTGACCAGACTGGCTGCTCCCAGGCAAAAGCCCGCTGAAAAGCAGCCCCAAAAGGGAGAAGTCAGTGTCACACCATCTGGGGAATCTGGTCAAAAGCACTTTACCTAAACCCTGTGTGCATCACCTCAATTCAAACTTGAACTACATCTGTTCTCCAGAAGAAATCTGCCTGGGTTGTTTTTGTGTTCAGGAAGTATCCATCTAGAGGCAGTCCTGTGATGATTGTATGTGGATAGCTGCAACCACCATCCATTGCTGTTTGCAACTGGACATGTCCAGAGAAGCTGAGCACCTGCAAACGTAGGCAGCTGGCCTTTTTCAAGATTTAGCTTAGTAAGCTTATGGTTTGAGATTAGCTCAAGGGAAAGGGAAAACAAGGAAGGGGAAGGGGAGAGGGGAAGAGAAAAGGAAAGAGGAAGGGGAATGAGAAAGGGGAAGGGATAGGGAAATTTGTATTTCAGGGAATTATTCCATTTACAAGAGCATAACCATGCAGAGCCAGGTCCTTAGAGCGGACTCTGTAGCCTGATCTGCTCCAAAGTATCTCTGAACTAACCCATGGTATATTATCCTTGAGTAGGGCAATTTGTCACTCAGGGAGCTTCCTGAGTAATAGTTAGCAGAGACGTTTAGCATCCCCACAGGTTCTGCTGTTGCAGTTCTTTATTGTTCAAATAAATATTAATTCAACACTCACATACCAGAACATCAAAAATGAACGAGTAACTTCTGCCCTGCCCATAGACATCTCACAACTCACGTTACAACTTTCTTTTTCAAATCCTGATGTGACCAAGGTAACTTTACCCATGACAAAGTCAGAAATGTCTCTTTCCTGCTCCTTTTCCTCTTTTAGACCCTGCCTTGTTCAATGAGTGCATTGGCAGAAGAAAAAAAAGAAATCAAGCTGGAAAGTGTGGAAACATGTAGCCTGCTAAAGCAAGAAGCCCTCCAAGATCCTTGCAATGTGTCAGCCCTGTACTTTACTGAAGTAGAGCAGTAAGTGTAATTTCCCCTAACAGCAGCTGTTAGAGTGCCAGAGTCAAGCCGGAGCCTGTGTTCAGGAACTTCACAGGCTAACAGTAAATAACAGGAGAACTCAGTAGTGTATTTATGGACACTTTTGGGAAAGGAACAGTGTAGCAAAGGAAGAGGAAGGTTGAGAATTTCTTCATCAGAATTTTCCAAGATGCTCTAGTGATTTGGAAGAGCAGTTGTACTAAAAGGCAATAAAAAGTGAAGTTCAATCATTTAGATAGTTTTGAGAAGGAAGTTAATTTTTCTAAAATCACTTGTGAAATACAGCAACTTCCAGCACAATTTTAAGTTGGCAGAATCTTCACAAATAAGTGCCTTTATTTGCATCCAAGTTGCAGCTGTACAGTTTTTAAGAGCAAATTCCTGCTACATCTCACTGCAAATGCTGGTTTTCCCAGTCAAAGCTAGTATTCTGCTGCAGCTATATCCTTGGTCTACAACTTATGAGTATGTGCTGATAGGTTATCAATGTATCAACTTGGTGTGATACGTTAGAGTTTGTACTGACTATCAAGCAGGACACTTCCTGCCATTTGATCTTATTACCATTGGAATAAAAAATTTAAACCTATGCCAAGATTTGTTTCTGTTATGATTCAAATTTTACTACTTTCCTGGCTTTAAGCAACTGCTTATATCCTACTGAAGTCAAAAAGAAATGTATGTGTAAGCATTCTCTCAGGCCAGGTCAATGAATGTACATCTTGCAGATTACTTACCATGGCAAAAATACCGTATGTCCCAGTTTAATGTCATTACCTAGCAGAGTTGTTTTATTCCTCCATTTTTAAAAACACTTTTGGAATACACTAAACATTCTCTTCTCCAAACTCTAATACTGACTGTAGTTTATAAATGTTACGTGATGACTTTTCTTCTCCAGTCCCTGTCACTAGTGAATTCCAAAAAAAACCAAATTATGAAGAAAAAGATAAATTACATGGTAAAAACAGCAACACAAAGCAATCTTACCACCCAAAACCTAAAAATTTTCTTGTACAACACCCGTAACGTAAAATCGTGTCAAGTGGTTAAAGGAGGGGTGTCTCTAATTTTTTTTAGACTAAGCACATCGCACAAAGGACCCGAGGGTCCACCACTGTCCCTTGAAGACAGGTCTTTGTTTCTCAATTTGTTGGGTTCCTCTCCTCTCTCTCCACTCCCCCAGCCCCCTCGCAGTATTCCATTTTTGTTTATTTTCTCACATTTAGGCAGGCAACGGGCTCTCCCCCAGCGACTGCAGCAGCAGCAGGCCAGGCAGGCGCTCCCGCAGAGAAGGAAGGAACGAAGGGACCTCTCCCTCCCTGCCAGCCTTCAGCCCACCCGCATCCGTGCGCACCTGCGGATGCAGGAGGCGGGCTCTGCCGCCGGCGCCGCGGGTCCCTCCGCCCGCCGGGCTCCGCCACGAGGGGTCAGCAAAGGAACCCGCATCGCGGCAGCCCCAGCGGGAAGTTTAAAAAATCGCTAGCTAGACCACGACCCAAGTAGTTATGGAACAAACGAGATTCAAATGAGGTCCGGGTGAGGAAGGAAGGAATTAAACGCACTTATCTTACTGTAACACTGTAGCTGAAAACGAGTCCATCCTGACCTGATTTAAAGCACTGCAAAGCTGCTGTCAGTAGGGCACATGCTAGAATTCTGAGGGGTCATGCCTCGGTCCTATTCCTAGCCTATTTCAATGCATTTTTTGTGTGAAAAGGGTTAGACCTGGTATAACCCCAACCTTCCAGCTTTCGTGCATCTGTTAGATTCTCTTGTGTGAGGGAGATCCTCATCTCAGTAGTATTCATAGGTCCTTGCCCTCATACAGAAATAAAACAGGTGTGTAGCACTCAGAGAATTTTTCAGAAAGGAAATAAATAATTTAAGCTCTTCTCTCTCTGTTCACTCACTTTTTATTTTGTCATTTTCTTTCATGTTTTCATTCTTCTGAACTATTCTGAGGTGTATGCACTTAATTGTCTGGGTGCTCTTAACTTAATTTTGGTCCCACGATTTACGAAGACCCTTTTTCACAGATTGGCTATATAACTTTAATCTCTTTAAGGTGTGTTCTAATTCCAGTTCAGTACTTCACCAATTTTGCTCCAGGTTTTGGTGTGTCAGATTAAAAAAATATTGGTACTCCAGCTTTTGGAGTTGCCTCCAGAGGCAGAGACAGAGATGCCACATGTTCAAAGAACATGATACAGGGATGAAGAAACCCTGTCTCAGGGAATTCTTTTGATAGAAGCTCAGTGGTCTATTTTTTTTTTATTTTTCTCTCTGAAAAAAAAAGTATTAGAAAATATTTATGCATTTAGGCTAGATTTTCACTAACTGCTACATCATTGCAGTAATGCATTCAGTCACCAAGTAATGCATAAATTTTGGTTTTAGAATTCTTTGGGATCTTGAATGCATCTTTATCACACTTTTCTATATTTTAATAATAGCTTTCATAAGAGGATGGTAGGCGTTTATTAGAACCAATAGTCAGCTGGTTATCTGTACATACTATATGTACAGATATACCACACATTCTGACCCAAATCACTAGTCCAAAGAATAAGGCACTAATAAAAGTAGCATATTTACAGTTTTATTTTTTAATTACATTTTAAAAAAAGACATTCTGCTGTGCTTAGAATATTTGTCTCTTTTCAGGATCAATTCCTTATTCTGGACAGGAACATTGTAAAATAGTGATGTCAAACAAAATGTATTTGTGACAAAATTTGGCATTCAAATAAAAAAATGGACGGGAATAACTTAATTAAAATATTTATTGAAAAAGTTCCCATCAATGTCATTTGGCTGTCCTAAGCAAGTAAAATGCTGAGCTTGACTATGGTAATCAGGATGCAAATAGCTAGTACAATGAGCAGGATGGTTCGGCAACATTTGGAATACTTTTTTTCCTTTCCCTTTCTTTTTTAACAAGGTATCATACCCGGGAGTATAAATATCCCTCATCCAGAACTGTAGATCATTAGGATTTTCCTAAAAGAAAAATCAGAAAATGCCTCTCTCTTGCACAAAAAATCATTAGAACATAGCCAGATGTATTTTGACTATCATCAGAGAGTGATTAAGGAATTTAAGACATTACAACACAAATACAAGATACTTTCACTTCAACATAGATTGTGCTACTTGCCAGGTGCTGCAAATGTTCCACTAGGGAAAACTGAAACCACACTTTTCAGCTAGGAACCAAATGTAAGACATCAGCCATTGAAATGTGATTAAAAAAAAAAAAAAAAAAAAAAAGAAAACATGTTGTCTTCTCAAGAAGAGATGTCACTTTATAAGCACAGATCTGAGTCTCTTTCCAAAAAAGGGAACAGCATGAAAAAAATAAAACCAACTATAAAACTAATTTGTGCCAACCCACAAGCAGGCAGGATCCTGCATAGTGTGGATGAGGCTGAGAAAATGTGTGTTATTTGATAACAGAATGATGATGTTACTGATGAACAGTTACCAAAGTGAGCATCGTTTATACTTCTTCTCTATATAAATGGGGAAGCTGAGCAGCAGGGTACTGCAGTTTAAGACTTTCTCTAGTCACAGAGGTGGTGTTCTGCAGAACTGAAATTTCTGGAGTCTAGCCAGATACATAAACTTCTTTTCCAGATCAGATTCATGTTAGTGTCATGTCTGTGGCAGAAAATATATCATTATTTACTTCTGGAATCCCACAAAAGAACCAAACAGGCTTCACAGTGGTTCATATGCACACACACACACACAGTGCTCATAGTGATTCACTTTGTGCAAACGTGGTGCAACAGGGCGTTACCATTTTGTGGCTGGCTAAGTTAAGAGTGCAGCCAGTGTCTATCATAGTCTTGCACAGTCCAAGAAGGGGCCTTTTTCTTCTCCTGCCAGTTGTCATGCACCTGGATATCACTATTCAAGGAGTTGCTTTCGATTGTGGATTTCAAAGTGATGGGTCTAATGTGTTTCCCTGCGTTTTGGTCTTGACACCCAATTTGAGTCCTAGCTCAGCAGCTCAGTGACATTTCTCTTTTCTCTCTGTAAAGCACAAGCTAGATCAGAAGTTGGCTTTCATTTTCAGTTAGTTACCACACAGGCCCCCTTCCAGAGTTATCATTTGCAATACTATAGAATCATTTGTAAAATTGCATGTGAAACATTTTTTCTTTTTCTGGCAAACCTCTGCAGTGCAGTAAGGGAGCCTGGCTGTACACTCTGGGCAGATTTCATCCTTCTGGGGAAAGAATATGGGTACAATATGAACATTAAACTCTTTTGGAAATGTGAACTGGCATTATAATGCCTGCTGAAAGAAAGCCTCCGTGTTAGGAAAACAGCGCTACAGAGCACCGTGGTAGAAGACGCAGTTCTGATGAAAGTCATGGGGGTACGCTGCAGAAAGAGCTGTAAGGACAAAGCAGAATGAAGAACATGAGTAATGCTGTGATGGCTATCCCTTGACAACGTTTTCACAGCCCCACAAACATTGGGCCTCCGTGTTTGCCTATCACTTTAACGGTAAAAACAACACTTCTCGCTCTCCTCAGAGCCCAGCTCTGAAATTGGAAATGTACAATGATTGCTCCCACAAAAAAAAAGGTGCCATTACAGAAAGCTGTTGCTCTCCATCACTATCCCTTGGCAGCACTTTCAGAGCCAATAAACACTGTGTTCTGTGCTCGTCTAGTGCCTTAAGGGTCAAAACAGTATTTCTTACTCTTGCAACGGCACAGCTCCTAAACTAAAATCGTCTCACAATTGCACCCACATGAAAGCTGCCAGGACCAAAAGCTGTTGCTTACCAACACTATCCACTGGCGGTGCTTTCAGAGCCCCAAAAATATCGGGGCTCCACATTTTTCTGGTGACTTAATCCTCAAAACAACATTTCTTGCTCTTGTCAGAGCCAAGCTCAAAAGTTGCAAACATCCAGTGATTGGTCCTACACCAAAGGTGCCAGGAGGGAAAGCTGTTGCTTGTTCTCACTGTCCCTCAGCAGCACTTTCACATCCCCAGCAGCTGTGGGGCTCTGCTCTTACATAACAACTTAATGGTCCCAAAACTCTCCATCCCTCTTGCCATAGCTGGGCTCAAAAATTTAAAGTGTCCAGTGATTTATCCCACACAGAATGTGAAAGCTGTTGCTTGCCCTCACTGTTCCTTTGCAGTGCTTTCACCGTACCGCCAACCCTGGGGTTCTGTGCTTCCCTACCTACTTAATGGTCCAAACAATCTCATGGAGGTAGTGATGCACTTCAGTTGCAGCGGAGAAGTGGTAATACATTTACTGATATAAAACAATGATTTAACAAATTTTGATAGTAAATGCAACAGTGGTCTAACAGGATTCAATGGTAAGGTTCACTTTGTTATTTACTGCACAGAGGATGGTCAGTCAAAACTGTCAGGGAAACCCTCCCATTGAGTCAAGGTTTAGAGAGAAGCCCCTTGCCTTCTGAACTCCTTCAGAGTGGAGTCTAGGTGCAGCTGGATCTAATCCTAGTCCCAGACTTGGTCAATGGTTTATGTCTATCCTTTATATCACATATCTAAGATTTCAAAATTTAGCATGCAATTAATCACCTACTGAGAATGTGTTGCAGCGAGGAAGATCTCAGCCTCAAGACATAACCTTGAAATGCATCCCTACTCAAGGGGAGATCCTGGGATGCATCCCACTGTCATTCAGGAGACCTCAACAATCCCCGAGCTGTCAACTATTTATAGAGTAAGATGGTTGACCTATAGTCATATTTGCATACCAGTGAGACATCTGGGTCCCTGTTCCAGAGAGCGTTTGGATACCACATTGTCATCCATCCTCCAAAGTCCTGTGTAAACCAGGTGCAGCCATCATAACCCCCACTGTTGTTTATGGCTTAAGTGGTGGTGGTGGTGAGGGGGCTAAGGGAGGGTGGGCAGGTGGCAGATCTGGGCTCTGGCTAAAACAAGAGGGTATTGGAACCATTGAGTGGCTAGGCAAGTGCAGAGCCCTGGTGTTGGTGGAGGTTGTGAAGGGGCTGCCAAGGGAAGATGTGGGCTACCAATAACTTTCATTCCTGATGTATTGGTTTTGACTGGGATAGAGTTACATTTCTTCATAGTAGCTTGTATGGACTATATTTTGGATTTGTGCTGAAAAAAGTGTTGGTACTCTGATGTTTTAGTCACTGCTGAGCAGGGCTTATGGAGCACCAACGCCTTCTATTCCTCACACTACCATGCCAATAAGTTGGACAGAAGTGCAAAAAAAGTTGGGAAGTAACACTGTTGGGATAACTGATCCCAACTGGCCAAAGGAATATTCTATATCATATTACATCATGCTCAGCAAAAAAACTGGGTGGGGAGGTTGGTGGGGGGGATGGTGCTCAGGGACAGGCTGAGCATAGGTCAGTTGGTGGCAAGCGATTGTTTTCATTTGCATCACTTGTCTTTCTTGGGTTTTACTTCACTGATGTTTTTTTTTCTCTTCTCCTTACAATTTTTAAAAAAATATATTTCTTCTTAATTATTAAACTGTTTTTATCTTAACCCATGTGTTTCTCATTTTTACCCATCCTATTTTGCCCCCATCCCACTAGAGGGGAGTGAGTGAGTGGCTGAATGATGCTTAGTTGTAGGTTGGGGTTAAACCATGATAATTGTTTTTGGCACTAAACTTGTGTCTTGAACCATTTGAGATGATAACAGATTTGACCAGAGCGTATTTGAAGGAATTTATATCTCTTCACAGGTGCTGGTCACGATATTGTTTAGTCTGTTCTTGGTATTAGTTTCTCTGATCTGTACCATGCTACTTTTTTTGTGCTGTACATGTTAAAAACTGGGTTTGACTTTTGCAGTTGCCTGTGTGCTGTAGAGCTCAGCGATGTTTTGCCTGGGAGACTTATTATTAAAACACTGGCCTTGAGCTTAATCTGGTATTTGGGGTCTCTACTGAAACCATTATAGTAATTTAGGTACCAGCTCATGGAGTCAATTAACAATTGCACTTCCTGCTCTGAGAGGCTTTTTTTTGTGGAGGAAATACAGAATGGCTCCCTCACCACCTGCTTCTATGATGTTTCCTCCCTCATTACAATAAATCTTCAGTGTCTTCAACATCCTTGGGTAATCAAAATACTTCTATTGGTATTTCTTAGGAAATACCTAATACCTGTTTTGACTTTTTCTAAGGTTAACAAGCTATTTAGAAATATGACCCAGGCCCCATGGCAGTGTGGATATGGGTGGCATGGCATGTGGGAGAATATGTGCAAGTGTCTAGAAAGCATCACACTTCCAATGGTCTGGAACTTCACTCCTGAACCAGAGCAGGGTCCCAGTGAATTTCTAGACTGTTTGAAAAAAAATATTGGCGTGGCTATTCCAAAGAGGCACAACTTACTGCACCGTGCTGGGGGCTGTCCTGCAGCTACCAAACGGATGAATACTATTCAGCACCCTCAAAGAGAAGAGAGGTTCTCTGGATCTGAAAACATAGCAACAGACGTTATGGCTAAACCAGAGACCCAGCCCTCAACTGTATCAGTTGCCCCTGTAGTTGAAGCAATGGAAGCAGAAATCAACTTGTTCAGTAAGGGATAAAGAATCTTCTCCTAAGAGGGATAAAGAGAAGCTTCTCCTGGTTGCTCCTTCTTGCCCTTTCTGAAGACTGGCGTGACATTAGCTTTCCTCCAGTCCTCAGGCACCTCCTCCTGTTCTCCATGACCTCTCAAAGATGATGGAGAGCAGCTTTGCAATAACATCCACCAGCTCCCCCAGCACTTGTGGGTGCATCCCATCAGGGCAGCAGCAAGCCTTTGAACAAATTAATGGGAGCTAGTTCATGCAGTAATACTTGGGCCAGTCCAGACAGGACAAGATGTGAAAAACGTGCTTTACACTGTAGGCAGGGACCACAGCCACACTGTAAGCCTCTGGAAGAAAGCACCTGGAGAGACATGAGGTCAACCTCTGTTGGAAACTGAAGTTTTGCTTAGCATAAGTAGCTAGATTTGTGAAGTCTTAGGTCACAAGATGTAACCTAGCAACACAGTGAACTTAGGCTGAACTTCTGAGTCCAAGAAGAATGGCTAGTAGTTTTGTATGACTTTGATATGTTGTAACCTGACTAATATAATGAAATTGTATAAATAATACTAATGAAGGCTATATGCTTAACATTATGAATTAGAGTCACTTTTATGATCAAAGGAAAAGGAAGTATAATTCTTGGAGATGAAGAAAGGAACCATTCTACCCGGAGTTAGCAGAAGACAGATGAGATAAAGGTGCAGATGGGAGAAAGAGATCATGAAATTGTATAAAAAGGTAGAGGTGCTGACACCAAAGCCATCGAACCGTTGAAGAGAACACAGAACTGTTGAACAATTTGACTGGAGAAAAGACACACACTTGTCACACGAGTGGGTGCATGAATAGCTTATGTAATAGGCTATGAGGTTTTAAAAAGCACAGGAAAAAAACCAGCGGGGTCCCTCTTTGGAGGCACCCAGCTCAAGCTGTATTAAAAAGACCTAAGGGTCTGCACTTTACAGGTTGAGGCTAGAATTGGATCCAGCTGCACCTAGACTACTCTCTGAGAAGGAATTTAGAAAGTAATGGGGTCCAGTCTGAACCTCATGAATTGGTGAGAGGGTGTTCCCAAACTCTTCCTCAACACCTCTAGGGTTTTGGAGATGGGGATACACACGATCTGAAGTCCATTACACTTCATCTGAAAAAGAGCTATTAGCAGCATATGAAGGAATCTGAGCAACTTCAGAAGTAGTTGGTACTGAAGCACAGTTCCTTTTGGCACCTTGATTGCCCTGTTCTTGGCTGGACGTTCAAAGGGAGAGTCCCCTCTACACACCATGCAACTGATGCTACATGGAGTTAGTGGGTCACACTGACAACCCAACAGGCTCAAATGGGAAATCCTGGCTGCGCAGCAATCCTGGAAGTGATCGTGTACTGACCAGAAGGCTGAAACTTTGGAGTGCCGCCAGAGGAGGTGACTCATGATGAAGAGGTCCATCTGTAAAATAAATTACCAGAAAATGAAAAGCAATATGCCCTGTTTACAGATGGATCCTGTTGTATTGTGGGAAAACATCAAAGGTGGAAAGCTGCTGTGTGGAGTCCTACATGAGAAGTCACAGAAACTGCTGAAGGGCAAGGTGAATGGAGTCAGTTTGCAGAGGCAAGAGCCATCCAGCTGGCTTTAGATATTGCTGAAAGAGAAAAATGTCCTGTACTTTAATCTCTGTACGGATTCAAGGATGGTGCCAAATGCTCTGTGTGGCTGGCTGCAGCAATGGAAGCAGACCAACTGGCAGTACAGGGGTAAACCCACCTGGGCTGCTGAATTATGGCAAGATATGGGATACAAATTTAGCAGAAGCCACTTGGCTAGCTAACACTAGAGGATCTGCCAGTCAACCTGGCCCTCCCCAATGAAAACCCCTAAGCATTGTAGAAGGAGATAAGGTCCTTGCAGTACATATAAGGAACTTGTTGGGAAACAGCCTGAGTTATTCCTTCCTCAGGAAAGGGCAAACCTACTCATGGGATTGTTTTTCCTGAGCGCTGAAGGACTTGGGAAATGCAGAAGAATGGGTGAGTCCAGTGTGTACCTCAAGGTGATTCACTCCTGGGTGAAAATAATCCATGATTTGAGTTGTATGATGGCAGTGTTACACGATGCTGTATGTCACCACTGCTGTCTGCCTTATGTCAAAGGTGTTATAGCGGGAACCTCTCACTGCTTAGGTTAAAGGCAGGTTAGAGGCAAGAGGAAGAATTCGTCACGATGTTAAACCTTACAGCCTAGTCCAAATGGACCAGGGGTGGAGATGGTAATGGATATACCTTTAAATTGTTGTAACCCATGGTTTGAGTTGCATGTTATAGAAGTACTACATCAGAAACCACCCAAACCATTGAAGGATGAACCTCACAAGAAGCAGTGCAAGCGCAGCAGTGACCCAACTTGAGCTGGTTTTGGTGCCCAATAACTCCACGCAATGCACAACCTCTCCTTTCCTGAGTGAATACCATAATAGATGAAGCCTAAATGGAAATGGAAATGGAAATGGAAATGGAAATGGAAAGCTGCCCAGCAGAAAAGGACCTGGGAGTGTTAGTGGACAGCCGGCTTAACATGAGCCAGCAGTGTGCCCAGGCAGCCAAGAAGGCCAACGGCATCCTGGCCTGTATCGGCAATAGCGTGGCGAGTAGGACTCAGGAGGTGATGGTCCCCCTGTACTGGGCACTGGTGAGGCCTCACCTCGAGTACTGTGTTCAGTTCTGGGCCCCTCACTACAGGAAAGACATTGAAGTGCTGGAGCGTGTCCAGAGGAGAGCCACCAAGCTGGTGAGGGGTCTGGAGAACAAGTCCTATGAGGAGAGGCTGAGGGAACTGGGCATGTTTAGTTTGGAGAAGAGGAGGCTGAGGGGAGACCTCATTGCCCTCTACAACTACCTGAAAGGAAACTGTAGAGAGGCGGGGGTTGGCCTCTTCTCCCAAGGGAATAATGACAGGACCAGAGGAAATGGTATGAAGTTGCGGCAGGGGAGGTTTAGATTAGATATTAGGAAGAATTACTTTACTGAAAGAGTGGTCAAGCACTGGAACAGCCTGCCCAGGGAGGTGGTGGAGTCACCATCCCTGGAGGTATTTAAGAAACGTGTAGACGTGGCTCTTCAGGGCATGCTCTAGTGCCCGGGATTGTGGTTTGTGGTGGGGTGTTGTGTGTGAGGTTGTGGGTGTGGGGTTTAGTTGGTGGGTGCTTTTTTTTTTTTTTTTTGGGGGGGGGGGGGGGGGGTTGTTGTTTGTTTGGTTTTGTGTGTTGTGTTTTTTTGTTTGTTTGTGGTTTTTTTTTTTTTTTTTTTTTAATGTGGTTGGACTCGATGATCTCAAGGGTCCCTTCCAACCACTAAGATTCTGTGATTCTGTGATTCTGTAAATGAACTCAATGAACATTTTATGTATATGAATGGATATTTTACAATTTATGGAGGAAGGGGTGGTTAATGAGGATGTATTGCAATAATGTGGGACCTGAACATGACCACTTAGTATGGAATAAGTGATGAAGAACGTACTGGCTTTCATTGAGACAGTTAAAATTTCTTCATAGTAGCTTGCACAGAGCTAATGTGCTGGCAGTAGTGTTGATAACACTGATGTTTTAGTTACTACTGAGCAGTGCTTACATGATGTCAAGGCCTTTTCTACTCCTTACACTGCCCCACCAGTGAGTATGTTGAAGGTGCAAAAATAGTTGGGAGGGAAGACTGTTGGCACAGCTGACCCCCAACTGGCCAAAGGATATTCCATACCATATAGCACCATGCTCAGCAATACAACTGGAGGTGTAGGTTCATGGGTGGGGCCACTATTCAAGGACTGGATAGATATCAGTCTGTTGGTGGTGAGCAATTGTTTCCATTTGCATCACTTGTCTTTCTTGGGTTTTAATTTTCCTCTCTTTGTTGTTTGTTTTTTGTTTGTTTTCAACTCTTTTTTTAAAAAGTACTATTTCTTTTTAATTTTAAACTGTGTTTATCTCAACCCATAAGTTTCTTTCCCACTTTTACCCTTCCTGTTCTCCCCATGTCCCATGGGGGAAAGTGAGTGAGTGGCTGCATGGTGCTTAGTTGCTGGCTGGTGTTAAATCACAACACCTGGCCACACCTGCATGGAAACCTTAGGTGGTGGGTGTCTGTTTTGGAGCTGGGCTCTGATGAGGCTGGGGGGGAGTAGGTGAGGGTTAGGTGGTACAGTAGGCACAGAGCCACCGTGTTAGTGGGGCTGTGAAGGGGCTGCCAAGGGAAGGTGAGGGCCACTAACAGCTTTCAGTCCTGGCCTTTTCTGTGTGGGAACCCTATGTGGTGGTTGTGCGTTTTGGAGCAGGACCCTGATGAGGGGTTAGGTGAGGATTAAGTGGTAGACAAGGGCAGATCTCCAGTGTTTGTGGGGCTGTGAGGGGGCTGCCAAAGGAAGGCAAAGGCTGCTAAGAGCTTTCAATCCTGGCCAATTCTGTGTCGGATCCATACCTGGTGAGAGTGTATTTGGAACCTGGGCTCTGGTTGTGGGGCTGGGACAGGGCTGCTGGGGGAAGGTCCCTCCACAAAATCCCCAACTTTCCAGATTTTCTTTATATAGTTTGCTGTCTAAAACTCATCTTCATGCTATTTCCTTATAATCATTATGTAAACATTTGAATAAAATAGTAAATCTTCTAAATTCCACAGCAGAAATCAGGAAGAAAATGGGACCTTCTTCCACATTTTCCTTTTGAAATTTTATATGCATTAATACTGCAGTCAGGGATGAGGTAAAACACATGAGGGGACAGAAGTGATAGAAAAGTGAACATTTACTACTGACTTCTCATTTAATATGAAGAAGTGATTAGAAAGAAAAAGAGATGACATATATATACAGAAATATGCAAAGATGGAACGAATATTTCTGTAGAGATTCCAAAGATTTAAAATAAAGTAGGAAATGAAGCCATAACATGGTAGTACAAAAATTCCAAGAACATACTTAATTACAATTCTAATTCAATAACTTACAAGGAAGTATGATTTATTTTCAATGCTTATACTGTCAGTTCCTTCTTCAGTGCATGTAAAAATTATTCATTTCTGGGCCTTTTGGGCAAACAGGTGTTTGCACACTCTTAAGGTCTAACATTCTTTCTGAGAATTTCAAGGTTAAAAAATGACATCTGCAATTCAAATGTGAGCTGAAAAATGAGGATTCTTTTTTCTAGGAGTTTTGACAGTTACTCTGAAAAGATGGCAAAAGTATGGTATAGCTTAAGATATCATAGCTTACAATTTTTGCCAACGAAATAAACAGCCAATGCTCCAGTTTCATAAATAGAGGCATTCAATCTGAATTACCCTGTGACAAACTTTTAAGTCCATTAATTTAACTCTAATTCAAACTATTATCTCCTTCAGAATTTACCGCAGCTGAAATTAAATTAATCTAATTTAAATAGTACGACTTCTAATTGCTAGTGCTTTCATCATAGTTTATAACTGATCACATAACTGGATAAGACAACGAGTCTGAATCTGCTTGCGTGAATCCACAAAAGGTGCATTGGTAGTGAAATGGATAGAGAGGTGTCCAGATAAAAAGGTATGTTTAGTCTTGCATGTGTTGTATATATATGTGCTATACTTCAAAAATGGCCTTTTTAACCATTTTTGAAAGAGATGCAGATTGCACAGTAGACATTTTGTTTTTCTGATGTAAAGCCCTACATTAGGGCTTTAGATCCTTTTCTATAAACCATATAAATCATAGAATGGTTTGGGTTGGAAGGGACCTTAAAGACCACCAAGTTCCAACCTTCCTGCCAGGGGCAGGGACACCTTCCACTAGGCAGGTTACTCCACCATTTCATGACCAATGCAGCTGGACCTTGTTCTCACCAACAAGGAGGGGCTGGTGGAAACAGTCAAGCCCAAGGGCAGCCTTGGCTGCAGTGACCATGAAATAGTGGAGTTCAAGATCCTTAGGGCAGCAAGGGGGGCACACAACAAGCCCACTGCCCTGGACTTCAAGAGAGCAGACTTTGGCCTCTTCAGGGATCTGCTTTGCAGAGTACCATGGGATAAAGCACTGGAGGGAAGAGGGGCCCAAGGTAGCTGGTTAATATTCAAGGATCACCACCTCCAAGCTTAGGAGAGATACATCCCAACAAAGAGGAAGTCAGGCAAAAATGCCAGGAGTCGTCCATGGGTGAACTTTGAGGATTTGAAAAGACTTTGAAGATTTGACTCACAAGCCTTTTCACAGTAGAAGAACAAAACATTAAAACTTAAATGAGAAGCTTTCTTAAAGCCAATGTCATAAAAAGTGAGCAATGTTCACAAATTATACTGTCATATGCAAGTTATCAAGCAAGAAAAAAACAAAAGTTTACTCAAATGAAGTGGCTGACATATCTATTAATTGCAGACCCTCTGCAACAAGTGGTGAAATTAAAAATCAGTAGTCAAAAGGGCACAAATCAGTAGCTGGTCTAACAGATAAGCCAATCTGGAAAAATGCAATTTTGTGCAGTTGCTTATAGATCAATACAGCAAAATCAGTTACAATTAAATGATTAATGATGAGACTCTCAAAAATGTATAATAAAATCAAAGTAAAACTTCCAAGGTCACATCAGTGTTTCTCGAAAATTCCATCTTGAAAACACTTGGTTTTGCTATCTGTTTTTTCTTTTCCATACTACTATTCAGCCACTTTATAAATCAAAGTGGTTTTTATTTTTCTGTGTGTAATTCCTCAAGAGTACTGTGAAAATAGAAAATCCAAACTTAAATAAAATTGGAACCTTATTTATTTCACCTCAAACTGGTGTACTTTATAAGATCCACTACTACTTATGTAACTGAAGTATGATTTTGTTTCACAACAGCTTCTATATCTACGGATGTGGCAACTACCTATAGTTTTGCATTAAAAAAATCTACTGCTTATCAAGCAATCTGAAAAGAAGTAACAGATCATGGTAACTCTTTCTTTCTGACCCTGATTGTCAATATTAACCCACTGCTAAGAAACTACGACACAGCTCCAACTGAAAGGGCATATGTTTCAAATATAAAATTGTATTTAATCATTTGTGCAGCTGTTTGGTCTACAGATGAAAACAGTTTCAGAATAAATACTTACATCTTGCTCATAAATGCTCCAAGGAAAATAAAAATTTATCTGAAACATGCCCTGAGCTATCTAGACTCCTTAATAGTGCAAACAATGCTGCAGTGATGCCTGGTTTCACCCTGGGTTTTGTAAAAGCAACACAGCAACTGCCCACAGAGCTCCTAAATGGCTGACACACCACAACATTATGCACACTACAGCAGTTCTTGTAGCTTTGCTAAGTTCCTCTCCATCCACTGGATATTGAGCTCAATTGTGTCAATTGCCTCTTTTACACAACGCAGTTGAGAACTCTCCTCCGATTGTGACTCAAAAAATGACTTCACCTGCATAGCAAGAGAAAAGAAAGAAAAAGAAAATGTTAATTAAAATCAACACTGGCCACACAAATAGGTCCAGAAGCAAAGGCTACACAGATGTTGCAGGAAATCCATTTGCAAGAATCACTGGTATCTATGCAGTACGCAAACCTCCCAAAGAAGATCCCAAAATGCAAGGAAAGGATTTTTAATAGGAACTGCACCAGTAACTAGTTTGATTTCAATAAATTATTTCATCAATAAACACACATTCACTTATCATATTCATCACAGAGCAATCACAGAGTACTCAAAGTTCTGGAAAAGGAGTCTTGTTCTGTGACAAAGAACTGATTGTTGCAATCAACCCTCTTCAGCGCTCTGGAATGATCTCCACACCCACTCATCATTACAATTGTCAATGCTAACACTTAAAATACTATAGATTAAACTGTAAACAGCTATCTCTACTGAATTATCTGAATGAAAACATTAGACTAGACCATAAACCATTCTTGACACATTAACTTCAAGGCCTTGTTACGGAAGACAACAGAGATTTCTAATGGCTATTAACGAGCTCTAAGCTGATACTCAACCTCACAATAGATCCTTGCGACTGTTGACTGCAAAAATAACATAAAACAATTTTTATGGCACTCCATCACATTCCAGATGCAGATGCAGAAAGTATAGCTTGTTTACAAAATCCAGACTAAATCATTATTTTGGGAGAGAGTGTGTTCCAATGAACAGGAAAACAAAACAGTATAAACATAACTGGGTTCAACTCTGCCACAGACTCAGTACATAACCTTCAATATGTTTATGTATATATTTGTTGTGTTTGAAATATGGAAAGCAATAGAAAGATGTATATCCTTGCAGAAGGGCCTCAAGGACAGAAATAACGTGTTTTCCTGATCCCTCAATTAAATGAAATTGGCACTAGAAAATAACCCTTTCTCATAGATTAACGAACCAACCTCAAGTAGATGTGCCTTTGTTGCAAACTGAGAAGTTGACCAACTAACGATATTCTGGATAGTATATGAGCCTAGGTGAAACCTGAAATACAAACAAAGAAGTTATTTTTAACAAGGAGTCACTTTAAGATGCAGGTTCAGTATATGTACACATTCTTATTTCTGCTTTTTTGTTTTAGTAGTTGAAAATAATTAAAAGCAATAAATTCAAGTTTACATATCTCATTTTTCAAAAGAGTAACAAGGTCCTAGATGTCCAAGCCTCCAGTTCCCTAATCCCTCTAAAAATTGAACTTAAGAGCAAAAGAAATGAAAAATTTTCAAACTTCTATCACAGTTCAAATAGTAAAGAACTGAATACCAAGACTTGTATTTGTGATATGGATTGCAAACCATATCCTAGGCTGCATTAAAAGAAGTGTGACCAGCAGGTTCAGGGAGGTGATTCTACCCCTCTACTCCACTCTGGTGAGACCCCACCTTGGATACTGCAACCAGCTGTGGGAGCCCTCAGTACAAGAAAGACATGGACCTGTTGGAGCGGCTCCAGAGGGGGGCCACAAAAATGGTCAGAAGGAGGGAACTCAGGAGGGGCCTACTGGATGGATGAGGAGGGACTGTATATGAGGGTAAAGGTTTTAAACTGAAAGAGGGGAGATTTACATTAGATATAGCAAGAAATTCTTTGCTGTGATGGTGGTGAGACACTGGAACAGGTTGCCCAGGGAAGTTGTGGATGCCCCTTTCTTGGAGGTGTTTAAGGCCAGGCTGGATGGGGCTTTGAGCAACGTGCTCTAGTGGGAGGTGTCACTGCCCGTGGCAGTGAGGTTCGAATTAGATGATCTTTAAGATCACTTCCAACCAAAACCATTCTATGATTCTGTAACAATTCTACAAGAGCAGGATGAGAGAGTTGGTGTTATTCAGCATGGAGAAGAAATAGAAGAAAAAGGTTTTGGGATTGATGTAAAAAGGCAGAAAAAAAAATACATGCTGATTGAATTCCCTGGGCCTGCTTTTGAATGCATTTGATCCACATAAACATCCCACATCTGCAACAATTATCTTAGAGACAGCATAATTTTAACAGAAATTCAGATCACGATTTTTTAGAATCACTGTGAGCTTCCAAAGCCCCATCAACTATTGGTAAGACTTCAATGTTTATGTTATAATTTATTTTTTCTAAAATCAGATTTTAAAACAGGCTTTACAGTTTTAATACAAATCTTCTTATAGGAATCCAAGTACTTATTATCTTGTGCTTGAAAGAAACAAACAGGTGCTTTTGCCACCATGAGTGTGAAGTTTCAGCTACATCAAAAGCCTTACTTTCGTGTAAGCTTTTTCCAGTTCTCTTTGACGAAGTCCCAGGCCAGCAAATACCCAGGCAAACTCTGGCTAACAGTTGCTATGATATGAGAAATTTCCTGTGCCCTGATGACTTCTCCTTCAAGGCTGTTCTGCATTAACCTAAAAGACAAAGCATATGAAAAGGGACAAGAAAAAAACATCTATTCATATCTTCACATGATTCTCCCAATACTCCTGAATTAGATGGAAAAGATTACATAATAGATCAAGCAACATGCAACTTCTGGCATCTGGCATCTGAAGCACTGACGCTCCATTTTATAACCACTGTATGTCTTTAGCTTTAGTTTCCAAGTATCAGTGACCTTAGCTTAGTCTAAACCAAGTATCTGAATTTTCATTGTTGTTGGAAAAGATGAATTAAATTCTAACAACTTGAAAACATAATACATTGAAAATTTAAGAGAGGAAGCTGTAACAAGAATCATCTAGCAGGACAACCTTGGTATCCTCCACACAGTACTGAGATTTGGTATCTAGAGAGCTGTAGGAGCATAATATAAGGTCAAAATTTCACCAAAAGGAAAAAAAAAAACAAACTCCCAAAAAACCCCAACAAGTTATAATCTTGGTTATAAAGATATCTAGTCCAATCTTGTAAGATTCCATAGGACAATATTCAATTTTGTTACCTTTACCGAAAGATCTGCAATTTTGTGTTACCACTAGTACAAAGGCTTTAAGTTCAATTGTCTTCTCTTTATGCCTATTCAGAATTTGGCCCTTTAAGCTATTCTGCAGATTATTTTAAAGTGAAAACTATCAGGTTCTTCATGGTTATGGAAACCTGTACTAAACACGTGGACAGATTTTCTTTAGGAATCAGAATTTTTTTCCATGATACAAAAAGTCAATACATTTTTTCAAATATTGTAATGCTTTTAATTTATACAGCATACAACTTTTTGGGTCCTTCATACCAGATCATCTTTCTGACATCATCTGTGCTGGCCAAGGCTTCAATCATTTTGCTTTTCTCTGCTTCAGAAACTGAAGAGGAGTACATCTTTAGGAGGAATTCCCAGCCATCACTAGATTTGGCTCCAGCTGTAAATATGGCTTTCATAACATCACTAGGCAGACTACAGGGAAAAACAAAACCAATAGCAAAACAAAACAACAAACAAACAAACAAACAAAAGGGGGACATAATAATGCTCATCTGAGAACAGAAGGAAGAGAAGTCACAAAATGAAAAGATTACCTTGAAAGAGATGCCTGTCTTTTGAGCAATTTAATTCTGTAGCAATTGTAATTTTGCAGGACTGAATTTCATGCCAGTCCTGCAAAATGGCTTTAAGTCACTGAGAAAAAGCAAATCATATTAGCCACATCAAAGCACAGCAAATCGTACAAAAAACCTGAGTAATTTTCTGTGGCTCAAAAATGCACATGAAACCAGAGTAAAATAAATTCTGCAAGATAAAAAGGTATGTTTTGGCATTGCTACTAATTAATCCTCCTTAAGCATGCTGCTTAGGCAATGTAGATGGAAGCAATCTGTGGCTGGTTTTGCAGTCACGCTTAATAAGACTGCAAAATGAGTCTTAAATTCTAGCACAGTTCTCTCTCTCATCTTAGAACTGCAATTACTTCTACATGAGGAACAGTAAAAGACAGAATGATATGCTTTACCAATATTCAATTGTTGGTGGTGGTGTGGGGATTTTTAAATTTATTTGTTGTGGGTTTTCCCCCAAAAAGTGGAAGCCCAGTTTTTGTGGTACCTCATTGTTCCATTAGACTTCATCCACTTCTCAAACATCTCAATGGCAGTTTTTCTACAGTTTCTTATATCATGGATGCAGGCAAAAGTTAGCAGCGTTGACCGTAGTTCTCGTTCAGACAGGGTCCCATCATCTGTCCAACGCTGTTGATCAATTTTATCACCAAGCAGGTGCTCTATTCTATGCTAAAGGAGGAAAAATTATTAGCAATAGCTAATTCTTCCCAAGAGGATTTTCTATATACAAAGTTAATTTAAAAATAAAATAAAAAAAAGGTTTTAGAACTGTGGAAGTTAAACATAGTAGGTTTTCATCTACCTATTCCAATTGACATTTACATATCATTTCTTATCTGTGTGAAAAAATATCAGATACCACATAGATCTGAAAGATGGGCCACATCGATATCTTACATTGCACGTGGAAACTGAAGACTACTCTTCGAACTACAGTTCAGACTTGTATGTAGTCAGCTTACTATCACAACTAATTTCAACTCCTGTAGGTTTAATTGCTTTTAACTCCATCAAGTGACAGTTAATACACCTTAGTTTAGCACAAACAAGTCAACCTTTACCTATATGCTGAACACCATTCATGGTTGTAGTTTTGTAGCTTGTCAAAACCACAGCTAGGTGCCTGACCAGTTACCACATCTCAGCTGAAACACTTAAACGTAAATATAACCTCATAGACACTGCGTTGCAAACCATAGCTTGGACTATTTATCACAGTAGATCTGTAAAACTTTTGAATAAATACTAAATAAAGAAAATTATTATAGTAGTGTTTTTTTGTATAAGTTTCCTTAAGCACTCACTAATTTCCCTTACCTATTATAAAGAAAACCATCTGCTATTTTATCTAATCATTTAATCATTTTCCTCCTAGACTAAATCCCTTTGCTGAGTTACAACGTAAAGCACCAAGGATCATTTTAAACATGTAGATGAATACAGACAAGTTTTCATAATAAGAAGGTAAACAGAGAAATGAAAGACATTTCCACAGCAAGATCTGAGGCTACAATGTTGATTTCATTGCTAAACCTGTATCACTGTATCATGTTAATCTACTGCACAGCTGGAATGGGGGGACAACAACATTTCATACGTTCCTATTTTTACAGAAAACAGGTTTTTTTCCATTGGTTCTATATAAAGCAATTAGATCTATGATCTCCAGCCACTCTAATAATTTTGTAAATAAATCTTCTGTACTAGAAAAATGTCATGGACTCTGTTTAACTACATATCTGTACTACATTGACCTTTATAGCCACTGTAGTAAATCCACAGACACCACTGTGTTCTTGCTGTATTACACTCTCTACAAAACACTGCAGGCAGGAAGGGGAGTGTATAGGGGGGAAGTTGATTCAAAAAAACTTAGCAATTCAGTAAGAGATCATTACTACTTAACAGAAGCATACAAGACTGGCAACTATGTAGGAACTCTATCCCATTTAGTGAGATAACTGAATATGTTCAACAGTCAACACTTAAAAAGATTAGGTAACTATAAAGAACATAACAGTTAATTATGTCAAATTATAATTTAAAGAAAAATAAGACATACCATGACTCGTGCTGCCAGTTGTTGCTCACTCTTTTTCTCTAAAAGGTTGTATATAAGACTCAGCTGAAACAAAGCTTGAGTGAGTGGTGCAGTGCTGTTCTCTTTGGTAAGGTATTCAATCAGGTCAAAGGCATTTTCCAGAGACTCTTTCCCTAGACTATAGGTCAATGAATACAAACATTAAAATGGCTTCCAAATTAAAAGCACTCCCTGAAACAAGATCAGAAGTGGTGCTCTCCATTACATTAACAGAGGAATAGGTGAATAGAGGGAGTAACATAAACACTTATGATGTAGAGTTTTTTTATATTATAGCATTGGTAAGATAGCAACAAAGCAACAATGGCCACTAACAATGCCTTTAGTTAACAAAAATGAAAATAGGTAAGGAAGTGTGACAATAATGTCTGAAAATATTTATCATAAATGAAGGTACTCAGATAAAGGAAGCAGATGACAAAGAGGCCACCCAGAACACTCAGCCTCACCTGGTCTGATGGCAGTGGTGAAAGACAAGAGAGGGAGCAAGTAAAAAATTGACAGGCAAATAGCCTACTTCTGTCATTGACAGAGTACAGGAAAACACTATGCTAGGCAGATTATCAGACACTAAGGAAAACAGTGTCTTCCAGAAATAGAAGCTATCATGTGGCTCTTTGGGATGCAAATAAATGGATGCTGCTATAAAGAACAGGGAGATAGCATGTAAGACCGATACGGAAGCATCACTGAAATAACTTAAAGAAATTATTAGTGAACAGTTTCAATAGGCTAATAGAGACTGAAACAAAACTTCTCTGAAGCAGGCTTCTCTAGAATCTAAGTCAGATCTTCTTTCACTTGGAGAAAACTTTAAACAGATATTAACTATGTTTTCTAATATAAAAGTCTTACCCTGCAAGGTTGAAGATATTGTTAATCAAATTGGCTCTGTCTTTAGGACTCAAAGCAGTGTGGTTCTTTTTCAACAGATCAATCAGCGTTTTCCAGTCTTCAGCATAGTGTACCATGTAATAGCCATTCATGTCCACATTGAATTTTATCCATTCCACCTCTTCTGGAAGTTCAATGACAGCTAATGGGCAGACAATCAGTTAGCAGCAGAAATAAAAATTTAGCAACCAGTCATTCAAACCCAAATCTATGAAGCAGACTATTTCCAGAGAATCAATAAATCCCTTTCCACTCACTAGTTCCCCCTACTATGAAGAAGGAATAGCCAGTACAGGGGTTCCACAAGAAGGCTCCAAAATTCCAGGTTGTACTTCTTCCTACATCTGATTGAATAAACAGTATCACGATTTGCTCTTAATGTATTCCAGATGCAAAAATTTCTTACACCATTAAAGAAAATAAATAGCATTTCAGTAGGAAGTGACTTCCTCACATTTCAGTGAGCAACTCTCCCATTACTCACTCTCTAAAGCACAAGCAGTTTGAGAGGTTTTGTGCATGTACTGGGAAGACCAACTCTCTAGTAATGACACCACCAGCAGTGCTTGGCTCCAGATATGTGTAATTATTTCGCACTACGTATGCTTTCATCTTCACATCTTATGCAAGTGTGCACTTAGAAAGATTACTAATCTGTAACAATTAAGTAACTTGCTACAGAATTATTGAGTCACATACCTGACTTTTGGTCCAGTAGATATGCATTAGTACAATGGGTAAAGTTGCAGCTACTAGTTATGTAGGTGAGAGGAATATCCCACAGGTAACTGCAAAGGAAAGCAAATGTTTACTGACATATCAAACACATATTATTTGTCTTGAAGGATTTGTTTTCTTTTCTTTTGTTTTTAAATGTAGGCATTTTAATATATTAGTAGTATTAGAACCACAGCATGCTGTGTAAAATAATAAAGTATAAAACTCACTCATATAATCAGAGTATGATAAAAGAATACATTTAGAGCATGTAATGTAATTATTTTTTTATTCCCACCATGTTGACAAGTGGGAAAGTTTCACAGAATCACAGACTGGTTTGGGTTGGAAGGGGCCTTTATAAGTCATCTAGTCCAACCCCTCTACAATAAGCAGGGACATCTTCAACTAGATCAGGTTGCACAGAACCCCTTCCAACCTGACCTGGAATGTTTCCAGGGATGGGGCCTCTACCACCTCCTTGGGCACCTTTTTCAGGTGTTTCACCACCTTCATCATAACAAATGTCTTCCTTATATCTAGTGTGAATCTACCCTCCCTTAGTTTAAAACCATTATCCCTCATCCTATCGCAACAGGCCCAGCTAAAAAGTTTGTTCCCATCTTTCTTACAAGCCCCCTTTAAGTATTGGAAGGCCACAGTAATGTCTTCCTGGAACTTTTTCTTCTCCGTGCTGAATAACACCAACTCTCTCAGCCTGCCCTCATAGGAGAGGTGTTCCATCCTTCTGATCATTTTTGTGGCCCTCCTCTAGACCTGCTCCAACAGGTCCATGTCTTTCTTGTACTGAGGACTCCCACAACCAGATGCAGTACCCAAGGTAGGGGGTCATCAGAGCAGAGTAGATGGGGAGAATGACCTCCCTCAACCTGCTGGCCAGACTTCTTTTGGTGCAGCCCAGGATACAGTTGGCTTTCTGGGCTGCCACCACACATTGCTGGCTCATGTCCAGTTTTTCATCCACCAGTCATTCTCAGCAGGGCTGTTCTCAACCCCTTTATCCCCCACACTGCATTGACACCAGGGCTTGCCCCAACCCAGGTGCAGGACCTTGCACTTGGCCTTGTTGAACCTCTTGAGGTTCGCATGGGCTCACTTCTTGAGCTTGTCCAGGTCCCTCTGAATGGCATCCTGTCCCTCAGGCATGTCAACCACACCACTCAGCTTGGTGTCATATGCAAACTTGCTGAGGGTGCACTCGATCACACTTAAGTCATTGATGTTTATGTCATTGATGAAGACATGCAAACAATGCTGGTCCCTATATGGACCCCTGAGGGACTCGACATTTCCTAGTACTTCTTCCTCAGTTCCAGCATGCTAAGTAGCTTGTCCAAAGCCGCATGTACAGGAAATATCTGGCTGCATCAGAAATTCAGCCAGTATTCAGCAAACTGGAAGAATAAATGTTATTGTGGCTCATAATGATGATAAGGACTTGATTGTGTAGAGAAACCACAACTTTGAATGAGATGAAAAAAGTTGCACATAAGCATTCCAATTTTGACAGGGACCCCTTCTATGTATGACTCACACAGAGCACTCTTCTTCAAAAGCTTTTCATGCATTCCCAAAATTGACATCCACTAGCAACAGAAGAATAACTAAGTTTAAGAATTCTTCCTTATTTCCCTTACCTTTCAACAATGAATAACAAAAATAAAACAAAACCCTGTAACCTGCAACATTTCAAGAGACAAATTTCTTTCACAGGCCTGATTTTGCAGGATGATGTGAAGGACCCCGTTTCTGTTAAGACTTCAAACAGCTGGATTAAACCATCAAAATCTCAAAAGAATTCAAAATTAAGTATTTTTGCTTGTTACAAAATACAGTAAGGTTCATAATATAAGGCATATTTGCAGAAAAATCATTTTTACAATCAACAACTGCCACATCTTTGCTACTTAACCATTTGCATATGTACTTCTCTTTTAGTTTTTGGTATAATGGATATTGCCTCTCTTATTTACTCAGCCATCTGCTGTCATGCATTAGTGCCATCTTAAAATTTTTAAGCCAAGAAAGCTTTGATTCTAGCTTCTCTACTTTCCTCTAACAAAGCACAAGATATACACTGAATTTTGGCAGGAAGGAGTAGAGACTCTAAAGTAAGACACACACATCTGTAAATCTGCAAACTTCTGCAACCTGCATATCTTCAGCTTCTCATTAACCACACAAAATTTTCTGAAATTAAAAGAAAACTTTCCCTGTGAGATCTGCCTTTTGGTATTAAAAAAACTGAAGAATTCATTCTACTATTTACCACAACTCATCATCTCATCGTAAAAGTTTCAGGAAAGGATGCAAATAAGAAACTCAGCTTACAAAGGACATCATAGATTTTTACCAGTTGCTTGAGTGGAAATAGACATGGATCTTCAGGCAGTTATTAGATGTGTGAATTTCTGTGCCAAATTCTCTATTACTAGCTGCCTTCAAAGAAAACATTAGAACTCCTGAATACAAGTGAGAAAGATGCACAAGATACAAGAAAGTAGATTTTAATGGATAAAAAGTAATTAAGATGGTAATAACCTTGCATCTGATGTCCAATTTTCCGTTTCCACGTGATACAAAAATTTCTCTTGTTGTACAGAAATAATCTTTCCCTTTCGGACAACAGTGACTAAAGGAAATCCTTTATGCAGAATCCATGTTTTCATCAACTTTTTTACATCTAATGTTCCATTGGTAATCTGCAAAAACAATCATAACATAACAAGAATATAGCAAATGGAGAACATTTGTAAAGCTTCCTCCTTAACTTACCATGTAAGTAGTAGCAGGATTCTGCATCTGTAAACAACCACTTTGACACTGAGCTTGTAAATTTCGTAACTAATAATTTAGGCAAGCAAGTGGTTTTGTTTTCTGAAGTTGAGGGAATCCTAGCCAAGCAGTGGAAAGACAAATTGGAAACATCAGGCAGGTTGAACTGGTATGTCATGCAATTGGAGAAGAGAATGTTACAGAAAATAAAGTAAGCTCCCAAGCTCCCCTGTACCCTTTCTCCTTCCTTATTGGTATTCTGATATTATGTGGGTCTTTCAGGTTAAAGCTCTTCTTTTAAATCTGAAATGAATACTAGAAATTGAATTAAAGCAATGGTGTGCCTACCAGAAAAACATATAAAAACATCCTTTTTTTTTCCCCTCCCACTTACCAGCCTTTGCATAGCTTAAACTCAAACCTCTTCCAATCTTTCAGAAACTGTTTGTACGGCAACACCCCCACTGAGAGACAAGTACTTTATAACGTCTAAATATCAGTGCCTCTTTATTAGCAGAGATGATCATTCAACCTGAAAAAGACAGTATGCCCCCAAACTTACAAAAACATGTTTTAGGTTGAGCTCTAAGGAACATAAGGAAATTAATATATCATTATTCAAGTTACATTTGATTTTAACCAACCTATACTGTCTCTATTTTACCTTATCAGCATCTTACTGCCCACTGTTCTCTGTTCAAGCCAACAATAACATGTACAGTTTACCCTGATGGGAAACTGCTATATTATTTATGTAGAGAATGACCATAAACTTAAGATTGGGGTTTCAATTCCACAGAAGCAATTTCTATCAAAAGTTTAAAAATTATAGAATTTTAAGTCTAGGTGTTTTTTTACTTTTTGCATACTTCCAAAACCCACTCTTGGGTAAATCCTCTTCCTCCTCATTGCTACTACAATGTTATATTATGCAATCCCTTCATAAATTGTCCAAGGTGTGCTGAATCCATGCTCTCACTTTCTTTTGCCACTATCTTTTCTTTTGTTTCCTGTTACACTTTGAAACCACCAAGAAATCTGTAAGATCAATGTCACCCAGCCAAAAATATCCAAACCAAAAGACCCCAAACCCAAAAGAAGAGGAATGTTAAGACATCAGGAAACTAATTAAGTCTAATACGTGCACCTTGTCAACTTTTCTGTTTCACTTCGCAGTCTTTCTGTGCTAACATTGTGAGCCACCTGCAGACTGGCAGAAAGTTTTATGTCTAATCAGTACTCAGACATGAGTAAATTTGAAATTTACTCCACTGAAATCATTCTATTCCAAAACAGAACCATCCCCAATCACCTGAAATTAAACCAACTTATTAGAAATTACAGGTTCATAGTTTCATCATAGCAAAAATCTTATTGACGTTAATTGATTTTACTGTGTCCTGGTTCTGGTGGAGATAGAGTTAATTTTCAAAAGGAGCTGGGATGAGGGTTGGCTCACCCAAATTAGCCAAACAGGTAATCCATACCACATGATGCCATGTTCAGTACATAAGGGATATATATACTATATACATTATACCATATAACATACACTATATACAGGAGGTGGCCGTCGAGGGGCCAGGAATCTCCACTCAGAGCAGGTTGGGGGCTTCCAGGTTTGGTCAGTAAGCGGTGGTATGTTAATAGCATTTTGTATATTCCTTTAACAGTACTATTCTTGTTGTTTTCTTCTTTCCTTCACTGTTCTGTTAAACTGCCTTTATCTCAACCCACACAGGTCTTTCTTTCGGTTCTCCCCCCATCACCACCCCCATCATCACTGTAGTGAGTGACAACTGCATAGTTCTTTGTTGCCGGCTGGGGCTAAACCGTAACAGTCCTTTCTGACACCCAGCGTGGGTCACGAAGGGTTGAGATAATGACAGATCTGACCAGAGCATATTAAAACGAATTTGTTATATGCATTTATTATATTAGTTAAATAGTTGCTGGTCACAATATTGTTTTGTTTGTTTGCATGGCTGTGTTACATAAATTCTTAAACATATTATGTAAGACATGATGCTGTTTATCAACTCTGGGAGAGGGATCATTTTGTTGTCCTGTGTTATAGCAACATATGATATAACATCACTGTTCAGGTGGTTATGCTGGTAGCCTTTTGCATCATTGCTGTCCTGCCCGTACCTCCGGCACCATCTCTTGGAATTTATTAATAATCACACCCAATCTATGAGGGAAACAGGAAGGGATACTTTCTCTTTCACCTCCCTTTTCTCCTTCGGGCCAGGTACAACAGCTTTTGAGAATTCTGAATATCCTTGGGATGTTCAAACCAATATGGTCCTGTTGTTATGTCTCCTGAATGTGTTCCAGGTCTTGTTTATGCTTAGACAACTATTTAAGACTGCCACCCAGAGATCTGCCCCAAGGCTGGATAGTCATGAGTGGTGTGGCATGTGGGAGAATATGGGCAGGTATCTAGACAACTTCTCACCTCCAATGGTTTGGGACTTCACACCTGAGTGGCTACAGGATCCTGATGAAATGATGGGGCCAGTCTTTTTTCAGTGGTGCCCAGTGACAGGACAAGAGGTAATGGGCACAAACTCGGACATAAGAAGTTCCATCTAAACATGAGGAGGAACTTCTTTATTTTGAGGGTGGCAGAGCACTGGAGTAGGCTGCCCAGAGAGGTGGTGGAGTCTCCATCTCTGGAGACATTCAAAACCCGCCTGGACACATTCCCATGCAACCTGCTCTAGGTGGACCTGTTTTGGCAGGGGGTTTGCACTAGGTGATTTCCAGAGGTCCCTTTCAACCTGATTCTGTGATAGAATATTTGAAAGGAAAATGCTGTGACTATTCCAGAAAGGCACAACTCACCAAAATGTGCTGTGCCGTGGCCAGTATCTACCAAACACTGCTCGATACCTTGCAGCACCCTCAGGGGAAAGAGAGGGGAAACCAGACTGACAGGCACTGCAGCTACTCCAACTCCTGCTACAGGTACTGTGTCTATTCCAGGCCCTGCAACAGACACTATGGCTACTCCAACCCCTGTGACAGACACTGTGGCTACTCAAAGCCAGGTGGCAGGCACTGCAGCTGAACCAGAAATCCAACCTGTGCCCATATCAGTTGCCCCTATCCAGAAGAAGAAATACACACAGAAATCAGTTTGCTTAGCGAGAGATGACGATGAACCACAGCCACCATGAGAACAGAAGGAAGAGGCAGAACCAGAGATAATCATCCATCCCTATCCCCGAGTGAGCTGCAAGATAGGTGAAAAGATTTCAGCCTCCATCTGGGTGAACACATTGTCATCTGGCAGCTCTGATGCTGGGATAACAGGGCCAGTAGCTTGGAATTAGCGGGTAGGGAAGGCAGGCATCTGGGATCCCTGTCTAGGGAAAGGAGCATTGGCAAGGCGATTAGGAAGAAGACACAAGCCCTCAGCATCTGGGGCTGAGGGAAAGGCATGAGGGAAAGTTACCCCTTCAGTGAAGATGTTGTATGTCATCCAAGCAAGTGGACCACCATGGAGAGAGGCAGCCAGTACCTGAGGGAATTAGCCATGTGAAAGAGGTTTATTATGAGTGGACAGTGCACAGGTACCACAGATCCTGAGGACGTCCAATGCATACAGCCCATATGGCAGAGTTTGTACAGAGTGAACCATCATTGTATGCCGGCTCATTGGTAGTGATGGAATGGAAAAGTGAAGAGAGGATGGACAGTGGATGAGGTGGCTGGCCTACTCTGGCGATACCAAGAAAGTCTCTCTTCCCCCCTCCTCTCAGCTGTGGAGAAACTGTCCCGAAAGGTCCAGCAACTCAAAGAGAATATGTCTTGCTTCCCACCTGTATGGGCCAGTATCTCAGCTATTAGGAGTAGGTGGTTTTTCTACTTAAGAGAGAAGATATAGAAGGTATACAACATGGGGCAGCCTGTGATTTTACCTGCATGACCACTGAGAGGACATGAGGAAGTGGGACAAACAACCTAGCTCAATCCTACAGGCACGGGTACAGGAGTTGCAAGGAAGAACAACCACAAAAGGGGATCCCTCCAGGAAAAGTGCTGCTCTAGTCTCAAGCAGGCAGTTCCACAGAGTAGTAGGCCTGATCTTACTTCTGATCCTTCTGAAGGGACTTCTAAGCCATTTTTGCAAGAAGTGAGTAACGGATACTATGACCAGGATTAGAGTGAACCTGCCTCCAGCCAGGTGAAGGAAAGGGACAACCAGGTTTAAGGGACTGTGTGGATTCGATGGCCTGGCACATCAGATACACAAGTGTAAGCGTCAGTTAGACACGGGCACACAGTGTACCCTAATACCATCAAGCTAGAGAGGAGAAGAACCCATTTGTATTTCTGGAGTGAGGGGGGATCCCAAGAGCTGACTGTATTGAAGGCAGAAGTGAGCGTAACTAGGAATGAGTGGCAAAAGTACCCGATTGTGACTGGCCCAGAGGCTTCATGCATCCTTGGCATAGACTACCTTAGGAGAGGGTATTTCAAGGACCCAAAAGGGTACCAGTGGGCTTTTGGCATAGCTGCCTTGAAGATGGAGGAAATTAAACATCTGTCTACCTTGCCTGGTCTCTCAGAGGACACTCTGAGGTGGGGTTGCTGAGGGTAGAAGAACAGCAGATGTCAATTGCTACCACAATGGTACATCAGCAGTAATATCACACCAGTGAAAACTCTGATTCCCATCCACAAGCTGATTCATCAACTAGAGATTCAAGGAGTGATCAGCAAGACTCGCTCACCTTTAACAGTCCCATATGGCCAGTGTGAAAATCTAATGGAGAGTGGAGGCTAACAGTGGACTATCGTGGCCTTAATGAAGTCATGCTGCCACTCAGTGCTGCTGTGCCAGACATGCTAGAACTTCAGTATGAACTGGAGTCAAAGGCAGCAAAGTGGCATGCCACAATTGATATCGCTAATGTATTCTTCTGAATCCCTCTGGCAGCAGAGTGCAGGCCCCAGTTTGCTTTCACTTGGAGAGGTGTGTGTCCAGTACACCTGGAACCGACTGCCCTAGGGGTGGAAGTACAGCCCCACCATTTGTCATGGAGTGATCCAGACGGCACTGGAACAGGGTGAAGCTCCAGAACATCTGCAGTACATTGACGACATCATGGCATGGGGCAACACAGCAGAAGAAGATTTTGAGAAGGGGAATAAAATAATTCAAATCCTTCTGAAAGCTGGTTTTGTCATAAAACAAAGTAAGGTCAAGGGACCTGCATAGAAGATCCAGTTTTTAGGAATAAAATAGCAAGATGGAGGCCATCAGATCCCAATGGACGTCATCAACAATAACAAAATAGCAGCTATGTCTCCACCAACTAGTAAAAAGGAAACACAAGCTTTCTTAGGTGCTGTGTGTTTTTGAAGACTACAGTCTGATTGTAAGCCCTCTATATCAAGTGACCTGGAAGAAGAATGATTTTAAATGGGTACCTGAGGAACAACAAGCCTTTGAACAAATTAAACAGGAAATAGTCCATGCAGTAGCTCTGGGGCCAGTACAGGCAGGGCAAGATGTTAAAAATGTGCTCTCCACTGCAGCCAGGGAGAATGGCCCTACCTGGAGCCTCTGGCAGAAAGCACCAGGGCAGCCTCGGCCCCTGTGGTTTTGGAGTTGGGGATACAAAAGATCTGAAGCCCACTATATTCCAACAGAAAAGAAGATATTGGCAGTGTATGAAGGGGTTCAAGCTGCTTTGGAAGTGGTTGGTATAGAAGCACAGCTCCTCTTCGCACCTCGATTGCCGGTGCTGGGCTGGATGTTCAAAGAAAGGGTCCCTGCCACATGTCATGCAACTGATGCTATGTGGAGTAAGTGGGTTGCACTGATCACACAGCGAACTCGAATAGGAAACCGTTAAGTCATCCATGAATTGTGGAAGTGATCATGGACTGGCCAAAAGGCAAGGATTTTGGAATATCACCAGAGGAGGAGGTGACATGTGCGGAAGAGGCCCCACCACGTAAAAAACTACCAGAGAATGAGAAGAAATATGCCCCGTTCACTGATGGGTCCTGCTGGATTGTGGGAAAACATCACAAAGGGAAGGCTTCTGTGTGGAGTCCTACACTACGAGTTGCAGAAGCTGCTGAAGGGCAAGATGCATTGAGCTAGTTTGCAGAGGTGAAAGCCATCCAGCTGGCTCTCAATGTTGCTGAATGAGAAAAATGGCCAGTACTTTATCTCTAAACTGACTCATGGATGGTGGCAAATGCTCTGTGGGGGTGCTAATCTGTGGTTCCTGGGCTGCTAATCTGTGGCAAAATATTGCTGCCCAGACAGAGAATCTGGTTGTGAGAGTACATCACGTAGATGCCCATGTATCCAAGAGTCAGGCCACTGAGGAACATCAACACAACCAGCAGGTGGATCGGGCCACTAAGATTGAAGTGGCTCAGGTGGATCTGGACTGGCAACATAAGGGTGAATTATTCACAGCTTGATGGGCTCATGATACCTCAGGCCATCAAGGAAGAGATGCAACATCTAGATACGCTCATGGCTGAGGGGTGGACTTGACTGTGGACACTATTGCACAGGTTATCCATGAATGTGAAACATGAGCTGCAATCAAGCAAGCCAAGTGGTTAAAGCCTCTTTGGTATGGATGACTTGATTTTTCTTCCTTCTAGGTAAGGTATAGTTTGCTTGCTGTATTACAGATTTTTCTTTCAATTCACATGCAGTTTTCTCATCTTCACGCCAACTGTGATTGTTGATTTCCACAGAGAAGACTAAGACTTAAGAAATTATTGTGATTTTGCTGTGTGGACGGCAAAAATATTTGAGCAAAGAAAAGTCTACTTTTACAGTTGAAATTTTCAAAAACGTTCACCCTGGCATAATTAATGGGAGCAAAAGGAAAAACAGCCAGTCAATTTGCTGAATATCATAGATTTGTTTTTACTATTACCATAAATATGGGAAACAACCTAAAGCATACCAAAGATCTCAACACATAATAATACTTAATTGACATAAGGGAGACTCAGTGAAAGAGTTGACATCTGAAATGAAGAAGAATCAAGAAGTCCAGATGGAGATATGGCCTCTTGTATTATGAAGATAAAACTTTGAAAGATAAACTTTTAGCAGATCTGGACACTGGCTAGAGTCTAAGGGCACTAATAATGATATCAGTCAACTCAAAGATCGGATAGGTATACATTTATATAGTATTTATTTAGGTATATATTTTCTGTGGGTTACTCAGATTCATCTAGTTCATATACTTTTAATTATTCACACACCTACTGGGGGGAAATATTATTAAGCAAATATTTTCCATCAGGTTCCTAGAATGGATGATCTTTTGATACCAAGGGCAGAGAAAGTAATCACAGATGCTGCCTGTCTAGATTTGACTGTTAACCAACAGAGTCTGGCTGAGAATCTGAAGGTGAAGACCATCAGAAAGCAAGAGAAACGAAGAATTCAAGATACAAAAAGAAAAATACTAAGACAGAAAGAATACCAAAACCAAAGGGAAATGGACACAGGGACAGCACATTTCAGTAAATTTAGAGAGGCAATAGATGAACATCAGTGTAAAGAAAGTAGTGCAGAACATGTGCTTTCTCAAGGAAGCAAAATAACAGAAGCCCAAATGTAAACTAACTCATTGCAATACCAGACCAGTCCAGCTAAACCATGAGTCTTTGGAAAAGGGGAATATGAAAGTGTATGACAGTGCAGGCTATGAAAACAAAAAGACAAACCAAAGACTCAGGCACAAAATGGACACAGAGTAAATGGCAAACATTGTAAGCAGCATCAGAAAACATCTAAAGAACGAGCTGGTGTGCCCCTCCACACAGAAGGGCAATTTCTGGTAGATAATGCTGTTAAATACCTGGTGTCAGTAGGAATTTGGTAATTATTGAATTAGCACCAAATACAAAGGGTTGTTTCTCATTAAAATAGGAAATACACAATGAGTTCTGCCATTAGATGTTACTAAGTTGGTTGGATGCAATTCACTTAAGAATACTAATACAGGTGGGTGAAGAAATCCCAAAGCTGGTAACAATTACTTTTAACTCTTAAAAGATGATGGCTGAGGTTCCAAAAGACTGGAGAGAGAGGCCTGCTGAGTTTGCAGAAAAGCTGAACTTGTCCCATGGACGAACAGCAGGGTTATAATAAAAAAAAAGTTTTTTCTGAGCCAGGGAGACAGACTAAGCAAGTAATCTAAAGTTTTGAGAATTACTCTTTTCCCATGCTCTAGTAACAGTTAAACCCTGCATCTAGTAACAGTTAAGCCCCCACATTAATTAAATATGAGGCATC
Source organism: Numenius arquata (assembly GCF_964106895.1). Lineage (NCBI taxonomy): Eukaryota > Metazoa > Chordata > Aves > Charadriiformes > Scolopacidae > Numenius > Numenius arquata. Next base: position 50,763,071 of record NC_133616.1, read on the forward strand.
TGTGTGGTTTCCCTAGCCACTCCATGTGGATACTGCCATCTCCCTGTGATACGTTCTCTATGTGTGCATGACTGAAGATGGTCAATCTGAAGGCTCCATTTTGCAGAGGTTGAGGAGAGGGAAGTCTATTTTGCACTATAAAAATCACTGTACAAACTAGAATGGTTCTCTGTCATAAGAGTCACAGTCTGATATCAGTAATAAATGGGAAACCAGCGATTGTGTGTGACTAAACACATAAATTTACAGCCACCTGTTACAGCTGACAGTAACTAACAGTGGCTCCAGTTCTGCAGAGGTTCAAATATCATAAGGTAGATGCCAAGAACCAAAACTAAACATTAAATTAGTATCCTGCCTAGCACTCAGCTTCTAGGAGGAACCTCACATGTATTTCAGAGACTTTAATACATACTGTGCAGTACACACACTCACAGGGAAATCCGTTGCCTTCCCTTATAAAACTACTTTGACACTCCCTGGGGATAATCAATAGCTCTTTCTTGTTGGGATCGCTCTCTCATACACACTTTCTCTCTTACACACTCATCCCCTTGCATTCTCCCTCCTACTCTCTCCCTGTTATGTGCTCTCTCCCTTGCACTCTTCTGTCCCCCCCTCTTCCTTGTTCTCTTTCCCTCCTTCACCCTCTCTCCCTCTCCCTCCTGCTGTCCCCTCCCCACTCCTTCACATATGCCTTCTCACACCTGGCCTCCTGGGCTCTCACAGGCTTGTGACTATCACCCCTGTTCTCTCCTGCCTGTGCCCTTGTTTTCTTGTGCCCTGGCTCTTCCAGTTTGGGGAGAACTTTGTAGTGTAGGGTAGATGGTTGGACTCGATGATCCCAAGGGTCTCTTCCAACCTGGATGATTCTATGGTTCTATGATTCCCCCACACCTGCTTTAATCGGATACAGTCTTATGCCTGCCTTACTCTTTGAGAGCTGCTGAACTAAACTGCTGTCCCCTACAATCTGTTCTCCTACAATTCTAGCACTGATTTTAGAAACAGAAGTTATCACTGAAACAAAGTTACACTAGTAGAGAGTATCTCAAGATCTGTAGAGAGGTTACTATTCCTTAAGAGTAAAGTTTTGTGTTGTGTTTAAGATGACTTATTTTTATTCTGGTGCAACTAACAACGCAACTCTAGAGAAGACATGTACATACCCATGTGGATGGTGCATGGCAGTGCATACCCACTTCCAGTGCTTTTTTTGGGATGATATTCAATGGAGTTCTAGAAGCTACAGGAATCTCCGTATCTATATTACAGAACTTTGGACTATGAGAAGCAAGAACTTTAGATTATCTACCTGCAGTCTATTATCCTATTTCTTTCATGAACAATGAAATAAATCAAAATTTACAGCACACTTAGAGAAGTGAAAAAACAAGAACAGCGTATCAAAGATGGATACCTCGTTCATGCTGTCCCATAAGTCATCACTCTGGGCAGATTCGTAGTTGTGATTATGCAAGTATACCTCAATGCCAGCTTGGAAAACATCCTTAGTTAGATAGTGCTTCAGCATCAAAAGAAGTGAAGCCCCCTTTAGGAAGAAAAAAAGAGAAAAAGAATTGGTGAATTAAAGTTATAGAAATTGTTGAAGCATATGCATATTACAGCTCTTTCACAGTACAGGAATAATTCCAAAGCTGTCAGATTTTATCTCAAACTATATCATTTAGATAATTAGCTTAACACTCGGTTGCCTTCAAAAAATATTTTTTTAATATTTCCTAAACTCCAAATACAGTTACAAAAAAGGCCAATACAGCTTCAAATTTTTTCCTAGCTGCTATGGAAAAAAATATTTTTAATATCTCAAAGGTTCAAAATACAGTTACAAAACAGGCTAATAGAGCTATACATTTTTTCCAGTTAACTTAATCTCAAAAATATTGCCTTCTTACTGATAATTCTCTCCTGGATGCCACATTTCATTCTGTATGGTATAGAACTGCACCTGTAGGACAATGTTTAGCAGTCAAATCATTTGTAGTTATACCAGAAAACTAAAATACAGGAAAAAGATGAGATGCACTTAGTAGGCTGGAATTGACAGTGCATTTTGACAGTGTTAGATACAACCATGTTTTGTTAAAAAAAAAAGAGTAACTGAGTAGTTCTGGTATCAAGGTGGCCATGAATGTGTAGACAGAAATGTGGTGGTTTTTGCTTTTTTAAAACATAGCTGAAAGCCATTTTCTTTCTATAGAAATGCTTGTATGTCACAGTCATTAGTAAATAAATTGCCTGAGGACTTGTATACTGTGCAATTGAACCCAGATGACCAGCCACAGATTATAAAAAGTTTAAACATGCACTTTGTATTTTTGGTTCTATTTTTGAGAAAGGATCAAGAAAAAACTAAAAGGAAGATTTAAATGAGAGCATGTATGATTTCTCACACATTCCAAATTCAAGTTTTGGTATTTAATTTGGAATCCTGCCTGAAGCTTCAGGCTTCCTGGATAAGCTAATTATTCACAAAACAGCAAGAATACTCCTTGCTGTATTGTTAATAACATGGCCATAATTTCTTCTCTTGCATCCATCCATACTTAAGCTGTATCTCTACTACTTTGTTTTTCTTACTGTTATACTCTCTCAAACACCTTGTTGTTGCAGGTAGATTGTTTTCCCACCATTGAGTGTTAGGTTTACTGACAGTCTGCAAAAAAACAGGCTAATAATAAATATGTACAATAATTCCTATTCCAGACAGTAAAATGTAGAGGCCACCTACTAATCTGTGTCAGCTGGTAGTATAGTAAAACAAATAAAGTTGTACAATTCAATAACAGACCACTCTTAGCTGATTAGGGACCACGTTGTAAGTGCCTTCCCACTCAAATTGCCAAGAGCGTTAGCTAAGATACAGGGCCAAGAGTAGTGGAATACAAAGACTGCATTCATGAATAAAGAGCTATGCAATGAAAGCCTCTGAAACACAGAAAGCAGCCATGAAAAATCTGTTTCTGACAGTGGAAGGGCAAAACTTCTTTTGGTTAGCTCCTAAACTCAAAGGTGTAGACTGCTACATTTCTATTCAGAAGGTGCACATAGTTATTAGTAGCAATAAAGTAATTCTCCAAATACGATGCTTTACTAATTGACTGAAACTCACAGAATATTTCTATTAAAATTATATAAAGTTTTGATCAGGCAAAGAGTGACAGAATTGCCGTCTCTGAAGTTAGTTGGCTATAGGCACGATCACATATGATGCATAGCTTCCAGAAGCTTACCAAAAAGGTAATTACTTGGGACAGCAACTCTGAAGCATGAAACAGCCATGCCTTTTGATATACAGCTTAGAGAGAGAAACCAAATCCATTTCAAAACCAAGAGAAGCTAAAAATCACACATCTCTATTCTTGTAGTTGAGAAAACAGAGACCAAAATAAACAGAACCATATCACTATTGCAGGTCCATTTGGCATCTCAAGACTACTCAAGAATGCCAGACAAGACTTGTCGACCAGTTGAGACTTGCAAAAAGAAATCAGAGGAGACAAACCAAGACAGCTGTAGGAACTGTATTCCACTGAGCTTAGGAAGATGTAATATTTGACTGTTTTCTAGTAAGCACTAGCAGTCTCCATGGTTTCTTATTAGATGAAAGTACAAGTATACACAGATAGTGGTGGGAGAAAATCACAGGCTTTCCTCCAACACTACCAAAATCATGGCACACAGTATCTAAAACCTGAGCTAATTTGGCAAATATAGATATATTTCTCTCTCATGCATTTTCAAGTGAGAAACTTTAAAATTAAAAAAAAAAAAACTCACACACAATCCTAACTAGACATTAGAAATAATCAAGTCACAGACAATCAGGATAATTCAGTGAAATAATTTTACATTCTAGATGGAACCCTCCAGCTCAGGAATTCTCTAAAATACTGTTTCTCGAAAGCAGAGAGAGTATAAAAAGGAGGGATTGCTTCAATAAATTCCTTGTTACTCTTTTCTTAAGCACTTGTTACAGGCTGCTATCAGAAGAAGAATGTAGGTTTAACTGAATATCTTGTTTTATCTACTGGGTCCCCTCTCTTACATCTTCATGAGTATTCCTTGTGCTGAAGCATAGCTAATATATCACTCTCTAAATATTTCCAAATATTTTAAACTTACCTTGATGTAAGAAAGTGCATCAAACATTTCTTCAATTTGCTCTGAAGACTGAACAGCAGAAGAAACTGGATGTGAAGAATTCAAAGAATCCTTCATCATAGCCTTGAAAATTAAGTTAAGGAAATCTTCATCCTAGAAGAAAAACATTTATAAGTGCTTGAGAAGCTAGAACATACATGGTAAGCGGAACTTGTGTCTGCTTTGCTCTTCCACTGGTCTAACATGCCAATGCTCGCCTTCCTGCCAATGCAGGCAGCAAAAGAATTATCAGGGTAGCATTTGTAAAATCTACTCTTTCCCCACCACATTTTATCAGTGGAATCTCACTCTTGAGTTTGCATCATTATCCAGACCCTTAAGCTCCTGTATCAGGTAAATGCATCATTAGCACTAGAGAAAACAAATGTACCTACTAAGTAACTGTGTGATGAATTTCAGATTTGGCTCACCAATGGACTGTTTACAGCAAGCATGGAACACAAAAGCATGACTTCTCTAGTATGCTTTAATATTAAAGCATGAAGTCTAGGGAAATAACTCACTACCGTGATGTTTGTATGAATGTAAACCTTATCTAGTAACCCTAATACGAAAGACTCTTCCTTCTTTTCTTCTAGAATTAAGATATTTGAATTTAATATATTGTTACCAGAACAAGACAACTCCAAACACTGAAGCTGATTGTACTGGTATTTGTCCATTTCATTTCATTGAGACGTGAGCAATTCTCTATACATACAGTTTGCTCTACACAATAGACAGTTAAAAAAAAAAAAAAAAAAAAGACCTGTGTACTATACAATAAAGATAACCTTTAAATTTTTTAATGCAGAAGTCCTGAGTGAATTTTTTTTACTTTTACCAAAACACATTTTGGCACCACCAAGTGGTGAAATGAGATACTGGGTGAAGGCAACTTGTCAGGCACATCTCAGAATTAAGTATACAAGTGCTACATGTGCCCTTGTTAAAACATTAGACATTTGTGTCCTCCCTCACCACATATGCACCCCAACAAGGAGAATGGCTATACAAACATACTTGCAGTGGCCATCAGACTCAACAACCATGCTAGGTCAAATGAAAAACTTTTTAAACATCCAGCTCCAAGAAAGAATTCTACTGAACCAAGTCAGCAACCTGTTTCTTAATGCCGTAACAAGGGTGAATGAAGAACTCAAAACTCACACTCAGTCAGAATGCTGAGAAGAACACAATCCAGCAAGTAGGAAACAGTCAGTATGTATCAGGTTTTTAATCCCATGACTAATGTCAATCACAAACACTCCTGGAAGCTGGTTCCAGAGCCCAGGTATCTCCTCTCCCAGGAGATACCTTTACCCAGGATGCAAAATTAGTCTCTCCACTGCCCCCTCCGTTTAGTTTCATCAGTCTTTGTTTCTCTATCTGCATTCACTGACAGGGAGGCTTTATAGAAGCAGCTAGTATCCCTTCCTTGGGAAGGAAAGATCAAGTTTGAATCCTTCAAGTTTTCCAGAGTCTGAAAAGCTAAGTCACTTAGTACCTGAGTGAGTTTTTAAATGAGCACTAGGTTATTATATCAAAAAGATTCTACCCTTCAGCCATATGTATAAACAGAAGTGCCTGGGGGAGCAGTGCTTTTTACTTAGTGTAACTCACTGCTATCAGAATTCATGGGGTGGGACCATATAACACTTTTATACCAGGTCCCATGATTTGTGAATCCCAAACTAATTCAGACACAAGCAAGTACCACAACGATGACAAAACAGGAGTTAATCTAGGCATATTTAGTAACCTAAAGCTTTGGTGCTTCCAAAGTCTACTAGAAAAAGTAGAGGCAGACAAACTTGGTCAACAAGGCTACGCCTGGACTTCCTGCATAAAGATTTTAAATTATAATTTGATATATAGACACCTACACCTTTTAACACCTGCTATTTTATGCAGAATGCTCTAACCTACACAAAGCACAAAGACTGCATGTAGACTACTGCCAAAATAAAAAAGAATAAAAAAAAAAACAACAAAAAAGCCCAGCCAAACCAACTTCTAATATAATGAAAGTGCCAAAGCAAAGAAGATCTCAATGGTGTCCAAAGTGAATTTCAACAGAAGTTTATAAGTCCTTTATGGTCAACATTACAAAATAGATCTTGTAAGTGTAACTAAGTGTAAGTCACAGAAAGTACTTACTGAATGTAATTCTGGAAAAACCTCCTCCATGGCAAAGTACTCCATGAACGTGGCAAATCCCTCATTCAGCCAGAGATCGTTCCACCATTTCATAGTTACTAGATTTCCAAACCACTATGAAAGACCAAAAATGTCATTCTTTTTCAGAAATAAAATCAAATTAGTATAGTAATGTTCCATCCATCCTCAGCTTTGTCTTGTGGCAAAATCAAGTTCAGCCAAAATGACAATAATGCTTTTGCAAGAACTAAATACGTCATGACGGAGTTGCACATGTACTTGTACTGGAGAAAATACCTCTGCAGGTATTCTGAACAGATGCAAGGCACAGTGAGGGCAGGGGTGAATTTAAGGATAGAATTGCATTTTTTTTGAAAAAAAAAAGAACCCACCACATTTAAACAATGACCTCCCCAACCTCATACCTGATGGGCAAGCTCATGTGCTATCACTGCAGTTATTAACTTTTTATCCCTTGCTGAAGAAGTATTGTTGTCAAATAAGAGTGTTGTTTCTCGGAAGGTGATCAAGCCCCAGTTTTCCATTGCACCGGACTGAAAATCAGGAATTGCTACCAGATCTGGAAAAGATTTGAAAGAAGCTTTTAAAAACTGCTAGTTAAAGCAATTCTGTATTTCAAGTCTACCTATTCTATTACATAATCCCTAAACCCCTCATTATTTAAATCCTGTAGTGTGGGCACGTGCCCCACAGATTTATAACCATGCTTCTCTAGCAGTACCCTTACACAAACAACTTAAACCACTACACAGACACTACCTGTTGATCTTGCATGCACACAAGTAACGAGGAAATGGGGCTGCCCCTACTGAAAGTACTGTCCTAGAAGACTGCATCTCATTATCTTTCCAGTCAAACTAATACATGCAGAGAAGTCAGGCTGCAGATTTTGCACTGGTGAACATGGTTCACACACTGAGAATTCTGTATCTCTCTACCAAAGCACATCACATTAAACTTAGACCAAACTATTTCTTTGATGTTATGTACAAGTATAAGCAATCCCGTGTCAAAAACTCAAAAATTTTCCAACTTGGGAATCACTTAATACTCATATTCAGTCAAACATTTAATGATTTTTTTAAAAATAATTTTAGGGGAACATTATTTCACAGATGTTTTATGCTATCTTTTCTTTTTAAGCGCACCTTTTCAGAATGAAAATTCCCCTGCATTTCTCAGAACTGATTAGGGCTTCTTCTTCGGTTTAAAAAAAAGTTAAAAAAACACTTACCTAATTTTTCAAGAGGGTAGTTTATTAAGAAGTATTTTTGATAAAATTCTAGAAGTTTCACTGCTGTGTTTAGGGCATACCCAACTTGGTTTAGATGCTGTGGTATGGCATAGACAGATACCTAGTCCAAACAGAGAAGAGAAATTATTTTGAAATGTACAGCTACAAAAGCTTTAGAAGTAAAAGGGGAGCTGGCAGAAGTTCCTGAAACAGATAGGACACTGTTTTGGGAGTTCACACTTAAGCTGCAACAAGTAGTTATGTAGCTGTCAATAAAGAGTTAATTTTTTTGCTAGACATTCACTAGTCAAAATACAGACAGACCAATTGACCAATGTGTATACAAGAACAATTCAAGGCTTAGGCCTTTAAGGAAGGTTTTTGAAAATGGTCTACCTGAACAGAAATATATCCATTTCCTTTTATACTCCCTGATGAGTTATTAAGTGACAAGTGGACAACAGGATGACCATCAGCCAGCAATGTGCCCTTGTGGCCAAGAAGGCCAATGGCATCCTGGAGTGCATCAAGAAGAGTGTGGCAAGCAGGCTGAGGGAGGTCATCCTCCCCCTCTACTGTGCCCTGGTGAGGCCCCATCTGGAGTACTGCGTCCAGTTCTGGGCTCCCCAGTTCAAGAAGGACAGGGAACTGCTGGAGAGGGTACAGCAAAGGGCTACAAGGATGATTTGGGGCCTGGAGCATCTCTCTCACAAGGAAAGGCTGAGGGACTTGAGTCTTTTTAGTCTGGAGAAGAGAAGACTGAGGGGGGATCTGATCAACGCCTATAAATACTGATAGGGTGGGTGTCAGGAAGATGGGGCCAGTCTTTTTTCAGTGGTGCCCAGTGACAGGACAAGAGGTAACAGGCACAAACTTGAACATAGGAAGTTCCATCTAAATATGAGGAGGAACTTCTTTATTTTGAGGGTGGCAGAGCCCTGGAATAGGCTGCTCAGAGAGGTGGTGGAGTCTCCATCTCTGGAGATATTCAAAACCTGCCTCGACATTTTCCTGTGCAACCTGCTCTAGGTGGACCCACTTTGGCAGGGAGTTGGACTAGATGATCTCCAGAGGTCCCTTCCAACCCCATCTTATTCTGTGATTCTGTGACCTTCCCTGCATACCTCAATTAATCTAGAATTTAGGCTATCAGTATGATGACATTAGTATAATCTGCAGGAAATTCTCTCAAGAAATAATAACAGGTTGATCCAAGTTTAGGACACCCCTTAGGACACAAACACAAAATATCTTGAGGCTAATTTTCCTGTTCTATTTAAAAAAAAATAAATTAAAATTGCTCCTACTATGCTACAAATCAGTTAAAAAATGACATTTCAAATAGACCGATAGGATGACCTTCTAATTTTTGAATTTCAACCAAGCACGTGCCAGAAAGAATCTATTCTAGTGTTCCTGAAGTACAGAAGTATTATTAGCTGCAAATCTTAAGCTCAAAGACAAAACATAAAAGCTCCCCAGGATCTTCCGGAGTTGAGAAAAATCTCACTGCATTATGAACACATAGCAACTTTACTTCAACTGTAAGATGTAACACTCATGGCAATAAACTTATTCTGTGTGAACTGGTTAGCTCAAATTCTTTGAATCTCCCAGCCACAAATAGCTGGAAGCATTTTGAGAATGTATTTCTGGAAAACTTCATTATATGCTTCCTTCTTACAGTCTCTCTTGCCTACTAGACACTGTTGGCAACAGAGCAACCCGCTAGCTAGAGTCTTATGCTTTGTCGCTTTAAGCTGGCAAGTACTTCTACACATTGCTAGTTCCCTCATGTTTGGTGCCTTCTAAAGGTCTGCTGGAGTCCCCTAGCTTGGTCAAATCTTGCTTGGTGATCAGAATGAAGGAGAAGCACAGTTAAGAACCACTCTCCTTAGTCAGAATACATCACTCAGTCTTCTCTTCTGCTATATGCCTGTGCCATAACATATGTCTGAAGTACTGACAATTCATGCAAGTTAGTCTCACTGTTATGAACAAAGCAAAGCACACTCCATAGATAGCTGTTTCAGGCTCTCTGCAGGCACAAAATACTTAGTATACTGATCAGTTTTCTGCCTGATAAAGAACTGGCTATATTGCTTTACCAGAATGCAGTTCAAATACAGATCTGAGTGATACCCACAAGGTAAAAAAAAAAAAAAAAAAAAAAAAAAAGAGAATGCAGGAGTCTAACTTTCCGGGTTAGACCAGTCTGTCCTATTCAGCGATAATTAGAAATACTTGTTCAAGTCAGAATCAATGCCTATTGACCAATATTTTTACCTGTGTGTATTGGACTAAAGAGAGGGTTGCTTCTTCTGCAGCGCTACTAGCACTGTTCCCTCTAGCTCTTTCTAGGTAGATACTGGCACTTCCAACATTTCACCACAAACAGGCATTACCTGCTAGAGAGTCATGAAAATCATTGCTCACGTGAAACTCCTGAACCTCCTAAAATTAAATTAAGAAGCATCTCCTACCATTATTGCCATGATTTTTCTTTAGTTACTTTAATGGCATACACTGTAGGAACTGCTCACTGACCCTGCAGACCATATCCACACGAAGGAAAAGATCAAACAGGACCAACTCTTTGATTTTTGGAACCTTTGGAAAAACAAAAAAGCTAAAATGGAATCATTGTATTCAAGTGACTAAATGCAAACTTAAAGTTAGTCTAAATTTGCTTTAGTACAGGGCATGGGTTTTTTTAGGTAAGTTATCTTTGCAGGTATAGAACATGTTTGCAGCACTGCTTGAAATAGCATGTAGGCTTCCCTATGAACTGTAATGTTTCTGTATAACATCTGAAAAATTCTTGGTTTGCATGACATCACTCCCTCACAGACGAAGCATTAAACTAAACGTTTAAAGCTTCCAGCTCTGAAAGCTCTTAAAAATTTTAGATTTTGTAAATTTCCACCGTTAACAAAACCTGATGCTGAGTCTCTTGCTGTAAAAGTCTCAATCTGGTATAAACCCTGAAGTGAATCTACGTTACAGCATATGGTTTTTGTTCCCTGCCTATAGTGAGTATAATAAAACCAAGAAAATAAATAAATTTGAAAGAGACAGAATTTGCTTGTTGGTTTGGGGTTTTTTTTGTCCTGTTTTGGTTGGCTGGTTGGCTTGGGAGGGGTGAGGGAGAACTGAAAGTGTAAAAAACATACCAGACTCCCATTAGTTTCCCTACTGATGTTTTTCAAGTCTGCAACAACAAAGGCTACTAGGTAGGTGCTCATCTTCAAGCTCACAAAAAACTCATCTTGAACAATTCCATCTGTCACTGGAGTAGTGGCTTTCTGTACAAAAAAGGAAAATGTTGTTATTAATGCAGACAAAAGAACACTAAGACATGCAAGGAATCAATGGTAAAAAATTACTTCAAGCTGGGAACAGTTTATAAGCAAACTTGCAGGACATCTTTATATTTAGGTTATGTTTCAGTGGGACAGATGATACTCACAAACTGCTCATGGTGTAACAAAATTTAAGGAGACCTGTAACATTTAAGGCTATATACCCAGTATAATCCAAAATCAGCATAAAGACTAGCGTTAAATCGAGAGAGCTTTAGGCCAGATCGGAGACACAGTTCAACATAGCCTACTAAAAATACCGGTATTACAAGAGATAAACATCGGTGTCTTCACAGAAGCCTCTTCAAAACCAGGCAACCAGACATACTCATTATTTTATAATAACACAACAAAAAAACCCTCACACACCCCCTTACAATTCAGAAGGGACTGCATTTAAAAAAGTGAAGAGCCCTAAGGTTTCAGTTAGTTCATGCCCAGCTTAAACACACACTGCCAAAAGAAACTATCTGCTCAGTCTTCTGAAGTAAGATAACATGGTATATCTTAAATTACTTTTAGTGCAGAAGTTTTTCTATGATATTAGACCTGGAAAGGCATGCTAGTTGCTTAAAAGTAATTTTCTGTATAGTCCTTCACAAATGTAAATTACATAAAGAATAAAGCAAAATGTTTAAAACCACTGTAGTGCAGAATTGTAAAGGTCTGGAGACAGGGATGGCAGTTCATGTGCCTTCTGAAACTTCACAAATAAGTTTGTTTCCAGAAACCACAAACATTTAAAAAACAACAAAAAAACCCGTAGTTTTAGGCAAGATAATTCAAAACAAACAATGATTTAACATTTAACTGACACTGAAAATTTAACTGTCAGCCTTAAAGAGAAAAATATTTTTAAGCTTGAAGTTATAGTCATTATAATCATCTAGTTTGGCCACTGCATATGAACAGAATGCCATTGTTGAATTCCTTCAGTGAATTCATAAATTTCTGCCTTTACTACAGCTTCACCTACATAACCAACAACCTATTTAAGAAAATCTACTGTGGCTGCAGATACACTGATTCAAAAGTCAGTTGTCCTCATTAAAAAAAAAAATAATCAAACAAACAAAACCACAAAAGAAAACACCACAAGCCCTAAACACACACAGTTTATTACTAGCCTTAATGTGTATTAGCCAGTATATATTGCCATATTAGCGATGTACATGCTACTTGAGAAGGCCTGTTTCTGATGTCTCTTGCTTATGGAGGCATTTATAGAAAATTATGAAGTTCACACGTAACCCTCTCATGGATAAACTAAAAAGTCTCTCCATTCAGCACGGCTTGTTACCAAGACTTGCAGCTATTACTGAAGAATCTGTAGCACTTTTCTTCCTAACAGGGGTTGTTTAAGTGTTTATTATCAGAAGCGAGCCTATCCTAGTAATGATCTCACCAATGCAATATACTTCTATACAACATAATCCTCTTATTCAATTTCCACATTTCTTTCTTTATGCATGCAAGAATCAACTCGCTAACCTGTACTTATTGCACTGGGAGCCCACACTACCTAACAGAATACCTAATCCAGACTAAATCTGAAATGTAAGAATTCAGCATGTGCTAGAGCACTTGTGAGATCAGTGACAAAAAAACATAAAATAAATCATAAAAACATGCCAATTAAAAGAACCTTTTTGTATAAAAATGTGCACCATCACAAGAGAACTCACTGATAAGAAGCGTTGAGTATAAAAATGTGTACCATTACAAGAGAACTCACTGATAAGAAATGCTGTTGAGGTAGCATACTATTTCACAGAAACTCTTGTGTCTAAAGTCTTTATTTGTATGGTCACAAAAATAAGAATGTTATTGTAATTCAGGCGTGCAAGTTATCTTGACAAATTACAAAACCCAAAGGAACCACTTCTGAACCCATTAACAGATGGTAAGTCTGGACGTCATACAACAACAAAAGAGGAATTACACAGTACCAAATTATCAGGGCATAAATTTGGGAGACAAAACAAAGGAAAATAATATTGTTTGCAGTAAAACCACAAATAAGTGTTTATACACTTATTGCAGTATTAACACAAATAAGTGTTTATACACTCATATCACTTATCTCTTAGATCTTGGAGATATTGCCCATTAGCAAAACTATCAATTCACTTGCTCTGTGTGTAATCCTGGTAAATTCTAATTAAACCTGACCTGCTCTTTTGATACAAGAACTCGCATTTGATCCCCAGCTCTATACTTACTACTTCATTACTTTTACTTTTACTACTGAAGTAGTATACTTACTACTTCATTACTTAAATATTATCTTTGTTCTTCAACTGGAAGCTTTCTCAAATCTTTATCCATCATACAGATGATGTAACAGCCAATTTTTAAACAGAGACAGAACCAGCAGAAGAAAATGCAGATGAAATTTTTAATATGCTCTTAAACACATACAAGCTCAGTAAATGTTACAAAGAGAAAAAGAGTGGACAAACAGAAAGTTCAGCGAAAAGGGTCTGATAACAATAAGAAATACAGCAAGACAGAGAAGATGGGTTAAAAAGCAGAGAAGCAGAGGATGGAAAAGCCTGACAAGATGAGAAGGAAGGAGATTGTCAGCTTGAAGGAAGCACAGAACCTTCCACCTATGGCAGTATGCAAGGCAGAAGAGGAAGAAGCAGATCTGAAGCTAATTCTAGTGGTATGACAAATAGTAGTGAGAGTCAAAACACCAGAAAAGATGAAGGAGAGGCATGATGTAATTTAAAAGGGAATTCATGATGCAGGAGTGGCACGAGTCATTGGAAGAACAATTCTGTGTACAGAAAGATAGGTAGGGAAAAAATGGTTTCCCTATGCAGTACAGGAACAGCCAAACAGTATATATCTAATGTGACCAACAGGGAAAATTTGTAACACCAATGTTTAAGACGATACAAATGTGCAACACCAACCCAGTTTTCACTGCAAGTAGAAGGGGTATACAAGGTCACATCTCCTGAATGTCAATTTATCAAATGGCTTCCTATCTCCTTAGAAAATGACCAATGCAATGAATGCTGCTCTGGAGCAAGAAAGGCTAGAAACTTAAATGTAAATGAGTCCTGAAGTAAGGAGAAAGAAAGCGAAGCATGAATGACCTCACAGTAAAGGCAGCTCATTAGTATGTTCCCTCTGAGTGGATGATTCCTCATCATGCACACATCTCAAGTACACAAAATTAGTATCCACAACACCAAAACAGCTACTGGATGCTTTGTAACAGCATTCAGGGTTGAGAAAGGACAGATGGGATGGGGAGCAGCTCCTTCCTAAGCACAGAACCCCACAGGCACATGCTTTGCAGGACTGTCAAAGCAAGGCAGAAGTTACAGGAGGATACAGACTAAAGCAAGTAACAATCTGTCTTTTCCAGGTTTAATTCATATGTCCTGAGGTGTGAGAGTCAGCTACTTCCAGATAAATTAGAGGAAGGTTCTGTGTCAGCAAATAATAACTCACTAAACAAGAAATACAGAGTTGCCCTTTCAGGCATGTTGGTTTGACCAGTTAAGCCACAATTCTTGGCAACACAGAGCTTGAGCTCTGAGTAGCTTCTCTGCAGAGTCTCTCAGGAAGGCTGAAAAGCCTGCTTATACATATCTACTGACATTGACTGTTTGCTGCATCAAGTGACTCACTTGCATAGTTTGCAGGAAGACACTATTTGAAATCTCAGAGTCTTGCCGAATGCCACAAACACATGCAGTAGTTTCCGAGATAACTACTTCCTGTCCATGTGAAGTTGCATAAACACCTTGCACAAAAGACATGAAATCTGAGTGAAATCATAGGAGAAAGTAAGGAAGGTAATGGAGGGGCTACATTAAATGACTCAATGGAGCATTTACTGAAAAAGGCAGCTTGGATGTTCTGCACACCCACATATGGTGGGAAACAAACGAAGGAGGTAGATATGCCTGCTTGCTACCGTGAGGGCTCCTGCTTATTTTCTGGAGAAGTCTATTACCACATTGGGCATTAGCAGACATACTAAAGGACAGTAGACAGCTAATTGCTACTGTAGCAATTACAGTAGCACCTAGCAACCCCAGGAAACAACCTCCTTGCTCTTGAATTGTCCCCAACCAGTTTCCTTCAATAGCCAACCACAAATTACAGTGAAGAAGTTGATGGCTACTTTGCCTCCACTCCATCTACAAAACACTATCAGTTAAAGCTTGCAACCAAGATGCTAGATGCCAGAGATATACGAGATAATTCTGTCTCAAGTTATAGGGATTAAAGTTGTCACAGAATATCCTTTATCGTCTTTATAATGATGTTATCAGAGATGAGCAACAGAACATACAGGATCAGAGTAGCAATAAACATTCTATGGTACTGTGGGGCAACAGAAGAGCTGAGAAGAAAAATGTTCTTGGTCTTTCAGAGAACACATCAGCATCTTTCAGAGTACCCATCATCTGTGGAAGTTACACTGAAGAATAGGATAGATTTTTGGCAACTATGTGCAATAAACTCAGCAATGTTCGCTGCACACATGCAGCAACGGTAAACCATAGTTTACTTTTTGTACATGAAGAACTATGGAAGCTGAGGAAAGTTGCCTTAGCCACTTGTTCAACTCCTAGCAGATGAAAGTGAGCAAGTACCTTTTCTTGTTTACATAAAACAGAAGATTTGTCCAGCAGAGTCTGCTTCTTTTTTCAGTGAAGAAAAGAGCAGCAAATAAAGTGCTCTTAGGCCTGGATATAAACTTTGGATGTAAAATTAATGAGTTTCTGTTGGGTTATAAATGGTGGTAATGTTTCGATAACACCGGACCTAGTTCAGACACAGACTAGGTAATAAGTTAGTCTTGCTGGTCTGTCTGCCTGGTTTAGGCTTCTATAAAGGTTTCTCCAAAGACTTAATGGCATAAAGCATCACCATAAAATTCAGATAAGCTCTTACAAGATGTCACCTGAAGGAATTTCAGATCCCTCATTCATATTCTGGGGTTGTCTCTGTATTCATACTCTATGTCCCCTCGTTTAGGCTCAAAAGCTCATCCTTCAAGATCAGGCACATCTTTCACAGAGACTGTTGCTAGTTACACAAACTATTGATAAAGATATTCCAGTATTATGCACATGTGCCGTATCAGCAAACATAGAAAACTCAAAAGCAAATCTTAAGGGCTATTGAGACTGATGTAGCCAACAACAAAACTAAAAAATAGGTTCCTTTAAATTCAACAGGAATCCCTCCCATAGCCACTCAACTGTCCCTACAATAACATCCTAGACTGTGCAGTGCATCAAACAGTTGTTTTCTCTACAAAGTTACTTGGTTTAAGTCTTTGAGGAACAGATAATTGTTTTATTATAAATTCACACAGTTTATAGCTTATCCACTCAAGTCAATCCCCTGGACTCTAATGCAACAAAAACATAATGCAAAGCACTTAAACAGATTACCTATGCAGCAGCTTTACTAAAATTCCTCTACAAAAGCAGGTACCTTTGGCATATTTGACAGAGTAGAAAGATTCTCATCCCTTTTGATCTTGATTAAAAAAGTAGCTTTAAATGCTGGTTCATCAAAGCATGGAAAAGCAGACCTTGCTGCCAGAGGTTCGAACTGAGTTGCTGCAAACCACCTAATGGGAAGAGTAGAGAAGAGCAAATTAAAAATTATGAAAAGGATAAATGTCATTTTATTATGACAGAACAGCCATTTTCCCTCCAAACCTTGTAACAGCTTGTTATGGGAGAAGCTTTCTGAATGGTAGATTTATTCCAGTCAGAATAAATTTTTCATTAACAAAAGGTTTTTTAAAACCAAAAAAATGTATTTATTTGAGGACTAATCTGCTTGGCTGATTTTTGCTTTCTTAGCAAAGAAGAATACAAGTGGAATAACACAATTGCAGAGCAATCATGAATATGTAAGCCAGCTAGTTTCCACTAAGAGAGAACAAAAAGGAGATTGAAAAATTAAATTAGTGAGCACGTCCACTAAATGAAAGGTTTGAAACCTCAGCAACAGATGGGACTACAAGGAAGCTTTTTCATCTAATTGTCATGCTTCCTTTTGCAGATGCTCCCACAGTTCATCTAATTGTATGCCTGCTCCCTTTGCTGGCTAGGAGACGGATTCTGTGTAGGTTCATGTACTGCCCTGTCTCTAATCCAACAGCTAGTCATATCAGAAGAGAAGTTCTCAGAAGTCTACATTATTTCTCCAGTATTCTGATACTAACCAGCTGTAGAGATTACAGCTTTTCCTAGAGAGCATCTCTAACTTGTATTCTGCTCCAGCAAGACAACCCTGGGAGCTCAACAAGAAATTTGCGAATTTAAGCCTTGTATTTACCGGAGCTAAACACATTGCTTTTATCTTATGTTTGGTTTGGGGCAGGGTTTTTTGTCTGCATTTTTTTGTTTGATTTTTTTAAAACCTACTGCCAAGCTGCCCACAAGTTTTGGGGGTTTTACTTTTCTTCTGCAACATTATTGGACCTGCAAATTTTCTGACGAGGCACACTGCTGACAATTCATAATATTAATCTCCATGCCTGCTTTCTACTTCTTACTCATCTCTTCCCTTTCACCAATAATCTTGAAGTTGGTGCAGTAAGTTTCTTTCTCTTTTTTTCCCCTTAACCTTAAGATGTTACAAAAGAAAAACAAACAATAAAGAACCATTCTGCATAAAAATATATATATAAGGCACAACTTTTTATTTTTTATATTTGCATCTGGCAACAGTGAGTTATTCTGCCATTTGATAATTTTAATGTTTTTGTTGGAATATGGAAAATCTTCAAAAGAAAGTAAAACTAAACTAGAAGAAATTACATTTTCTTGTAAAGCAGCTTGATACCTTGAGTTTTATACAGGAAATACAATAACAATAGAGGTTATCAAAGGAGCCTGCATTTGTAAAACCGCTGACATTAAGCATACAGAGACAAAGCCCCTGGATATAGAAGAGATAGGCAAGGCAACGGAAATGAAGATATCAATGAGGAGTTATCTGAAAAGGATTTATGAAAAATGTGCAAGCATGTGCTACATCCTGCTCCTGAACAAAAGCTGGTAACACTGGACTGAAAGGAGACAAAATCTCAAGAACTTACTGACCAATCATCTTTTTCCTCTGTGAACACTTACACATTCTCTTTATACTACAGTAAATACAAGGAGAAAATAAAGCTTCAGCTACATCAGAATAGGAAAACCAAGAAAATTCAAAAAGAGGCTAATCAGTCAAGTGATTTTTGCCTTCTACACTTACTATATTCTTACTCCCACTTCATGGTAATGCGTGTTTTTAATGTTTGTGATAAGCTACTTAACTCTATTTAATTTCATCTTGTGGTTAGTTCTCTCTGATGCAATCTACACCCTTTGCGACTCTTTATTACCCAATGCATTCCACAACAAAGGGACAACTTGTGGCATTTTTGTTATGATGATGGAATTTTGAAGCCTATCAGCAGTTTCCCAAGTGGCAAGAGATTCTCTCTAATGATAATCCATACACTATAATGTTTTAGTATATGCTCAGGAACAGGCCTTTCATAAGAGGCTGATCACCAGCACTTTATTTGGGGGATATGAACAGCCATCTACATTTGCACTTCTGTAAAACACACCCAACCTCACCAGAGAGGCAGGCAAACTGAAACAGATCAGCAATCCTTCAACCCAAATTTATTTCTTAAAATTCTTGCTTTCTTCAAGAAAGCCCCTTAGCCTACCTCACAGGAGGACCAACAGGAACACATGGGAGTGAAGAGGAGAGAGTTGCTGCCGTATCTGTTACTAATCAATTCAGAAAACCCCTTAATGTTGCACAGTTCATGGCAACGTACCAGGTTTTGCATATATTTGAAAACAATTGTTACAGCTAACTTATTTTCTTGTACACTTCAGCACTAGACATAGACCCACTAGGATCCAGATAAAGAGAGTTTTAAAGGCAATCTGTGAGTAAACTTTAGAAAAACAAGCAAGTTTTGGTTAAAATGTATGTTGCTAGTAAGAGAGGCTTGCTGAACCCGAAACAAAATATCCTGGGTTTTTATTTAGAGAATAGAATAGAAATACATCTTTCTTGTGTTACGCAGCTTCCTAACAGTTTATGAAATCATCTTTATACCCAGTATCTTGTTTTACTTATTTTTTTAAAGATGAGCTATCATTGAGGGACTTAAATAATTCAAACACTAGCAGCATATAGTTATCACATCTCACTGCAGAGAGAATTATTATGACCAAGTTTACCACACTTCTGCTTTATTCTTCAAGGAGTCTCATTGAAAAAGTTTGCAACAGCTCATTGAAGGGTCTTGTTTTAAGCAACTGAAAGTAAACACAATCTCAGCGTGATCCTCTCCCCAGAGAATAATTTCAAGTCCATATTGTCAATTTGAAAAAGGTTGGGTTGGCGGTGCTAACTGTAAGTTCTGCCATCCCGTTTCAGGAAACAAAATCTACCTTTCCATACAAGCTCTCTGTAGTTGCAAAGACTTGCAAATACTGATAACACTGTTTTTTCTTGCTTTTTCCCTTGCATCCCATTTAACTTTTTCTTTTTTAAGCTTTAGATCTTAGCATTTCTTAGCACAAGCTGGTAAATGTTTTATGTCTTTACTCTAGTTAGCGGTAGTTTTATGGCCCCTTCAAAACTACTTTCCTGTCATACTGGTATTTCTATCTTTTGTTTATTGCACTGTTGTTTCTAGAAAACCTGCATGGACAATTACATGCCAACAAAGGTATGAACACTCCTAAGTACATGACCAGTGTAATGCCCATTTGAAGCAGGTAGTGGTGGGTGGCGATTTCATTAATCTTCTTGGTAGACAGCACTGATTTACTCTATTTGAAAATGAGTGTGATGTTTCCCTTTTGTCCAGTCACTGAGGACTTTGCCTGACCACCATGACTTTTCAAATGTGATTGAGAGCAGCTTGGCAACTGCATCTGGCAGTTCCCTTCGGACTATGGCATGGATCTCATTGGGGCCCGTGGACTGGTGTACATTCAGGTTCCTCAGATGGTCTTGAAACTGACCTTCTTCTACAATGGTGGGACTTTGTTACCCCAGTCCCTGCCTTGAGACTCAGTGATTCAAGAGATGTGGGTAGAATTTCCAAACACAGTAAGTAAAAACTAAACAAAAAGCCACACTATAGCTACCTGCAACACTGTACTGCACTACATTTAACTGACGGAGATGCTGCTCCAACTTAATGAATTCATCCATGAAAAACATTTTTCAGGTGGATTAATCAGGAGATTAAAGATTGATTTTGCTCAACAGGAATCAGTCGCAAGAAACATCCAATAGAAAAAGAAACCCTTGTTATTTCTATTATCAAAGCACAATCTAGAAGTAACATAATAGAGGAGCTGTATTTGTGGACATACCTTTGCTTAGAATTCTCATCCTGGTAAGAAATTTTGTAAAAGCCATAATAGGTATCTGATAAATTAGATGAATATTCTATGTTGACAGTATAATTCTGTCCTACAAGGAGAGCCTCAGGAGCCATGATTGCAATCTGGTCATGCAATGGATATTCCAGGAATTCAACTGGCTTTGCTTGATGCCCTCCTGCTGAAGTAATGGTTGCCTTTGTGATATTGAGTCCTGAGCTGTGAAGTACAATCTTCCAAGTTACCTGGACTATGTTAACCACTATCTTTACTGAGCCTGCAAATTTCAGAGTAGTTAGGTTTGGCTGCAAGACAAGATCATAATGCAGTGGTACAACATCAGTAGGAAGTCTAATTTTTGCCCATGGAAATACTTTTCCATTGCTTGCCAAAGGGTATATTAGTTCCATTGTATGATTTTTTTTATGGCAGCCTTCTTTGGTAAAGGTACATTTGGGAAGAAGATAAATCACCATTATTAATGAAACTGCAATCACAAGAACAACTGTGCAAACCACCACGGTCCTCGTAGAGGGCACTGAACATGATCCATTTGGATTTTGCCTATAGACAGACATGTTATTCCGGAGATTCGTGCTTCTGTTCATGAAGGACATCCCCAGCAATTTTGCTGATGACTCATAATCCTCTTCATCATCGTCCATTTCATGCTCTCCAAGGCCACGCACCAAGAGCCGGGAGCTCCTTGGTTCATATTCCACTTCATCAGGCTCCAGGGGATGTAAACAAGGCTCTTTTGCCAAGTCAACCACATCAGGCTCTTCTTCAAACATACTGTTTTCAATCATATTCCTGGGTAACTGAATTCGATCTGAAAAAGACAAGACCATATGTTACATGATAAAAAAAAGGCATGATTATAATACGTCAAAGATAGCTTCCTGAACTACAGAATGAGAAACACTTTTACAGCACATAAGATCAAGAGGTTTGTTTCCAGAAAACATTTCTGTGCTTTTCTGCATACTGTAATTTTTCATTTGGTATCTTCAAAAGGATGCTTCCGTTGCACATACTCAATAACACAACTTGCACCATACTGGGGATCAGCTATATGACTGCATAGCACTCCCAGTTCATTGATGTCAGTGCCTTGGTTACATTTCCTCTGCCCCAGTAAACTATACTTGTATTCAACTAAATTTCTTAAGATAGAATATTCTTTATGTTTCCAGGTATAGCACAGGCAGCCAATACAGTTCCGGAGGTGTTTCTCAATATGCTAGTTAATGAGTTCTTTAATAGGGGAGAAAACCTGCCAATGTGCTGGCAGCCACACAAATAATATAGCCATTTGATTTTTTTAAATTTCCTTTTTCCTACACACCTTGAAAAAGATAAAAAATATTTCTCACAAAAAATGGTGGTGTAAAAATTACGGTTCCAAGTGACATCTTCATGTAAGATCTAGCTCATACAACCCTTGAAATAACCCGTGCAGGTAGATAAGTTAAATCAGTGCCGATCAGACAGTTTTTCTCCATAAAATTTGTCCTTAATAGGTAACAGATCACTGAACATAAAAAAAGAGTTTAAATTCATACCAAATTTTAAAAGTATCAGATACTCTCATATCCTACATGTAGTTACATTTTAATTAAATTTCTGGTCATGTCTATAACTGTTTATGTAGAAGGTTATCTTTCAGCTAACCTGCTCAGTAGAAAGCGGAAAAAACTGAAAACACTGTTGGAAAGAAGTATATACAGTGAATGGGACATGGACACAAAAAAGTACCTTAGGACCCAGGAACTTTTTTTCATACTGTATTAAATCCAGAGCACTATAAACAGCATAGAAAGGATGTTTATTGGCTTTTGTTAGGACACCACAGAGTTGTCTAGAGAAGAAAACAAGTCAAATAGAAAAAACATCTGTAAGGAGATTTCTCTCCAAAAATCCCATTACCAACTTTTAGGGGCCTTGAAAGTACAGTTAATTTTAATTAGTCCCCTGTCACAGCTTCTATCTAAGGGACAAGACAAAACATTTGTCCAACTGCAAGTCTTCAGAAATTGAATTAAACTATTTCAGAGATTAAAGTCTACTGCTAACTGAACAATAATCACATCACACCTCTATCCTCTACATTCTGTGTTTTCAGAATGAGAAAGACACATTTTTATTTGGATCTAAATATACTGAAAAGTAGGTTGACTTTTATTAATTTCTGACAAGAATGTACATTTTGCCAGTCTATATACAGCCTAGAATATCACTGTTCCTATTATACATCACTGATTTTATCTATATTGCTAAGCTCCCATCTAATAATTGAGGATAGTTTTATACAGAAATAAATTACATGGATAATTTCAGGAATGTAACTATAGATAGATGCCTGATAGGACTTAAAGTGTTGAAACAGATTAGTGGAAGATATTGGGAGGGTAAAGATTTATTATTTGGTAGTAGCCTTTTTTTTTTCCTTTTTTTAAACGATAGATTTCTTTAAGGCTGAAATTCCCAAAGGTTAAAATAAAACATCTTGAAGAAAAGATGGCAGAATCTTTTCAAACTGTATAGATCAAACTCCTCAACATTTACTCTAAAATGTATCGACACTTTCTGTTTCAAGGCCACAAAATCAGAAAACTATAGGGTCAGTAGCTGTAATACTAAAAAGGATGGAACAAGAATTCTTATTCTACCGCACGTTCTACCATGCTTTCCTCTTTGTGCGATATCCGTGTAATAAACCTCTAATGATACTTGTGTGCCACTTATTTCAGAGTTAGACTGACAGACTATTCAAATACCCTCAAAACAAATAATAGCTTAATAAATCAACCTCTTGCATCTCCAACAAAAAACTATTGTGTTACTTCAAAAAAGATCATGCTTGAACATTTCTCCGCAAAGGCAGATAAGAAAATAAAATGCTACCCCACAAAAATCAGTAAGAGGAAGGTGCACTGGTCAATCTGAACAAGCAATGTGGAGATGGATCCAAGCTGGAGTTTAGATCCACCTGCTCACCCTTTGTCGCATTGTAAACTTGCTGCTCTAACTAGGAATAGGATCATAGGGTCAAAGGATACCTGAGGTTGAAAATTACTTCAGAAGGTCATCTACTCCAACCTCCAGGCAAAAGCAGCTTCTACAAGTTTCTGTCTTTATGGCATTTCCCAGTACAGTGCTCATGTTTGAACCTTCAGGTTGTGGTTGTAGTTCACTGGTCTCTACACTGGAGCATGCGCACTCACATGTCAGATTGGAGGCCCCACGGAGTAAAGGAAGAGGATAGAAAGTTACAAGTGAAAACACATAAACTAGTGGACAAAAAGAAGTGGAAAAACAAAGTATTGTGCAACGGAAGCTCTTTTACAATTCCTCTATCCAAGAATAGTTTATCAAGAACTCTCTAAACTGCTTCTAGCAGAGATTCTGTTGATTACTCCCTCAGCTGGTTGCTTTTCAAATCTGCTGGCTAGCTTCAATCAAATTTGAAAACAGACTCAAGACCAATTTTCTTCAAATCCCAACGCAATCCCACCCCAAAGCTGCTGGTGGAAAACACCAAATCAATATCTGCTATGTAGAAAAGGCAGGTATTAAGACTCACATCTTAACCTCTCCAACAGGTAGCAGCCAATCAGTACACAGCTCCAACCTCAGCCATGGCATGTGCTGCTGCATGGCCAGCAAAAGAGGTAGATGACAGGGGAGGCACTGCAGAGGGAAGGAGGAGAAAGATAAAGAGCATAAATCTGGCAGAAAGTAGGCTTCATCAGCTCTGCTGCTCATAGAACAGTTTGCTTTTTGAAGAGCTTATTCTCTAATAAGTTTCTCTAAAGCCAACTATCTAATATTTTCAAAGTTGCATGCAGGCACTAATAATTCTTTTAGTCAAAGACAATTATATAAAAAATCTCAAACTGAAACTAAAATAGAAAAGCTAAACCAGAAGTTAGTTTCAAGGCAATTCACGGCTTTAATACCTGAGACATTCACTTCTAGGAAAACAACAGTTAAAACCAATTTCTATTGAAGTATTTGCAAAAATTGGAAGCAATCAAAGTCTTGGTTGTTCTGTAGTGCTGAAAATCTGTAAGACTAGAACTTTACTGAGATCAAGGGCATCACCAGGCTACTATTCTCCACTGCAAAGCACACAGACAAAATATCAAAAGACTAATTAAGTTATTTATGCTGATATAAGCATTCACAGAAGCATAGAAGAAGTCAGGCTACTTTTTAGAGAGGAACCATGGCAAACGTGTTTAAAGCTTTTACACTCAGATAAACCCTGGACTGCTGGCTTCTTGTTGGTCCACTGGAATTTATAACATATAGTGAATGGAACTCTTACGACCTTTCAGTTTTAACACATGAGCTGCTACATTATGAACAAAAATGGTATTCTTAACTGAAACAAGTCATAAGGAATAAGTAGCAGCCTGAGGAACATGATTGCAGACATCACATTTCAGTGTCCTCTTTCACACCAAGTATGGCCAAAAAGCAAACATTCCCATTGTAAAACATACTAAAAGCACATTAATTCGGATATTCAAGCAGATTAATTCAGATTCCAAATATGACAAAGGAAAAATTAGTATAACTGCAAGACTAGGGAACTTTAAACTGTAAAGAAGTTGCATGGTTCCAGTGAACTACCACTGCCATGCCAGAGGCTGCAGGTGCGCTAGAGGTATTTGTGTTCACGCTAGTTCACAATTAAGGAAGTACTGATCTGAGCTGCTAAAATGCACTATAAAAATTATCTGTCATCAGACATGGCAATTTAAATCTAACTCTAAACACAAGCTTACTGTGAGAGTGAACAAGGAGGTAAAAAAAAGGTCATGGGGACAAATCTTGTTGGTCCCTAATTAGCAGCTAAAAGCTTAAACGCACCCAAGTAAAAGTTATTTTACACAATCTTTCACAAATTTGTAATCTGATTTTCAACAACTTTCTCAGTATGTGATCTATTATCACATCTAGCAGAGAACAGCGTGAATACTCACAGTTTAAAAACAATCCTGAGAAGAGAGGTGAGATTAAAAACTAAATGTGATAGACTAATCCAGAAAGCCAGTACTGCTAATACTGCAACGCTGAAAGAAGGCAAATATTTTCTCAAAAGTGGTGGTTTTGAAAAAGTTTCTTTAGAGCTGCCTCTTGCAACGCTGATGCCCAAAACCCTATTGCAACATATCTTCTTATTACAATATTCAGGGGACCATAACAAGCCTGGTCAGTTGTTTTCTGTAAAGAGGAAAGAGTGCTTAGACACGAAATTCAAATGCAGTTTACAACAGGACAAGCCAACAGTACAATAAGCTTGCTGTATGTACTGTATCCTTTGCTAATGTGAAGGCATCTACAGCCTCAAATAAAAGGAGTGTAGGGAGAGAGAAATGTTCTCTTAATACTCCAAATCTCTCTAAATTGTCCTGACTAAATTTCAAAAGTGTTACTATGGAAGAGCAACATAGCAAACAGTTTTCAACCACCCTTTTCTAAGTTTTTCTGTTAATCCAATTTGGCATAGACCTATCTTTCACATTTACCTAATCAAAGCCATAAATCTATTAGATTATGCTAAACTATTTAGTAGAAACATAATTTTAACAGAATTGTAAAAATTAAAACTATATGCTGAGGCTCTGCGTCTACTCATGTTGTTTACCAGTTCTGCTTAACAGGGAACAAATCATTTTCCACAATTGCAAACTGCAAAACATTAAAGTTTTCATAGAAGAAAGAGAGGAATATTCACTCTTATTTGTGGACTCCATGTTGGACTCATTGCTTGAGCCTTGCTCCAAATCTTTATCTTATTCTCAGCCAAAACTATTGTTGCAGTTATTGTTTCTGCCTTGGCTGAGGAGAAAGAAAGCAGATGGTGAGCCCAAAAGGGAGTTCCAAAACACAGATTCATTTTCACAGATTCATTTTCAAAACAGAGGTGTTTTGAAGAAAACTGAAAGTCTAAATGCTACACTGGAAATCCAAAAGGTGAGAAATATTTCAGAAAGCACAATCTCCTTGGTGGAGACTGCCAATTAAAAATCACTAGTTCCAAACACCAGTGGTTAGAATTTTTATCAATGCAAATAAACATTAGAGTTTAAATCAACAGAAATGAGAATAATAATCGGTATAGATAAGTACAACTTATTATCCAATATGAGAAATAAAATGGCCTTGGCTTGCAAAGAAGTAGAGGTTTAACTGACAACTAAATATCTGAATTAGTAGCCTTTCAAAATGCATACTTAAAACATTTATTGTTAACATTTTCTTAGAAAAAAACTTGGTACTTTTCTAAATGTAAAGATAAAATAAGGCTAGAAACCTTAGTTGATGCTATTTATGAACTGCACAGTCTAACAAATCAGAAAGAGGTTTTGAAACTTCAGCAGAGAAGGAAATGACTCAAATACCGTTACACTCCACCCCACTTAACCACTTCAGCAGATGAAATAAGACAAAAAAGATCAAGAAACAGAAGTGGCAACTTAGAAAATCTACAATATTTTATATCAATTGCTTAAATAAGTAAAGATTTCAAGAATAAAATCATTGAAAGAGATGAATACTGAATACAATGGGTTTTTTGTTTTTCATATTCCCCCGTCCTTTTTATTTAGGCTTCATTCAAATGCATATCTATCTACTACATCCTATTTATAGCTGTCATCTTAAGAGCTTTGGCACAGGATTTGAACACATAGATGATATTATCTCACCATTACGTGACAATCAATTTTTTCCCTTCAAAATTCTAAAAGAATACAAACAATTACCATTGATTAATTCCTGGCTGCATGTGCCAGTAACTGCTCAGTCTACAAGTGCTTAAGAGTAACAAAGCTCCTCCTATCTAAAGCCTTCTTGAGGCTCTTTCTGAACGTTTGGATGCAGCTTCAGTTGCTTTCTGTGTTACCACAATTTCAAAACCTGCTGGTCAAATCAGAAATCACCTCAGTTCTGTGAGAAACCCAGAACATGATCACTCAAATAAAATTGATCTCAGCAAATACGTACATGAAAAGTGCCCTCAAACAATCAAGTACGTAGCAGACTGTAGCAAAAACCACATTAGATAAACTGGCAGTAGTTCTATTAAGTCTTCACACATCTCCAGTCTTATGACCGGTAGCTTGCTTAGGTAAATCATTTTCGCTTCGTGACCTGAAGACTACAGGATTACACAAGAGACACTTAAATCAACTGGCTAAAAGCAACTGTACTGGTAGTTAACCTTCACTTGATTTAAACTGTAATTCCCTGTTGATGCAGCATCAGCAGCTATGGAAGGAAAGACACGGTGCATACATATGAGGTAGAGTCTAGCTCTTAAAGGGCTAGGTAGAGCAAACAGATAAACAGACCCATTCATCTGCAGAACTGCTTGTCATCCTAATGTTTACGGCCAGTCCAAAAGAATGGGATGGAGCCTCTCAATCCACCTGAACATTGAGTACATAGTACATGTGACACACTTGAAAGGAGACTGCCTCCAAGGTTAGTGCTAGGTGAGCAGCATTCCGTAAATCTGTTTCCAACTGTCCAAGAGTATAAAATTTTGGAAAAAAATTCTGACCAGCTTACAGAAAAAAAAGTTATTTCACATGGTTTACAGACCCTTTAATCTCTTTAGGAATGAGATAATTCCTTTAAAGACTTTGCTCTTATTGTAACTACATTTAGAAATATAAATTGCTCCAGGGGAATCCTTGGCCTAAAGGTTTAGTATGGCATGCAGGTTAGGCTGCAGTGAGAGTAGAACCCTCCGGTGACAGCTGTAGAGTCAGAAACATCATTTAAAGGTTTGAGCAGAAGTTAACCAAACAAAAAAGGCTTCTAGTGGCTAAACAGCTCTTGATGCTGTAGGGTAAGTATTACAAAATTTCCTCTACTCAAGTGTGTTCTGTCTAATTTCTGAAATTGCTCATGGAGACAACAGAAAAATAAAATCAAAAGCTGAGATTAGCAACAGCTGTCTTATGTTACCAGGTCTGTTAAAGATACAGGCTTCTCTCCTCTTTGTGAAAAAGAGGTTTAAAAAAAGAGATGTATTACTTGATAGTTCAACATTTATCTTTTCTGAGATGAATTATTTTAAATCTTCTCAGCCCAAGTAAAAACAGCGTCTCATTTACACACATTCCTCTATGGAACAGATATTTTTAACACCCTCAAAATTTCTTCTGAAACAGTAATGCAATGTCTTGTGTTTGTTGACCCTTCTCCCCTGTCCCATAGTGCCATTTTTTAATTTTCATGATATGTGAATTCCAACTACAGCAGAACAACAAAAATACTCAGAAGACTATCTGTTACTGACTTTTCCACTTTTCAGCTTTTGTCGCTGTTCAATTTAAAACTTACAGAGCTTGCTCATAAAGATTTCTATATTTATCAGTTCAAATACATCAAATGTGGGAAAAGAGTGTTCTATTAAATAAAAAATAAAAAAAAAAAAAAAAGAAAGAAAGAAACAAGCAAACAGAACTCTGAAATTACCTTGTTGCTGAAAAACAAAAGCCACAATTTGGAGGCTTGATAGGCAACTTCATCATTTGCATGTCAATGTCTAGCTCTCCAGAGTCTGAGTTACTGTATGGGCTTAGGGTCAAAACATCAAACAAGTGTAACCTACACATTCAGTTCCTGTGATGAAAATTTTTCTGGAAAAACTTTGACTATCGGTAAGCATTTTCTCTTCATAGGATTTAAAACAAAGAGCTACTTTGGCTCAACGTACTACTTCATCAACTCAAAAACCCACTGTTATATGTTCAAGATGAAGGAACTCTAGTCAGTATAAAGATTTGTTTTCTTTCTGACTTTTCTAGTCAGTATAAAGATAATGTTTTCTTTCTAGTTGTTCTTTCTAGAAAGTAAATTCTTATTTGGTTAAATCTGGTTTGGGGTAATTATTTTCTTTCTGATCTGTCAACAGGTACATTAGTCTAAATCTAAAGGAGATGAAATAACAGGGGCAAATTTAGAGGCAAAATGCTGAGTTAAGTTATTTAATTGTATGACAGTTCACATTCAAGATAAAGGATTTCCAGTTTTATATCAAATTTCAATTACACATTCTGGAGGGGGGGAACCACAAAACCAAGCCAAGAGTTAATTAAGAAGGAAATTTTTCAAGTTACTTAGTCACTAAAGACTGGGAGGTGACACCTGGAAATAATGAACTCTCCTTTTTAAAGTGAGGGACAGAAATCATTACAATGTTTTCTGAACAAAAGACTGTGTTTAATAATTTTCTAATAATATGATTATTAAATATAGATAGATTTTCTATAAATAAAATAAATTCTGATGTTATGTAAATATAATTGCATAAATAAAATACTAAGTGAAGTTAATTACAGTTTGCTCTCATGCAAGAGTCACAAAATTTAGAAAGTTTTAAAACAAAAAGTTTAAGTACAGAATTGTATTTCAATTTTCCCTCTACTGGTTTGTTAGATAATGAAACTATCAAAATACAATATATTGGAAGCATGTCCTGCTAACTACCAGGATCTTGTAGGGGTGATAAAGGTGACAAGCAGGTTGATTCTTCTGAATTACTTCCATGTTGTAGAGTTGCAAACTGCACAGCACTGTGTCTTCAGAGGGTGCAGTGTAATAAAACCCCAAAGGCAGTGTCTGGGCACAGCTGATGGGCAGTAATGGTCTTGTGAAGAAGTATAGTCTGGCTTCAGCTGAGCTTCGTAATTCCTGCTGCCTTCATAATCCAAGGGGAAATGGTTAGCAACCTGATACACCACCTAGACATGCACAAGTCTATGAGGTCAGATGGGATCCACCCAAGGGTACTGAGAGACCTGGCAGAAGTGCTCACCAAGCCACTTGCCATCATTTATCAGCAGTCCTGACTAATCAGGTGTGGTGGTGCAACTTCCCTCTGCCACCAGGCCACTCGGTGCTTGGCACAATTTTCCCCCACCTGGGCCACATACCAACCTAACGTTAAGTCAGGCATGAATTGCAAAAGGCAATGGACCAGAATGTAAAGACACCCTCTCAACACACCTGGATCCTGCTTCCCCTATCACTTGGGGCCAGTAATGAGAATCAATCACCCTCTGACAGCCTAGGTACACCTATTACCTGGGTCATGGCCCAAAGGGGGTGATACCAGAACTTCAATATCTAGCAAGTTCTGGGCCTGTGCAACTGGTGGAAAGTACCAGAATATTTCATTGTCCAACTGGGGCCAAAATGGAAAAGTAACTGATGAAAGTCAATTATCTCGGACCCTATAAACACTGACTCTAAGCAAGAACTTTGAGCTCTCGTGCAGTGGGTTGTGACCAGCATCTCCCCTAATTTGGGACACCTCTCAAGTATAAACCTCCCGAGGTTTAAAGACTGCTGGCAAAGCTGATGAAGCACCAGGGTGAAGTCAAATTTCTCAAGACTCAATTATTGCCCATTGAGGAATGCTGATGTACTGTATTTACCCTAAACTCGAGAAGAGGGAGATTTTAACTATAGGCTAGCCTCTTCCATGTATCTCTCTACCAATCTATGCATTTGAATATACATACTTGCCTTCATGAGTGTGCGTGTCCACGTATTTCACTGGATCCAAATATTTCTAGTGGGAGGTGTCCCTGCCCATGGCAGGGGGGTTGGAACTCAATGATCTTTAAGGTCCCTTCCAACCCCAACCATTCTATGATTCTATGATTTCTGTATGTGTGTATGGAACTGAAAGAGGTACACATTGGCTCACTGGAGTTGCCCGCTGTGAAGGGAGTCTAGCTCTAACAGTTAAAGACTCAGGTGGTGTGTGTGCAACTCCTAGAATGGTGTGTGTTTGAACATTTTATGTTTATACATATGTGTATATACATATCTCTATATTGATTCAGAATACCTTGTAATAAGTTAGTGTGAATCTTGTAATTCTTGAATCTGTAGTTAAGTCACTGTTCTAATTATAACATATTTGCCTGAATCACCTTGTTAATCCTCTCTCCGTGGTGTTGGGGAAGGTTTGGAGAAGACTATCCTGAGCGCCATTATACAGGTTTTGGTCGATAGCCAGCTGAATATGAGCCAGCAGTGTGCCCAGGTGGCCAAGGAGGCCATTAGCCTCCTGGCTTGTATCAGAAATAGTATGGCCAGTACGACCAGGAAAGTCATTGTTCCCTTGTACTCACCGCTGGTGAGACTGTACCTCAAATACTACGTTCAGCTTTGGACCCATCACTACAAGAAAGATACTGAGATGTTGGAGTGTGTCCAAAGAAGAGCAACGAAGCTGGTGAGGGTCTAGAGCCCAAGTCTTACGAGAAGCAGCTGAGGGAGTGGGGTTGTTTCGTCTGGAGAAAAGGAGGCTGAGGGAAGACGTTATTGCTCTCTACAACTACCTGAAAGGAAGTTGTAACGAGGTGGGGGTCTGGCTTTTCTCCCAAGTAACAAGTGAGAGGATAAGAGGAAATAGTCTCAAGTTGCACCAGAAAAATTTTCTTCACTGAAAGGGTAGTAAAGTATTGGAACAGGCTGCCCAGGGAAGTGGTTGAGTCAACATCCCTGGAGTTATTTAAACAACAGGTAGACATGGCACTTAGAGATGTGGTTTAGTGGTGGACTTGGTAATGTTAGGTTAATGTTGGACTCAATGATTTTAAGGGTCTTTTCCATCTTTCTCTGATTCTATGAATTAATTGCTTACCATGGGTATTTTTAACATTACGTATAAGTCTTATAAATCTGACCTAATCAAGTAAATTGCTTAATTTACACAGAATTTCTCAATTTATTTGCTGATGGCACACTGTATTCACAGCTATTAAAACTTGCAGAATGGCACATAGTGAACATCATTGTGCCTATTGCCTGTCCTAATTCATCATTTTAATCTCTAACAGAAAGATACATACTCCTCCCACATCCCACCATCTTTTCCTGGATACCTATGTCCAAGATAATGCAGAGACAGCTCTGTTTTCCATCCTCCTCTTTGTTCCTCTACTCCTTTCAGAGTAGTGGCTCTTGGGCTTCCTATTTCTGCTACCCAGCAGAACATGAAATTATTAAAAATGTGAGCAAGCTCTTCCTACTTCTCCTCTAAGCACTACATCTACAGGTTCACTAGGAGGACTGCGCACCAGGAGCAGTTAACACAGGAATTAACTCGCAATTCCTTAACTTTGGAGCCTGTGATGGTCACAAACCCTTAACCAGCTCTTGCTTTAGTTTCCAAGCAAAGACATAGGATTCATTTAACTTATAATTCCTCCTCTACCTAACTGTCAGCTCTCCCTCTCTGTCACAGTATGTCTTGTCTTGTCATAGCTTGGACATAAATGCCTTAAAACCTTGGAGGAAGCAATAAAAACTTTTCAAGTGGGGAAAAAAGTACTTTAATAACAAATATTAATTTTAAAATTTGCTTTATTCTTCTTCTAAAATACCTCCCAACAGAAGTTACATAGGATTTCTTAAATTTTGCCCATGGACAATTGACTTAAAGCATAGTCAGTAAATAATTCCTGTTGCTATTTTCATAGACACAGCTCACTTGAACACAGAAAAGTCACTTTCAGAAAGAGTAGAAGGGCATTGGCACAGACTCTTGATGATCCCATGCAAAACCCCTGAATATATTGGGAAATCTATGCAAAATCTCATGCTTCGGTGAGTCAGGCAAGCAGTAATGTTTCTATTTTGCTCCCTGATAGAGGGAAGGGAGTGGGAGGAGGAACCTCAAAAAAAAAAAAGAAGCTACATTTATTCAGAGTCTGCATGCAAGCAAATTACTCATCTTAAGGGATTTCTGGCCCTGAAGCTTACAGAAAAACTCCATGCAGTGACACGATGCATGAATCCTATAGAAGACAAGCATAATTTCTTAAATTCAAGACATGCTCAAATCTCTTATTGCCCACATTTATAGGAAAAAAAAAAAAAAAAAAAAGGAAACTGAAAACTTACTTACAAAGTATTGTCTTTGAAAGATACTGCACTTCATTAGTGGAACATTGTGTAAGTACAAACTAAACCTCCATATTTTCAAAACTCTTGCTGCAAACAAAATAGCAAGTTGCTGGTGCAGTAATTAAGGTCACTATCGTCACTTCAATATTGCATTACACTATTTCTTCTTGTGGATAATTATCAACAGGTACATCACACACTAAAAAATTATAGAATTCAACAAAGCAGAGGTTTTTTTAAAGAGGCAGGCTTTTCATCTTAAAATCCTTTCAGCTTGCTCTAAACCATGTATTTCTTTATTTATGATGATTATTTCTTGTCATATCAATTTAGTTCTTCCTTCTATAATGCAAAATAATTCCTGCAGTGTTATGTTTTTGGTTGTCTCCAACTTGTGCATAAAAACCTGTATTACTTGGTTGGGGAGAGGGGGAGGGAGGCATGGGGGAAGCTCATCTTATCTTTTCTAGCAACCTTGTTGAGCAAAGCCTGTATCAGCAAACATGTTAGTTATGCTAAGATTCTGACTTAAGTTTTCCTTCTTCTCTACTATGTCTCCCTAATTGTTCCATGCATTTCAAATTCCTTCTGAGCAATAAAATAATTCAATTCTATACAGGAAAATTATTTGTTGTTACTAAAGAAGAGTACACAATGCTATTCATGTAATTTAAAGTCAGCATCTATCCACAGTAAGAAAACATACATTTATAACCTTCACTCAGCTTAGAAACAAGGAGACATCTAGCCAGTGAAATTTCAAGGAAAACAGAAGTCCTACTTGAAAGCATTTTGCCTTCATTTCACCATGATCTCACCTACCACCTTGAAGCTGAGACACAGGGACGGCAGAAGGAACTGAAGTCTCCACAATAAAAATCAAGTGCAGCACAGAACTAAAGAGATAAACTTTAGAATCATAGAATCATAGAATTGTCTAGGTTGGAAGGGACCTTTAAGATCATCTAGTCCAAAGGAATTAATACCTACAATCAGGGGCTGTTGATACAGCAGTTCATAAAACAACAAAAAATTACTAGTTCAGCTATGGTGCAACATTCAGATAACAAAGGAGATACACAAGTACCTCCTGAAAACAGTAATACAACACAGATCCACAGGATTCCAGTATCAGAAGAGCAGCCTTAGTTTGCAAATGTCCCTTTTGGTTTGTGAGTATCTAGCAAAGTCCCCTGAAAGCCAATTTTGAATGAGTGTCTCTTGTGTTGGGAAAAATGACTGAGTATCCAGTAGTTGTGCAAAGACATTTTACAAGAGAGTCCTGAAAGATAAAATAAAATATAAAATAAAATATAAAATAAAATATAAAATAAAATATAAAATAAAATATAAAATAAAATATAAAATAAAATAACTTCAGTGTCTGCCTTCCAAAATTGGAACTGATGTTTTTCCACTTTTACCATTTTGGATTTGAAGTGTTTTAATTTAAAAGGAAAGAATTGCACAGTTTTAGACCTTGCCAAAGCAGTGATAGATTTTGGTTCACTTCTCCTCATGACCTAGGAGAGCTCTGCAGCTAAATTCCCACCTGCCTGAGGATTAAATATATTCCTCACTATGTTTCCTAGTGGCCTAACAGCAACACTCTTGCAACAATATGTGGGAAACTTAGATTTGCTTCATAATCCTTTTAGTGCAAAAGAAAACAATGACAAAGTCATGAATGCTATAGCTAGAAGTTGGGAATAGCAAAAAAAAAAAAAAAAAAAATCCCACAAGGAAGTAACCAGGAGAGATAAGCACATGCTTCCTCCCTCCTCCTGCACCTCCTTGCTGGCATTACGCAATTTCAGACCTAATGCAAACCTCACCATCATTATGACCGTATGCTCCCTCTGTCATTTTAAGAATTTTGCAAAGGGCAGGCTAGTACAGTCCTAAGGACAACGTTTCCATTGCATTAAACCAAACTAAGCAAGACAGCTGTTACAGAAAGCTAGTGCTACATTTTTTACATATGCTTGTAACTGGTTTTTCATCCTAACACAATGGTTATGACGAAAACACATATGGTACAATACAAGAACATGTACAAGTGGAGGTACAATGGAAGTATATACAGCAGCAATATACATACAAAGCACTTCAGCATTAACCCTGTGCATCATTTAAATAACAGAATATATCTTAATCCTTTTTTTTTTTTTTTTAAAAAAAGAGGGAATACCAACAGATAGACTTAACTTTACTATTCCAATCAGAACAAATCTGAGTCTCTGTCCATAGATGGAGGATTTCATCAACATCCAGAACATATTTTCACAGAATCACAGAGTGGTAGGGGTTGGAAGGGACCTCTGGAGATCATCTAGTCCAACCCCTCCGCCAAAGCAGGTTCACCTAGAGAACGCGTATCAGGAACGCATCCAGGCAGGTTCTGAGTATCTCCAGAGAAGGGGACTCCACAACCTCTCTGGGCAGCCTGTTCCAGTGCTCTGTCACCCTCATAGTAAAGAAGTTTTTCCTCATGTTGAGATGGAGTTTCCTGTGTTCCAGTTTGTGCCCATTGCCCCTTGTCCTTTCACTGGGCACCACTGAGAAGAGTTTGGCCCTGGAGTTTTTACCCACTGAAGAAGTTTTTTCTTATGTTAGTATGCCCGTACACAGAGTCCATTAATTCATAAACCCATGTCAGTGAGGAGTACATTGATCACTGCTAAGGTGTATAAAGTATATATATCTCTACACAATAATAGTCCTTGTTCACACCAAAAAGGCAATTGGTGTTCACTGCAAAATTGTAACTCTCTTTTTAGAGTTCACTTTTTCGTATTGCTCTGGTTCGAATTAAGTTTTGCCCTTTGGCAGTGTACTGGTTGTGGCTGAGATAGGTAATTTTCTTCATAGTAGCTCCTATAGTGTTATGTTTTGGATTTGTAAACAAAACAGTGTTGGTAACACACCCCCTTTTTTAGCTGTTACTGAACAGTGCTTACACAGCGTCATGGACTTCTGTGCTTCTTACACTGTCCTGCCAGTGAGCAGGCTGCAGATGCACAAGAGATCAGGAGGGGACACAACTGGGCCAGCTGAATCCAACTGACCAAAGGGATGTCCATACCATATGACATCATGCTCAGCAATAAAAGCTGGAAGAATAAGAAGGAACAGGGAATGTTCAGATTTATGGCATTTGCTTTCACAAGTAATCATGATGCATGATGGAGACCTGCTCCATCCTGTTGATGGCTGAACACCTGCCTGCAGATGGGAAGCAGTGAATGAATTTCTTACTTTGCTTTGCTTGTGCAGCTTTTTCTTTACCTATCAAGCTACCTTTATCTCAACCCACAAGTTTTCTCACCTTTACCCTTCCAATTCTCTTGCCCATGCCACTGGGTGGCAGTGAGCAAGTGGCTGCATGGGACTTAACTGCCTAATGGGGTTAACCCACAACAAGAAAGGTTAAGGAGAATTTTTATTGACCGGTATAGCCAGTGTACAGGAGCAATACGTAGCCACTTACAGGAAACAGCAAATCTTGAATTTAGAAAAAGATTGCAATTGTTTAAAATGTGTTAAATCTTATTTTTAGAACCTTTACATGAGAAAAACATTTCTGAAAAAAAAACAAGTTAGGCTGCTACAAAACAGATGTCACCACTTCTTCTCTTACATTACTGAATTCAGAAGACAGAAGGGAATAACAAAATAGAAAAAAGCACAGACAAGAAATATTAGGAAATATGAAGTATTGCTATGAAAATCTGTGTATCGTCCATATGCCTTGCCGATTTTTAGAGACAGAACAGAACAACAGGTAGGCAAACAGCATGTCCTTAATTCCTAAGATTACATATGCGCATTTTTAATAGATCAAAACCACAGACATATGCGTATATACTTTTACATGCTGAATGCAACCATTTAAAAAAGAAACAGAAACATTACAGCCAGTTGTACTTCCTGTTAATAAATGTTGCCTAAACCAACATTTTCTAGTCCTCTCAATGTTACTTAAGCACAAAATAACAGAGAACGGCACACAGTGACTCAGAGCAAACAAACCTCAAAAGCCTTAGATAAAACTACAACCTCACTGAACTAAAGTAGTTTTTCTGGTTTTGCTAAGATGTCACTGTTCTTCACTAGCACCTCCATTTGGTGCGGTAATAAAAACCATGACAGGCTCTGTTGCTTTTTGCACCATCATTACTTATGTGCA